>NW_027185712.1:14922421-15000438 GCF_028583685.1 Petaurus breviceps papuanus | reverse complement strand
ATCATCATCATCATCATCATCATCATCATCATCATCATCATCATCATCCTTGTTTCCTATCACACAACAGGAATTGTGCCTTTATGTAGTCTGTCCCCTGTACCTGGAATACTTTTCCTCCTCAGCTCGGTCTCTTAAAATCCCTCGTTTTCTTCAAACTCAGCAGATACTACATCCTTCTTCAAGTCTTTCTTGATTCCTCCCAGAGGATAGTACCTGCCCACCAAATACTATCTGGTCTGAATTTTTCATGTTTTGAATGTGGTGAGGCAGTGTCCTGCAGTGGATGGAGAACTGGCCTTGAACTTGGGAAGAACTAGGCTCATATGTGCCTCTGACACACACTGGTTATTTGACCCTGGAGAAATCACTTAAGCTCTTAGTAGTATCCTACCCAACTTTCTTATGACTAGAAATGGCAAAGAAGATGTCATTCTGCATAAGAAGAGGAAGTTACTTACCAGTAACTGTCCATTGATGCTCAAATTTTGTCAGGGTTCCTTTAAACACTTAAAAATTATTGCAGACCCTCCAAAGAGTGTTTTATCCATGTGACTCTTATCTATATTTACTGTTTTCGAAATTAAAAGTCTTAGCATTATTATGAAAATAGTTTTGATACCATGGACATGAAAGGGTATCAGGGACCCCCAGCGGCATCTGGATCACACTTTAGAACTGTTGTTCTACACCAATTAAATTATAGTCACCTTCCCCAAAAAACATATATACATATCTACATGTACACATATAAATGTATATATATATATAATAGAGTTTATATATGCATATATAAACGGAGAGTATATGTTGCATGCTCTCTCCAAAAGAATGTAGATTCCTTGGGGCCAGAGATGGTTTAATTTTTGTCTTTGTGTACCCAGAACCTGTTAGCTCCTTAATAAATATATGTTGATTGATTGCGTACATTATTAAATTAATGAGAGTAGTAGTTGTTCATTTCTGGATTTCATTCTAACTCCCCAAGGAGAGGCCAGATGATTGTGAATCTGCAGAATAATAAGATCAAAGAAAGAAGATTTCAGGGTGGAAAGAGGGAAGAGGACAGAAAACAAGGAAAAACACATTTAGGACAAAAGGAATTCAGATTGTGCAGAGAATATATTTCTTGGATATTAAAATGTATAAACCCAATTGGGAACAAGAGTTTAACTTTTTGAGGAAACAAGAAAAAGTTTCAAAAAATCGAAAGGACTTTGGCCCACTAAACATCAGGCTAGACAGAAATATTTCAACCGAGTAAAATGAAGTAAAATCTTGTCTGTAAAGCTAGAATGTGTACCTATTTAATGTATCCATGATTGCCACATTTATAGGGATTTTCACTTTGTCAAAATCTAGGTTGGAAAATGTGATTCAAGATTAAGAAGGGAAAGAAATCCATTGTGTGTGCGTGTGTGAGAGTGTGAGTGTGTGAGAGAAAGACAGAGAGAGACACAGACATAGGCACAGATAGACAAACAGGAGACATATAGATACAGAGACAGAGAGAGAAGAGACAGAGGAGCTGCAGATGAGCAGTGAGCTGAGTCCAGAATTTATTACAAGGAAGAGACTGGGCTGGATTGCATGTTGAAAACAATATTGTTCTTTGAATCATTCTAAACTGTCACAAAGGAGTTTTCTTTAATATTAGCATTATTTTGGCAAAACTATTTGGCATGATTACATTGGAATTCTACCATCTCCGAAGAATTAAACTAGCAAATACCCTAAAAGACAATTAAAAGGGTATATTTAGGCTGAAGAATGTTATCTATAAGGATGAGAAGTAATACAAAAGGCATTATCCTACATATATGAATCAATCAATTAACAAACATTTATTAAGAGCCTATTATGTGACAAGCACTATGCTGGAGATACAAGACAGAAATGAATAGTCCTTGCTCTCAGGGAGCTTACATTTTAAGAAGGAGCTGACATGTGTATATATAAATGTAAAAAATACAGAATATATGCTAAATAAGTATAATTTTGGTGTGGGAGGAAACTAGTAACTGGAGAGATCAGAAAAAGCTTCATTGGAAGTTGGAACTTGAAGGGGCAGCTAGGTGGCGCAGTGAATAGAGCACTGGCCCTGGAGTCAGATGGACCTGAGTTCAAATCTTACCTCAGAGACTTGACACACTTACTAGCTATGTGACCTTGGGCAAGGTTGCCCTTCCAAGGCAATCCCAATTGCCTTGCCTTCCCCCCTCCAAAAGAAAGGAAAAAACAGAGAGAGAAGTTGGAACCTGAGCTGAGTTTTGAAGGAAAGAGAGCATTCCAGGCATGGGGGTCAGCCAGGACAAAGGCATGTAGATGGAAAGTGGAGTGTGGAGTTTGAAGAACAGCAAGGAGGGTTGGTATATCTGTACCTAGAGTGTGTGGAGGGAAGTATTATATAAGATGACTGGAAAGGAAGGAAGGGGCGGGTGATGAAGAGCTTTAAATGTCAAACAGAGCACTTTTTATTGGATCCTAGAGGTACTAAAGAGCCAAGGGGGTTTATTGAAGGAAGAAAAGGGGAAAAAAACAAGTATTTATCAGACACCAGCTGTGTACCAGGCCCTGTGCTAAAGCACCTTACAAACATCTCATTTGAGCTTGACAACAACTCTATAAAGTGCTATCATTATCTTCATTTTACAAGTAAGGAAACTGAGGCAGACTCAGACACTTGCTAACTGTGTGACCCTGGACAAGTCACTTAACCCTGTTTACCTCATTTTCCTCATCTGTAAAATGAACTAGAAAAGGAAATGGCAAGCCATGTCAGTATCTTTGCCAAGAAAACTCCAAATGAGGTCATGAAGAGTCAAACACAACTGAACTACAAAAACCATTGCTCAGCATTGTGATCAAGTACATATTTTCTAGGATTACATAATTTAAAGGCCACTGTCTTGGTATTTTCCTATGTAATAATATATATATATATATATATATATATATATATATAACACACACACACACACACTGAGTGTCACTGTTTTATACATATATATTCCAGAACGTAAATGTGAAACTAAAACCTGATAGGGCCTGATGTTTCTAATTCATCTCATGCTCTTTGTCTTTGACTCACTTTTAAATGAAAATCTTATTTATTTTATCCTTTTTGGAGGGCAATTGGGGTTAAGTGACTTGCCCAAGATCACATAGCTAGGTTTTTTTTGGTGTGTTAAGTGTCTGAAGTCGGATTTGAACTCAGGTCCTCCTGACTCCAGGGCTGGTGTTCTACTCACTGAGCCACCTAGTCACCCCTATTTATTTTATTCTGATTTTAACATACAACTAATAAAACATGTTTCCATATATATAGCAGAACAGAAAAAGAGGATTGTCCTTGAAACTACAGGTTTCTATTATGTATCACTAGCTCTTATTCTAAAGTATAAAATAAATTGAATCCAAAGCTTCCAAAGCTGTCCTGCTTATCTGTTAAGTTCTTTTTGATATTATTGTGGCTTTCCTAATCAATATAGTAAAAGGAAAACTACAATCTGGGTTGTAAATAGAGAAACCCTCTTCTAATATAGAACCTAAAACTCTGTGTTACAGAAAGTTATATTGAAATCTATCATCATCTTCCCAATGTACAATGTGAGCAATGACTCCAACTGAACAGCAGGCTATGAAATGTTCTTTGGAAAAATATAGCTCTTTTCAGTCTACATTAACAAATGGAGAACAGGAAAGCTTGTAAGCAGGATAAGTGAAGAAAATAACCTTTGACTGGAAATCAGGAGATGTGAGTTCTACCCCTACTCTGCCACTAAACAGATGACATGAATTAAGTCACTGCACATATCCTGGATTCATGGTCCTCAATTGTGAAATGATAGGAATGAATTACATGCCCTCTGAAGTCCCTTCCAGATCTCAGGTTCTGATTTTAAAGAGCTGTTGTGGAATTGAGAATGACCTGGAAGACTTTGATTTTTCGGTATGTACTCATTATCTCTTCAACAAGTTAAAAAGGCAGAAGTCCGTGAAAGATTGAAAAACTCCTTAATGGTGGGCAATAATTAATGTCTTACTCAACTTTGATATTTACATAAGGTTTTTCACATCCTTTATTTGGAAATTCTATTTCTTCCTATAGAAATTTATAGTTAGAACAATGTAATCAGTTGTCCTTTATATCATTATATTAACAACAGCAACAACTTACAATATAGTATTTTAAGATTTAAAAATAATCTGAAAATAACCAAAGGAAGTTGGTTATATGAAGCCCCTACTTTTACATATGAGGAAACTCAGTTCTAGTAAGGTCACATTTCATATATGGTTGCTTAGTACTAACTAGATATTCAAATGATTCAGAGAATGAATGTAAATTATCAGCTGGATTTCTTTCGTGTTTTTACTGCTCTAATTTTTTTTTTAATTTTCACATTCTAAGTTGTATAGATCAGAGAAGCCTCTGTTGAATTTTAATCAAAAAAGAATGATGATAATTTAGCCAAAAAAGAAAAAAAATAGAGAAGAGAGTTTATTGCCCTAAATCTGGTTTTTATACATTTTGAAAGCAGTTTGCTCAAACTAGTTCATGTTTTTTACCCAATCTGCTCTGCTTTGATGATACTGTTCACTTTGTTTTGACTGGGATCAATGACTGCCATGTTTAAAAAAAAAAACTTGTTGGGAAATCTTGTTGCTGCCAAATCAGCCTTTCTGGGCAGATTTGTTGACATCTATTAAAACTGTGAATGTTTTTTCTCTCCTCAGACTCTATCAGGATTGCCAGATCAAGATGCTTTCTACGATGTGGTAGATTGTCTGGAGGAGCTCGGCATTGAAGCCATTTCTCAGAGACATTTGAACAAGAAAGGCACAGACTTGGACTTGGTGGAACAATTTAACATCTATGAGGTAACCTAGTCTGCCCTTTCTTATCTATGTGCTAACTTTAAAGATTGGAAGGAAAATATAATTTAGGGAAAACTTGGTTATCTCTCCTATTTTCTTTTTTTTTTAATTTTTTATTTATTTCATTAAATAGTTCCCAATTACATGTGAAATTTTTTTAACATTCATTTAAAAAAAATTGAGTTATTTCCAGTGATAGAATCATTTGTTACAAGTATCTTTACAGATCTTAACCATTTTTATTGTTTCACCTTAGCTCTTTGGAGATAATCTAATTTATTTTGACCTCTTCATTAAACTTTCTTCAGATGTGTTTTTCCCACTGCCACATCTTTGCTGTATTCAGTTTAGTTCAACAAACATTTATTAAGCACCTGCTGTGTGCTAGGTACTGTTTTAGTTTGTATCCTAGGGATTCAAAGACAAAACAGTTACATCACCTGAAGAGTTTGTATTGTCTTGGGGAGATACAACTTGTACACAGATAAATACAAAATCATTCAATAAAGGAGAGAATGTTAACAATTAAGGGGATCAGGGAAAACTACACAGAGGAGCTAGTACCCCATAAAAGGAACTGTTTCTGGGGACAGAGCTTAAAAAGGAGTTATGGTCTAAGAAAGGGGGGCAGCTGATGCAAACGAATGGAGGTGGGAGATGGAGTGTTGAGTTTGAGCAAGAGCCAATAGTCCAGTCTGATTGCAACAGAAAATGCATGAAGATGTCTTTCTTATGATATTTCTTGAACAATAAGTTTTATCTTGAAAATATGCATTATCAAAGTCACTTGTTACTGTTGTTGCTGTCCAACTGTTTCAGTCATGTCTGCCTCTTTGTGACCCTATTTGGATTTTTCTTGGCAAATATACTGGAATGGTTTGTCATTTCCTTCTACAGCTTATTTTACAGATGAAGAAACTGAGGCAGACAGGGTTAAATGCTTTGCCTAGGGTCACACAGCTAATAAGTGTCTGAGACCAGATTTGAACTCAGATTTTCCTGACTCCAGGTCCAGCACTCTTATCAACTGCATCACCTAGCTGCCCGTCAGATTTAGTACCATTTAACAATTTGTTATAAGGCATTATAAGAGGATTGATGGTCAGAAGGGACTATAACATGGATATTATCTCTTAGAGTTCCAGGTTAGAGTGTCAATAAAACAAAAAAACCTATCTTAAGACATTGGAAACTTACAGAATCTGAGAAAGTAGGGGGTCTATAAGGATAGACTTCCCGAAGGTAAGCAAGTGCTCCCAACCCTAGTCAGGACAAACTCTTTCCCTGATACTGGTAGAAATATACTGCTCATATCTCACTAAATTTCCATTTCATCTTTTTTTTTCAAAAGAGAAGGCCCTTAATCATTTGACAAAGTGTGGGAGGAATAGCATAATCCTACAAATTTCTACAAGTAGGGAAAAATTTCAGATTGGTACTTAAAATAAAGATAACACAAATAATAATGCTTAGCATTTGTCAGGTGCCTACTATATTACAGGCATTGTGTTAAGTGCTTTACAAATATTATTTCATTTGATCCTCTTAATAACCTTGAGAGGTAGGTGTTTTTATTATCCTTGTTTTACAGTTGAGGAAACTGAGGCAAAGATTGAGTGATTTGCCCAAGATCACACAGTTAGTATCAAAGACCAGATTGGATTTTTTCTGTTCTTGATTCCAAGTCTAGCAATCTATCCACTTCACCATCTCACTATGGTGCATAAAGGGCTGAGATTGAGATGAGTAGTGAAGACTGTGAAAGCAAGAATCTGGCTTCTGTGTAAATATATATCTCTTCCTATTTCTCCTTTTCTCTCTCTTTCCCCTCTTTGCCTGCCTTATCAAAACTGCCAACCCCTAACCAAAATCTACCATGGGTATCTATTATTATCCAAATTTCTTTGGTAAGAGAATGTAAAAAATAATCTAACAATGGTTGATTCAATCAAACATCATTTGTAACATTATCTTGATAACTTTGCCAAAATTTGTTTGTGTTAGATTTTTGGTTTTTTGTTTGTTTTTGCTTTCTGCAAGCCTTTATCAAGCTAAAATATAAGATAGTCCATTCTTTGTTTTCTCAGTCTTATTTTCCAGACTTGTTTCAGCCTATCTACCAACTACTGGTATGTAGTTAATGAGGAAATGTCTCTTTAAAGACAATGTAAATGGAATGCTAGCAATTATTTATACCTCAGGGCACTAATTTTTTAAAACTGTGGACATTCTTATCCTGTATTAACCTTTTGTTCCTATTATCTAACTCTTCTAGTTGGCAATTAGAGATATAAGTGGAACTTAAAATAGGCTTGTCCCAGGAGTTGCCATTCAAAATTAACTTAGTTGTGGAGAGTTATTTATTCTTTAGTTTAAGAAACTGTTTCTGGTATAATGTCCAATAGGGAAGTAGTTTTTCCAATTAAGATTCTCTTATAGAAGCAATCTTAAATTTCATTAACAAGTCTGCTGTGTTTATCCTGGAATCATTATATCAACTGATGGATTCTTAGATAATTTAATGTTTAGAAGACTATCAAACTGACTTAGAATATCTGAGGGATAAGTTTGCATTATTAATTTATGATTTCTCATACCTACAAGATCTGAGACTTCATCTTTATGGGGAACTGTTAATGTGGCAGCTTCTTCCACTTTGCAGAGCCTTACCCACCTATGTGAGAAAAGGAGAAACAGGAAGAGATATGCACTTAGGTTGAAGCCAGACTCTTGCTTTCCCATAGTCCTTCACTTCTCATCTCAGCTTCTTTGTAGCTAGGTGGCATGCTGGAGAGAGCACTGGGCCTGGAGTCAGGAAGACCTGAGTTCAGAGATCACCCCAATAAGTCTTTAGGAGTTGCCTGAGTCATGTAAAGGTTGATAATTTGCCCCAGATCACACAGCACCCATTACTTTGACAGGTGACTGAATGGGGTAAAAAAAATATTTCAATTCTTTAGATATTGGGGAGTTCATTTTCTAATGTCTGGCAATCTTTCAGGCAGATAATGTTAAAGTTAGAGAGGAAAGTGAGAAGACGTGACTCTTTGTATTGACTTCTTCACTCAGGCATTTTCTAGGATAAGGGCTGTATGAGCTGATCAGGCACATGGTCTCAAGGTCAGAGAAAATGTATTTATTTAGCTTTGGGAATGGGGGTTACTTTATATATTTCTACAGTTTCTATGCCACTTAATACTATTGGGATTGATGAAAATTAAGATGAATGTCTTAGTTCTATTTTCTTTAGCTCATCTTAAATCTAGTCCTTTGTGATAAAGTGCTGTTCTTTGTGAAGATATATGAAGAGCTTAAGAAATATTGAGCCAGGGGTACAGATTGATTAAAGACCGTTGACAGAGAAAATGAGAACTTAGATGAGGCAAAATTTAAGAAAGCTATAGAGAGGATGATATTTTTTGTCAAAATGTCCTAGTTATTAGGCTCCATTGAATGCTCCCTATTTAAGTATTAGATACCTATGTCATTTTTAACCATCAAGGAAGTAAAACTGCTGTAGACTAGGAGGGAAATCTTTGAATATTAGATCCCTTCTAAAACTAATATAAAAATATTTAAGGCCAATAGGAAAGCTTAATAATAGTAATAAACTTTTAAGTTTTATAAAGTCCTCTCCTCACAAGACCCCTGTGAGGCAGGTAAATATTATTATCCTAGGCTCAAAGTTGTTAAATGTCAGAGTCAAGATTCAAACCCAATTCTCCTAACTGTAAGACTGCTACTTTTTCATTTGGAACTCGAAATTTTAAAAATGAAAGTTAAAAATTGTTTTACATGTAACTGGGAAAAAAATAAAATAAATAAAAGCTTAAAAAAAAGACAATCAACTTGTCAGCCACAACAAAGTAGTGAGTTGTCGAGGAGTGAGACTGATGTCCTTATTATGGATATTAGTCAAAGCGAATGGTTGTTAAAAACAAACTATTAAAGTCTCAAACTTACAGGTAAAGCAGAATTAATAGTTATTTGTAGTATGTAACTGAATAAACTAGCCCTCTGACTTCAGAATCAAGATGATTGCTTACTTGCTGATTGATTATAATATCCTAGAATATTTTAGTAATTTACATATACAAAGTCTTTCTATTCTAATAATTTACAGTTTTTTTAAATCTCTGCCATGGATATTTCTTGATCTTATCATACAGTCTCTGATGTTATATGTTATTGATAAGTTACTGATATGACAACACTACAGATAGATTCTTTGTATTATTTTCCCTTTCTTTCAGATAAACACCTTGTTCTTGATTTGTAACATTTAACATAAGATATGTAATGATAATTGCTTCATCAAATATGTAAACCCTGTAATGTAATGCCAAGGAAAGGCAACTTCCCAAGGTTCAAAATACCAGCATAGGTGCTCTCCATTTTATTCAGTGACCAACCAAGAACAGAGAAGATCAAAACATGACATCATTCAAAATACAGCATTTACTAAGTGTGATTAAATAATCTCCAAGTACTACCCCACCCCAGGACCTTCCACTCATTCAATCAATTACAAAGTCCCTGGTCTAAATAATACTCCACCCCTAGGCTGTACCTTCATTTAGTCCACCACAAAGCCCCTCTTCTCAAATGGAGATTAGTTTCCAATCTAAGTAAAGTACATTCATTTGCTCAACCATAGAACACAAAAAGGTCAAAAGTTCCCCACCCCTGGATCACAATTGAATCTACCCCAGAGTTACAACAAGTTTAAGCACAGCACTTAATACCCAAATGGAGGTCTTTTCTTCATCTTGACATGAGGCAAGTTCTCAGCAATCTTTGTTCCTGGGGAGACAAGGCTTAGCAAGGCCACAAGATACATTGCCAGTCTCTTCATTAATTCATCCTCTGTCTGTAGAACAGTCCTAGAACCCCTGAAAACATTAGCAAAACCCTCTCCCAGGATTTCTGTAAACATACAACAAGAAAATCCCTTCTTCAGGGCTTCTGAACCAACAGAAAGGTTCCCAGACCCCTGCAACAACAGCACTGTCCTTCACCAGTGGACAGTATTCACTCTCTGCCTGCAGGACAGTCTCAGTAGCTCTGAACCAACAGAAAGGTTCCCAGACCCCTGCAACAACAGCACTGTCCTTCACCAGTGGACAGTATTCACTCTCTGTCTGCAGGACAGTCTCAGGAGCTCTTAGCCAACAGCCAGGTTCCAGGACTTCTTCAACAAAAGGACTGTCTTTCACCAGTGGACAAATCTGGCAAAACAACATCAAAACAGACATACAAAGTACCAGCAAAACAGCCATGTCTCCTCAGTCCTTGGCAGCTCAGGGGGCAGGTCTCAAAAGTCCAGGGCAATTCAAAGTGGCCCCCAGCAATTCTCTCAGTCTCTCTCTCTGCCTCCACGAGGTGCTGCTTCCAAAAAATTCTTCTTCCTCTCTCTTATCTCTCCAAATCTACGTCACCAGCTCCTCCCAGTTCAGGACTCTCTTTTCACATCAACAAGGCCATCCCACAGGTGGGATTAACAAGCTCTGGGTTTTAACACAATCAATTTGAAAACCAAGCCAATACAGGGGAATCTTTATATTCCATTACTATCACAAACCCCCACATTTCCTTTAAGTTATAATTCTTGACTGATTTAGGGAATCCTTGCTTATTGATAATGTTCTTTGCCATTGCTTGAAATATTAATAAATATGTTCCTCTAATAGAACAATAAAAACAAACAAAAAAAGAATGCTGCTTTTTCCCATGTGTCAATGGTATCTACAAATAGAGACAAGAATCACTAAACAATACAAAAAGGATTCCTGCAGGATGCATATTGACATGTATTAACGTTATCTGTGTTCTAATATATTTTTATTTATATTGTTAAATATTTCCCAGTTACATTTTATTCTGCTTCTGGATGCACTCAGGAGTATTGAAAGGTTGCATTCACCATGTATTTACCACTACTGTCTTTTTCCACATTTCCTGGCAAATTAGTATAAACAGTGACTTTGAATTAATGCCTTTCCCTTTTTCTTCTTTAGATGACACTGAGGCATGAGGATGGTGATGAGAATGCTGAACCTCCCCCCAATGGACGGAAAGACCGGAGAAGGGCTAGTCTAGGTTCAAGTGAACATCGGGGATTAAATCGAAGAAGGAGCCGGAGGCACTCAGTTCAGAGCGTTAAAAGCACATTATCAGCTCCTACTAGTCCCTGTAACCAGCCAGCTCCTAGCTTCAAGCTCAGCCAAAGCCATCCCGTTGGAGATCTCAGTGAAAAGTAAGCCCATTTCCCCAAAGCTTTGCTTAGCCCTCTGCTGGCCAGAGGGAGAGGGGGCCAGGATCAGCACACTTCAGGCCTGTCCCCACTAGTCAGTCTCATACCCTTTCTGACTCTGGTTCCAGCTCAGGAGTTCCTGCCTCCTGTCTCACATAGATCTCTGTCTAGAGCATCAGCAGGATCTCTCTGTGAAGCTGTCCAGGGCAGGCAGGAATGCTCACTGTGCTCTGGGATGTGGGAGCCTTCATCTCACCAGCCTGACGCATTCATGATTTTGTCAACAATGAATTTCTCCATTATGCACTCTGGAGTATGTAGCACTCTTGTCAGATGAGATGGAGTGAGTACTTCTGGTCTCCAAGCTAATAATAGACTATGAACTGCAATGTTCATACACTTTGGAAGAGACCCTGTGAAAGTCTAATGTCCCTGGTGACCTTAACTTAGTGGATCATGAGGGAGAACATAAAACCTCCCCCTAAGACTTTCTCTTGGTTAGAAGCAGAAAACTCTCCAAGTCTATGAGAGATTATGGATATTCAGGATGTATGGCAGGGAAGTGAAGTTAGAGTGGACATTTTAGAAACTACAGGAAGTTCACAAAAGCAGTCGCATTCCCAGTGAGTGTTGTTACTCAAGATGTTATTTAAGTGTTGATACACTTGAGACTAGATGACTATGTCTGGCTGTATTTTATGAGATACAGCTTTTGAGTGTGTGTCAGGGAGTGTGGGTGTGTGTGGTATGTGGGAGCTGGGTGTCCATCTGTATGTATATGAGAATTAATTATCATTTTACAACGTCTGGTACTCAGCTTTGCAGATTACATTTTTTTCAAAAAACTTTATTTTCTCATTTCACCAAGGGGTAATGTGGCTTTGAAGTTCACTCAATATTGAGGAGACAAATAGCCAAGTCTTTTTTGGGGATCTGAATTACCCTAAGCACTATCTCCAGAATGCATTTTTAAAGTAATTATGTTTGTTTAGAAAGGATATAACATGTATATATATTCATCTTATGTACACACACATTGACATTTTTAGTCATTTTGGCATCGTATATAAAGTTTTGGACTTTGGAGTCAGAAAACTTTGGGGTTTTGTCCTCCTGCCTTCTGGGTGACCATGAACAAGTAAACTTTCTAAAACCAGAAGTCACATCTGAGGTGCTAATTAGTTTCCACTTCACTGATCTATCTATCCTCTATCTTCCTATCTGTCTCTCTATCATCTGTCTGTCTGTCCGTCTAGATGTTCCACCTCTCAGCTCTGAGAATTTTCTCTGCCTGTCCCCTCCATGCCTGGAGTGATCTCCTCCTTCATTTCTACCTCCTTCATTTTTAAAAATTCCAACTAAAATCCAGGAAGCCTTTCCCAGCCCCTATTAATTATGGTACCTTTGCTCTCTAAAGTATTTCCTATTTATCCTGTATATAGCTTGCTTGTGCATTTTTGTTTGCTCGTTATCTCCTCCATCAGTCTGTGAGCTACTTGAGGGCAGGGACTCTCTTTTGCGTCTTTTTTATTCTTAAAGCTTGGCACAGTGCCTGGCACAAGTAGTTGTTTACTAAATATTTGTGATTATCATCTATTTGTGTGTATGTATACATATAATATATCCATATATTACATATGTTGATATTTATGAATAAGAATTCTTTTTGAATCACCTAATTAGCCTAGTGCTAAAGTTTTATGATTATTTAGGTCATAGGATCATAAATAAATCTAACATTTGAATCATTTTGTAAAAAAGCAGATATGTCAAAAACAGGAAATCTTATAGGTGTTTGAGAAATGAATTCTAAGTTCTGATTTAGGCTCTGCTTTCTAGATTAAAGGCAGTTTCTGATTTGCCTGCATACAGAGGTCTTTTCCGTGCCTGATCCCTCTAAAAACTAGTTTTCAGGTGCTTTCATAATGATCATTCCTGCATTGCAAAGTGTTCCTCTATTTTTAAATGTGCCTTCATATGGACTTCCCCACCCCCAATTCCTCCTTGTCTGGAATGTTCTCCCTCCTCACCTTTGCTTCTCAGTATCATGAGCTTGGGGGGGGGGGGGGAGGCGTTGCTCAGATGCCACCCCCAGTAGGGAACCATTCCTAACAATCCTGTAAATATTCTGGGAAAGATACCACCTCCCCCTGTGGTTCCTTCCCCACTTTCCAAGTGTTCTCTTGTCCAGATTAATTATCCCTCCTTCCTTTGACATATCATCCCCTAGAATCATTGTGTCTTCTCACCATTCTTTTTGTCTTCTCAACTCCCCGCTTCCTGCTTTTCCTTCTTTCAAGCTATCCTGCACAAAGCTGTCGCTTATCTTTCAAAAACTGATCATATTGGTTAACCTGTTTGTTCCTGAAATTTAATTTTTTATCATATTCCTTGCATTTTCTTTTCCTAATCTCTTTCCTTTTCCTTTCTTTCCTGGTGGGAGTGGGATTAAATAAATACTAAAACCTAGATAGACAAAACCACAACTGGATTTGATTTGAAAGGAAAAATAGGACTCCGACCCAGTACATATTCCCTTTAATTCTTTTAAAGTTATGAGCTGGTGATTGTGTTCCATGAGCTCACAGTCACGCTCCATGAGCAGTGAATGGTGACGACTAAGAACATCTGAATAATGTTTAGATTGCGGCTTTGGGAGAGGTCGCTTAAACTGACAGCTTAGCTACTCTGATCCCCAGAGTTTCCAAGAAGCAAAGCCTTCATCAAGTGGGATTCAGTTCTGAGAGAGAGGCTGCAAAAGCTAGAATATGGAGAATACTTCTGGGATCATTCAGTGGGGTAGAGAGGAAGAGATTGAGTCTTTTTATGAGGAGGGTGGCAAGAGAAAGAAAAGTCTCCTAAGATTTAGCCCTAGAAGGGATTAGTAAACTGAGACTCAGTAAAATTACTTCCCAGGATACATTGGTAATAATAGGCCAGACTGAAACTCACACTTAGGTCTTCTGAATTGTAAATGAAGCACTCTATAGCCCCTTGCCTCACTCCTGCTGAAGAGTAGAGGTGGCCACTACTCTCTTTACCCTTTTCCTATCACACTTTTTCTTCTGATCTAGAAATGGAAGCTTGAGTTATCCAATCATGCCTCTGACATTTAAACAAAGAAAGATAACACCCCCCCACACACACACCTTGAAATAGTGCTGCCTAGTTCCAAATCCCTACTATTTATTCTGTTGTTTCTCAATATGTAAGAGGGGACACTCACGATGTAAGAGGGAGTTGGACTGCTCAACTTGTCAGATGATGCAGCTGTCAGTGGAAGAAACTAATTTCAAGTCCCACCCCTCATCTCCATGACCATCTTTGTTGGAAAAGACTGGAAACATCATCCCCCTACCCCCGACAAGGTATATATGGTATCTATGTTAAGGCCAAGATAAGGTGAATGTAGGAGCGCTAGGACTATAGGAATGATACCTATTTAGGGGTAAGCTAGTCCTTTACTGGTCCTCAGAGGGAATAAGGAGAAGGTTTTGCTTCCTCCCCCCCTAAGAAGAAAAAGGCCAACCCAAGGGGAATTCAGGTAAAAAGCTTCACCATGCCTATCTTTCTTCTCTCAGGAGAAAGCTTTCCTGACTTAATTCTCTAGGAGAAACAAAGCAGCATTCTTTTAACCTAGTTTCCTTTTTAATTGATTCTTTTAATTATTACTTGGTAAAGTTGGTTTTGATTGTGTTTTATGTTCCTACAAGGCTCACTGTATCTTAAACCTTAAATCTGCTTGAAGCTTGGCCTATAGTAACCTGGTTCCTCCCTTTCCTAGCTCTGGGCCCTCTTTAGAATGTGTTGGTTACCTTCATTAATCAGAACAATTGACATTTCTATAGTGGTTTAAGATTTGCAAAGCATTGCTTATTCTCCTTTGAACCTCACAATTCTGTAACGTAGGTGTTATCATTATCTCTCTCCCCTTTGTCCCTCTTTAAGGATAAAAAAGTTAAGGACACTGAGGCTCAGAGACAGTAATTGACTTACTCGAGGTCCCATGACTAATAAGTAAGTTCCTGAAGTGGGATTTGAACCCACCTCTTCATGCCTCTAAGTTCAGCACTCTGCTAACCAAACCATGCTATTTCTTTATGAGACTTTAAGTTCAGTAAAATATTTATCAAGCCCTCACTGGGTACAGAAGATTAAAAAGTTTAGATATGACATGGACCCTGTACTCATGGAACTTACCACATAATAGGAGAATAAGACACAATACCACAATAAGACACAGATATCATGTAATATTATGTCCTATAGCTAAGTGCCATGTGAGGTCATTGTTGGCATTAGTAGGGGAGTAACAGGGAAGATTTATAGAAGAGGTTGCATATGAGTTAGGCATTGAAAGATGAGTAGAAATGCCAGAGTTGACAAGAAAGAAGTCATTTCAGGCATGGGAAACAGTATGAGGAAAAGCATGGAAATGGAAAAACATGGCACCTGTTTGGGAGCAGAAAGTAGCTCCCTCCATGGAATGCCAATGCCCTATCTCATTATCATTCCCTTTGAAAATTCATGGTAAAGAGATTTAGACTGTGTATTTGCTCTCCCAAGAGCTAGCTCTATAATTATATCAAACTACACAAATTAAGGAACCTCCTTAATATCTCCTCACCTCACCTCATCTTTGGGGATGGTCTGTTGTTGTTGTTGATGATGAGTCATTTTTCATTTCTGTCCAACTCTTTATGACCCCATTTGGGTCTTTCTTGGCAAAGATATTAGACTGGTTTGCCATTTCCTTTTCCAACTCAACTGAGGAAAAGAGAATTAAGTGACTTGCCCAGGGTCACACAACTATTAAGTGTCTGAGGTCAAATTTGAACTCAGGAAAATGGCCCGGCACTCTATCCACTGGGCCACATAGCTGCTCCAGGGATGATCTGGGCAGATTTGAACTCATGAGATGACCTTGGCCTAAAGCAGCCCAACCTTTTGAAGAGTCTTTTAGTATCAGGACCAAAAGGAGTTCAGTGTTCTCAGTGATTTCCTGTAATGTATCACATCGACCTTCCCAGTACTAACAGCATAATTTCAGTGGTTCCCATCAAAACAGGGATGCTTTTCTTGAGAGTTCTTATACATATTAAAAATTACATAGAAGACTTTCAAATAAAATTTATAAGCTAACATTGTTTTTGTGCAAATAGTATGAACCCTTGGGGCCAGCATGTTAAAGAGATCTAGAGAACCGAACCATGAAGTTCAATTCCTTGAGCATAATTAAGCATCTTCTAAGCTAAGGACACAAAGGCAAAAAAAAAAAAAGAAACAGCTCTTCTTATATCCTGTTGTTATTACAACAATATGTATGTGTATATAATAAATATATGCAAGTAAAATATGAGGTAATTGCAAAAGGGAGCCCTAACAACTGGTGGGCTCAGAAAAGACCTTCAAGGCAATCCTTGAGCTGAGCCTTGTAGGGAGCTAGGGATTCCAAGAGGCAGGACTTAGGAGGCAACAATTTGGGTAAAAGTGTAGAGATAGGAAATGGGATGTCCCATAAGGCATAGGAAATGGGACCATGAAATAGGCCTATTTGGCTACAAAGCTGAGTTCAGGAAAGGGATATGAAATCAGTCCAGAAAACAATAAATTGGAGCTAGATTAGGGATGGTCTTATATGCTAAAGAAAGGAGTTTGCATTTTTTTTCTTTAAAAAAAAAGGAGCCACTGAAACTTACTGAAAAGAAAGATGGGGGTGGCTAGATGGCGCAGTGAATAGAGCACCAGCCCTGGAGTCGGGAGGACCTGACTTCAAATCCGGCCTCAGACACTCAACACAAAAAATAGCCATGTGACCATGGGCAAGTCACTTAACCCCAATTGCCATCCAAAAAAAGAAAAGAAAAGAAAGATGATGGAGTCAGACCTGTGCTTTAGGAATAGCAACTTGGCAACATAAGAGAAATCAAATTCTCAGTGTTATCAACTAAATCCTCCACATTCTGGGATCTCACTGTATTGAAGCACCATTACGAATACATTAAGGATGTCTGGAGGTTTGTAAGAAAGTATGTAGGTGGTAATCTTTGCATCTGGACATTACTAAAAGAAACAGATTTATTAGAGGAGAGAGAGAAGGGTTAAGCTGTCATCAATATTGCATCCCATAGAGGTCTGTTGACCTAATTAATTTTCCATCTGCTTTTTCTGAGTCTATGCCTTGCCTTGAATACTGCTCACTGGCTTGGTATGTTGTGAGTTCAGGTGGAAAAGCCTGGTAACCTTTGGCTGGAAAGGATAATGACGGTGTGCTGGAGTCACAGATTGTGTAAAAACAGGTGTGCAAGCCACCTGCTGGACACAGCCCATTAGTTTCCTGGTGTTAGGCCCTCCAGAAGTGCAAAGCAGTTTGGCCAGGTGTTTCTTCAATGAATTACAAACATACCACTAACAACAGTTTGTTTATAAAACATCTTACTCTTTTCATATGGGATGATGTTATCCTGGTTTCCGGATTTACTTAAGACATCCTAGTTTTAAAAGTTCTATTTGTTTTTTTTTTTTAAATCTACATTTCCACATTCTTAAAGACAAACCACGTTCCAAAAGTGGGTGCCTGTGAAATGGCCCCATCTCAAGTGCCTGTTTGAAGGGTATTTGTTCTGCAGCCCCCAAAGCAGCTGTATGGCTCGTGAATAGGTGAATAATAGAGAGAGAGTGGGAGGCAAAGGGGGGTGGGGTAGGAAGCAAAGTGGGAAAGGGTCCTGCATGCATAGCTGAGTCACCTGTGTAACATCTGTGCTTAAAAAAAATACCTTAAAATAAAGTAGCTCATTGTGTTGAATTCCCTGTAGACCTTGAAATACACAGAAGCATGCCTGACCTAGATTTCTTTTCTTCGAATCTATGTGAATTTTTTGGCTTTACTTACTGCTAACTTTTTGGGTTTTTTCCCCCTTTTTGACTGTATGCACCACATGCAAGGAATTTTAGAAGTTTCACAATTGTGTGATCCAACTAACTCTTAACTTTTTTGACTGGAAGATGGGACTATGTTAAAGGCTAGAAAGATACTGCATAATCCACTTAATATATATACAATACCTTACTTTTATTATTATTTATGATAATAAGCACATTTATGGCATTTATGTAGCACTTTGAGGTTTACAAAGAACTTTACATGCATTGTCTCATTTGCCTTTCACAGAAGTTATACATGGGGTAGTTGGTATTATCCATCCCATTTTTCAGTCAGAGAAGCTGAGACTCAGTAAGAACTAGTGATTTGCCCAGCATCATACAGCTCGTGTCTAAGATAGGGTTCAAACCTAAGCCTTCTTGACTCTAAATCCTGTACATTTATGATCTTCAAAGCATTTTGAATTCTTCCATGATCATCACCACAGCACTATGAAATCGACCTTAATCTCCTTCAGTGCTTTGTCCAAGGTTACCAAGCTAATAAGAGGTGACACCGGGTTAGAGCCTAGGTTTTCTAATATTCTTAACTTAATGTTTCCTCCACTGCTCTACAGTGCTGCCTCTCAAAGCAGCTTCTTTGAAAGCATATCCATTCAGTCTTTCATCAGATATTCATTGTATCTACTTAATACTTTTTTATTTTATGTATTTAATCAGTTAGCAGGATGGGGACTGGACACAGGATTTCCTAGTTATAGGGAACTCCCAAATGAGATTCCCCCTGTATTTGTGGTTCAGCACCTTCTCTGAAAGTCTTAGAGAATTTCCTAGGATTCTACAGGGCCACCTAGTTAGGACTTAACCTAGGTCTTTCTGCCTCTGAGGTCAGGTCGCTGTCCATTATTTTATTCTTCCTCTCAATTCCAGATGTGATGTAAGCATCTGACGTGTATATGTATTAATTTGTGGAAGCAAAACTAAGGCTATTAAAAGTGAGTGAAATATATAATATCTGTCAGTGACTGGTTGATGAAATACATCCTTAAAAAATGACCAGTAAGAAGGTCTCGGGTCTTTGGTTGGTTTTGTTTTTTGTTATTTTGGCTTTGTTTTAGCTTGGTTATTTTCTAAGTACCTCCTAAACTCTATACCAATATTTCCTAATTGTCTATCCACTTTTTACTATGAAATGCCCATATTTCCCATAGCCTATCTACTTAAAAAAATAGGTGACTTCTTCCTGCATCCTGCTTCTCTCCTACCTTTATCCCTTTTTATTCCTGGCTCCCACCTCCCATTCTCTAAATTGCCATACTGAGATCGACAAGAGCAGGGTGGTCTCTGATATAAAGCTTACCAGTCTGCACATCAGTTTACATTGGGAAAAACTGTTCTAGATTAACTATCATAAAATGTGTTAACTAGCCAGGACTAGTCACACCACTCCAGGCATGTTCTGACCAGCAAAGAGGTGAGGTGGGAGAAATGGTATTTATATTTTATATATATTTAATGTATTTTCTCATATTTATTTTATAGTATTTATATTTATGTATTCATTTACATAGTGCCCACCATAATGTCCTCAGGGCAGTTGGTGCAGTGGAGTCAAGAAGACTCATCTTTATAAGTTCAAATCTGGCCTCAGACCCTTACTAGCTGTATGACTCTGGGCAAGTCACTTAACCATGTTTACCTCAGTTTCTTCATGTGTAAGATGAGCTAGAGAAGAAAATGGCAAACTACTCAGTATCTTGCCAGGAAAACCCCAATGGAGTCACAAAGAGTTGGATGTGACTGAAATGATTTAACAACAAATGGTGTCCTGAAGAAGTTTGTAATCTAGTAGGGCACTGAGTCATGTATGTGGATAATCTGCAATAAAACCTAAAAAAAGATTAAGTACACAGAGAAGTCAGACAGGTGGCCAAAGAGAGTCAGAGAGGGAGAGGTCACTTTGAAGCTTAGGTTCTAATAAAAAGCAAGTACTGATCACCTAGGACTGGGATGGCTTCATCAGGAAAATTGGGATGAATTAACTTTGTTTCCTTTTCAACAGGACAACTAGGGGGAAATTATATAGCTATAGTTTACCTAGATTTTAACAAAACACATGCCAGGGTCTCTGATGTCACTCCTATGGGACATACTGATAGCATAGTTTGGTGGATTTATAATTTGTTGAATGGATGGACCCAAAGAGCAGTCATTATTGGTTCTATGTCATCTTGTTAAAGAGGTCTCCATGGAGTGTCTTAGAGACGTATGTTGGACATTTTTAGCAGTGACCTGGAATAAAGGCCATATTTTATCCCACCAAATTTGTGAGTGACACAAAGCTTGAAGGAATAGTTACTATGCTGACTGAACAATAGAGTCAAGATTCAAAATGATCTTGACAGACTAGATAAAGCATTGAGTTGAATTTAATAAAATTAAATATAATTAGGCAAATCATTACACTTGAGTTTGAAAAATCAATTTCACAAGTATAAGATTGGGAAGACTTGGTGACCTTAACAGTCTGTCTGAAAAACTATGACTCATAAGTATAATATGCTAACACAGTGTTATAATGTATTAATTCCAAGGCTTACTATTTGGGATTAGGGAGATGATAGTTCTATTTTACTGTTCCCTGGTTAGACCCTCTATGGAATGTTGATTTGAACTCTGGGTGCCAATTTCAGGAAGGATACTGGAGATTGTTTAGAAAATGACAACTAGGATCGAGAAGGATCTCCAGTTTATGCCACATGAACGTTGGTTGAAGACGTGCAGATATGTTGCTTGGAGAAAAGACTTAATGGACATATGATAGCTATCTTCAAGAGAAAAAAGGAAGAAAGAAGAGAAGGAAGAAAGGAAGGAAGGAAGGAAGGAAGGAAGGAAGGAGAAAGAAATAGAAAAAGAAACAAAGAGAAAGAAATAATTTATTAAATTCTTACTTTGTGCCACGGACTATGCTAAGTACCAGAGATATAAATACGAAAGAGAGATAGTCCCTGGCTTTAAGGAGCTTTCATTTTAATAGAGGAAAGCTTTTAAAACTCTACACAACCTGGGTCTAACCAATCTTTCTAGATTCATTGGACATTGTTTTCCATCCCACACTCTGCAATGCAACTGAACTTTCCTTCTCTCTCTGTTCCTCACACATAATACTCTTATCTCCCACTTCCACGCCTTTGTAACGAACATTCCACATGACTGGAACATACTCCCTCTTTTGTTGTTGCTTTTGTTCTGTCTTTCAGTTATGTCCAACTCTTTGTTATCCCGTGGGCCATAACATGCTTGGTCCTTCTGTGCTCTACTATTTCACAAAGTCTTTACAAGTGCATGTTTGTTGTTTCCATGACACTTATCTATCTGTCTCATCTTCTGCCATCCCTTTTTCCTTCTGCCTTTAATCTTTTCCAACATTAGGGCCTTTTCCAATGAATCCAGCCTTCTCATTATGTGGCCAGAGTATTTAAGCTTCATCTTCAGTATTAGACCTTACAGTAAATAGCCTGAATTAATTTCTTTAATTATTGGCTGATTTGATCTCCTTGCTTTACAAGGCACTCTCAAAAGTCTTCTCCAGTACATCAGTTTGAAAGCACTGATTCTACAGTGCTCACCTTCCCTTAGAGTCCAAATCTCACAGCCATACTGTGCTACTGGAAAAACCATAGCTTTGACTAAATGGACTTTTGTCAGTAAGGTGATGTCCCTGCTTTTTAGTATGCTGTCCAGATTTGCCATAACTTTTGTTCCAAGAAGAAATAGTCTTTCATTTCATGACTGAAGTCATGGAGTGGAGGGTGGGAGGAATCAAAGACAATGCTTGTCATAAGGACAAGAGAATCAAAGACTTTTGATAACTACCAGTTGGTTGTTCTTCTCTCACAAATACACAAAATTCTCTTTAGAATTTTACTTAAATATGTCAGGAAGTCCTTGAGAGGCAATGAGCTGAACCCTCTCAGAACACTTAACTGCTGAATCAATTCTTTCTAACAGCCAACAGAAAGTGTCAAATATAGGCAATTCCAACCTGCTTTGTATTCATCAATCACAACAAAGTACAAAACACAAGAAAATGTAACACAATCCTTGATATGCTTCATAAAAGTGGGATCATATTGCTGTGATTATATAAAGTTAGTTAAGATATTCAGCCACCATCCCTCATAAATCTATTTAGAGTAAGAAAAACAAGGGCATATAATCTCTCTCTAGTAGCTTATAACTGGACAGGAATCAATGCTCATAATATACAGCCGAGAAGCAGGGACCTTTATTAAAAGTGAGTGACTGACACACACCTCTTCTCTGCTGATGGCTGTTGCATTTGTAACTGATTATTAAGAAGACAGCCTAGAGGGGAGCTGGTATAGCAGCCTGAGAACTCCTCTGAGAACCCCTGAATGGGTTAAGATCTGAATGGGAAGAAACCAACCCTGGGCATGGATATTTGAATCCAGAAGACAACTCCATGAGCAGGATGTTTTCGAATATGTCTGTAATAGTTAAAAAAGTTCTTCTTTAATATTCATGAAGTAAAGAAAGAAGAGATGTCAGTTGGAGGTGGTGCTGAAGACCTACTGACAGTATGGACTCCATCATTTTTTAATCTTTATAATCTCAGTGCCTTGTATATGGTAAATCTTTAAAAGCCAAGAGGGTAATTAATTCTTCAAGAAGATAATTTAGCTGTGATAATTAACAGTAGACTAACCAGTATATAGAATCCCACATAATGATGATATTTCAGAAGTATACAAGAGTCATATAGATGGTATGATATAAAATGTAGATGGGTGGACCACATAGCTAAAACAAAATACAATAGATATTCAATATGCTTAACTGATTGGATAAAAGGAAGTGATGTTGAGTGTCCTGATCAGTATTACTATGGAAATGACTCAAAGTTTTCTTTTTTTTGTCTTTTTATTTTGGAGGGGGTAAGGCAGGGCAATTGAGGTTAAGTGACTTGCCAACATTGCACTGGTAGTAAGTGTTAAGTTTCTGAGGCTGGATTTGAACTCAGGTCATCCTAATTCCAGGGCCAGCACTCTATTCACCATACCACTTAGCTGCCCCAACTCAGAATTTTCTTACATTGGATTGGCATGGGTGGTCAGTACAATATCCAATGTCAATTTATAGAATTATTTTGGTCTTCATTCCAACAGTCTTCAAATAATGAGTCCCATAGTTTTCATTGCTTTCAAAATGATAATTTCATTGTTTCCAGCTGCTGAAAAGCATGAGTGAATTTGTCTAAGTAATATACAGGTCAAATCCTGTTACAACTAACTCCATCAGGAATGCAAATATTTTTCTTTGTAGTGGAATTTCATTTTAACCAGTGTTGGCAGCATTGAAGGCTTCCTGTCTTCACTGTCATCACCCACAGCCTCTCTTTTCTTACTTGGGATATTGTTCTTAGAAATATTTCTCTCCTTTTTTCCAGGCTAGACCCTTCCTCATAGTAAGTCATTATGTGAGTAGGTTAGTCTTCTTGAATGTGATAGAAAATACTTTCCTGCCGGTGCTATAGTTAAGATACATGGAGGATAGGTAGAATATCCTAATTTCAGAGTAAGATACTTGCTTGTCCTGAGTGAGTCTATTCATTCTCTGTCCCTCCCCCCCCCCACAAGTCTAGCCTGTTCCCAGTTCAAGGTTCTTCCTTGCATTTACCTCCTAGACAGGTTTATATTCTATTTCTGCTTGTAGAGTTTTTAGATGAGCTCCCCACGTGAGTGAGAGTCAGCATGGTCTTTGGTCAAGACTTCCGGAGCTTATCTTTGGGAATTGCCTTCAGGGTCTGTGGAGGGGACACTCTTTATATCAAGTGGCCTCCTCTCCCATTGGGTGGGTTTGGGTCAGCCCTACCCATTCTGATTGTGTTGGCCTGAAAAGGATCTGAGCTAGAGGGGCCAGATAACTTTTTTCCTTGATTCCATAGGTCTCTAGACTATGCAAAAAAGGAAAAGGAGTTAGTAGTGATGGGGAAGCAAGGAAGAAACAGAAACATAGGAAAGATGGATGGGACTTCTAGATTCTGGTGGAAATGGGGGATGTGAGTCAGAGGCAGCAGCTTCTGGGTTAGTGGCAAAGAGTCCTTGAGCCAGGCCAGAAGCTACATTATCAGGCTGAAAGGCAGTGGTGGCCAAGGTCCAAAGTAAAGGCTGCAGATGCCAAAACAAAGGGAGTGTAGACTCCAGAGAGGAGGGTGCAGCTCAAAATGTATGCCTCGCTGGTGGAGCACCCCGGGAACTTATAATAATAGTGTATCAATGAGCCAATCAAGCAGCAAACATTTATTAAGTGTCTACTATGTACTAAGAACTTTGCTAAACAAGCATTTAATACATAAAGACAAAGGTGAAATAGTCCCTTCCCTCAAGGGACTTACATTCTAGCATGGTACACGTGGTATATGTAGAGTGGTAAATACAATGCACCTTTAAAAGAGATACAAGTGAACTTTGAATAGGAAAGTACTAGAGGAATTGAAGGAACTGGAAAATGCCTCCTATCGTTGGTGACACTTGAGTTGGATCTTGAAGGAAAGCAGAGAATCCAGGAAATGGCAGAGAATATCCAGAGACGGAACATAGAGTGTCACGTGGGAAGAACATCCACGAGTCTAGTATGAAGAGAATATAAAGTGTGTGAAGGGAAGAAGACGACTGGAAGGGTACAAAAAGACCGGGTTGTTGAGAGCTCACAACTCCAAACAAGAGTGATAATAGGCATCCATTGGAGTCCTTTGAGTTGGGAGGGCAGCATGGTCAGACCTGGGCAACCTTAGGGAGGGTGGATTTGTACAGAGACTTGAAACAGAGAAGAAGTACTCAGAGTAGTCTAGGCAAGCAGTGATGAGTACCTTCTGAACTAGGGTTGTGGCTGCCTGGTGAGTGGAGAGAATGGGAGATATATGAGATACCGTGGAGGTAAAAGCAACATGATTTAGCAATTGATTGGGCATAGGGAGTGAATAAGAGAGTAAGGAGTCAAGGATGACACTGAGGTTGGGAACCTGGGTGACTGAAAAGGTGATGGTTCAGAGCTTTGGGAATTGGCCAAGGGCTATATCTGTGCACTTTATAGCAGCACATTTTCATTCTTTCAGGGTCTATTTGAATTTTGGGTATAGCCAAAAGTCATTTGGAGCCAAAACTGATAAATAAGACAAATTATACTGTTGGGATTAAGCATGGTATAGGGGAAAGACCACCAAAATAAGGGATAGTAGATTTGAGTACATTCTGGTCTTCTGACTTACTGTGACATTAAGCAAGTAACCTCAACTCTCTGAGCTTCAGTTTCTTTACCTTTAAAATAAGAGAATTAAGATTTCTTCTAGCTTTATGATTCTATTTTTTTCATTAAATTTTGACTACAAAGTGGCATACCATGTAGAGCACTGGACATGGAGTCAAGAAGACCTCCGTTCAAATCCTCCCTCGGACACTAGCTATGTGACCCTGGTGATGTAATTGTCTTCAGTGAGCCTCAGTTTCCTCATCTATAAGAAGGTGGTCTTGTACTCTAATATCGAGGGTTCTTTCTAGGTCTATAGTATGCAGCAGGCACTGAATAAATGCTTCTTGAACTTAGTTCAACTCTTTTATTTTAAAGATAAAGTAATGAAGGCCCAAAGAAATTAAATGAATTGCATTCTAGTGGCAGATCCAGTATTAAAAGCTTCATTTTCTAACTCCAGCTTGAGTATTCTTCTGCACAAGACATTAAGTGACAGTCTCTGACTTCTCAACTGGCTAAGTAAGTCTCAGCTACATGAGCCTTTACTTTTCCAGTGCCTTGTATTCTTAATTTGTTTTATGTATATATTTTTTATCTTCACAACTAGAGAGTAAGAAGCCTGAGAGTAGGTTTTTATATTTTCTACTTCTTTTCTATACCACACAGTGCCTACCATGGAGCTAGGAAAAGAGTTTCAGTTTAATAAATGTCTTTCGTATTGAATTAGATTGGAACAAACCATGGAAAAAGTTGTTAGAGCCCAGAATCAGAGAATGCCAAAGAGGCTGAAGTCAGATGTGCTTGACTCAAACTGGAGGAGTAGGTAGACAAGAAGAGAAGCGATACAGATGGGAACAAGCAGGAAAATGACCTTGAAGACTGGGAAAAGTCTAAATATGCTAGGAAGTGAAACCATGAATGAAAAGCATCATACAGGAGAATATTCAAAGCACATTGCAATAAAGATTTTTTTCAGAAGTCTTTTGGACTAATTGGAATGGGAAAAGACTAGAGGCTGATAAAGAAAAATCATCCAGGCTTTTTAATATTCTTTCTTTTTAATATCCTTCCAAGCATTTAAATGCAGGCATGCACCAACTAATGTTGTTAACCAGTTCCACAAAAAAGATGACAGGTGAAATAACATGACATTTCCATTAGAACAATGTTTTAATTGTATGATCCAAAGGATGATATCATGCAGAACTTTGTGATATTATGGCTGCATTAGGTCATGACGTATTAGTATTCAGAAGTAAAGAGGACAGAGAATCAGCTTTGATTCAGGAAGGTGCTGTCCCTGACACTGTCTGCTATCATGAGCAAGCCACTTTTAATCTCTTGGTGCCTCTGGCAAATGCCCAGGTCAATAAAACAGAAGAATGGCTGATTTCCATTGGAGGAAGAAGCTTCCTCAAACAGGAGTTTCCAGCACCAGCAGGTTCATTATAATTTCCTCCTTTTCTCTCCCAAAAAAGATGCTATTAGAAATCTTGAAAGCATGCAAAACATTATTTCCATATTAGCCATTCTGAAAAAAATAAAAAACAAAAAAGTGAGAAAATTATAATTTAATTTACACTCAGATCAGATCTCTCTGAAAGTGGATAGCATTTTTTCATTATGAGTCCTTTGGAATGATCTTGGATGAATGTATTGATCAAAGTAGCCAAATCTTTCACGATTGATCATTATTACAACATTGCAATTACCGAGCACGGTGATCTCATGGTTCTTCTCACTTTACTTTGAATCAGTTCATATAGCTCTGGCTGAGTTTTTCTGAACTTCCTCCCTCCCCTATCATTTCTTATAGCACAATAGTATTCCATCACAATCATATACCACAACTTGTTCAGTCATTCCACAATTGATGGGCATCCCTTCAAATTCTAATCCTTTACAACCACAAAAAGAGCTATTAAAATATTTTTGTACCTATAAGTCCTTTTCCTTTGATTCCTTTGGGCTATAGACACAGTAGTGCTATTGCTGAATAAAAGGTTATGCATGGTTTGGGATTTGGGTCTTTTTTTGGAGGGGGGAAGGCAAGGCAGTTGGGCTTAAGTGACTTGCCCAAGGTCACACAGCTAGTGTCAAGTGTCTGAGGCTGTATTTGAACTGAAGTCCTACTGATTCCAGGATTCAGATTCACCATGCCACCTCACTGCCCTTTATGCATGGTTTTGTATTTATTTGGGTATAGTTCCAAATTGTTTGGCAGAATTTTTGGACCAGTTCACTACTCCACCAACAGTTCATCAGTATATCTATTTTCCCTCATTCCTTTTAGTATCTGTCATTTCTGATAGGTGTGAGGTGGTACCTCTGAGTTGTTTTAATTTGCATTTCTCTAATCAATAATGATTTAGATCATTTTTTCAAATGCCTGTAGATAGCTTTGATTTCTTGTCCTGAAAACTGCCTGTTCATATTCTTTGACCATTTATCGATTAGGGAATGACTCTTATTTTTATAAAATTGACTTAATTACATATTTGAGGAATCAGACTTTTATCGTCTATGGTACCTTTTATAAAAATGTAGCTCTTATGATTATCTTTTTAAATTAGGTCTATTTTTACTTTTGCTTTGTCTGAGATCATGATTGCTACCCTTGCCTTTTTACTTCAGTTGAAGCATATTAGATTCTGCTCTAGCCCTTTATTTTAACTCTATGTCTATCTTCCTTTTTCAAATTTGTCTCTTATAAACAACATATTGTTGGATTCTTGTTTCTATATTCTGTCTGTTTCTATTTATGGATGAGTTCATCCTACTTATAGTTATAATTACTGTGTATTTTTCTCCATCCTATTTTCTTCAGTTTATCTTTCCTTCTCTTTATATCCTATTTCTCCTCAAAAATCTGTTTTGCTTCTAATTACTCTTTCTCCTCCTAATTCTTTATTGGGTAAAATAGACTTCTCTTCACAACTGAGTGTATGTGTCTGTATGTGTATTTTCCCTCTTTGAACCTATTCCAGTAAGAGTGAGGTTCAAGAATTGTCTATCAACTCTCCATTTTCAGCTATACTATAAAAGCTCTTCCTTGAGTGCTTCTTTTTCATAAGAAAATTTTCCACCTTCTACATCTCCCTTCCCCTTTCTCCCAGTGCATCTCTCTTTCTTTTCCCTTCACTTTTTTTAGATCATCTTAACATAATTGACTCACACCCATGCTTTCTAGTTATATAAACTCCTTTTAACTGCCCTAATAATGATAAAGTTCTTAGGAGTTACATGAATCATCTTTTCATATAGGAATGTAAACAGTTTAACCTTGTTGAGTCCCTTATGATTTCTCTTTTATGTTTACCTTTTAATGCTTTTCTTTAGTCTTATGTTTGAATGTCAAATTTTCTAGTCAGATCTGGTCTTTTTATCAGGAATGCTTGAAAGTCCTCTCTTTTATTAAATATACATTTTCTCCTCTGAAAAATTATACTCAGTTTTGCAGTGTAGTTGATTCTTAGTTATAATACTAGCTCCTTTGCCATCTTCAATATCATATTCCAAGGCCTCCACTCCTTTAAAATGGAAGCCACTAAATTGTGTGTGGTCCTCATTGTGGCCCCGTGATACTTGATTTGTTTCATTCTGGCTTTTTGTGACATTTCCTCCTTGACTTGGTAGCTCTGGAATGTGATTATAATATTCCTGGGAGTTTTCAATTTGGGATCTCTTTCAGGTGATTGGTGGATTCTTTCAATTTCTGTTTTGCCCATTGGAGCTAAGATATCAGGGAAGTTTTGAAGTTTTCCTTGATAATTTCTTGAAATATGATGACTAGGCTCTTTCTTTGTTCATGGTTTTAGATAGCTTAATAATTCTTAAATTATCTCTCCTCAATCTATTTTCCAGGTCAGTTGTTTTTCCAATGAGATATTTTAGATTTTCTTCAATTTTTTTCATTCTTTTGACTTTGTTTATGTTTCTTGATGTTTCATGGTATAATTAGTTTTCCATTTTTCAATTCTAATTTTCAAGGAATTATTTTCTTCAGTGAGGTTTTGTGTCTCTTTTTCCATCTGGGCAACTCTGCTTTTTAAAGAATTCTTTTCTTCAGTGAATTTTTGTGCTTATTTTACTACTAGGACAATTCTGGTTTTTTAAGATGTTATATTCTTCAGTATTTTTCATTCCTCTTTTACCAAGTTGTTAATTCCCTTTTCATAATTTTCTTGCATCACTCTCATTTCTTTTTTCCATTTTTTTCTCTTATCACTCTTATTGCTTTCTTCCAGGAATTCTTGTTGAACTTGTATCCAATTAGCATTTTTATTTCAGGCTTTGCTTGTAGCTATTTTGATACTTTCTTCTTCTGAGTTTGTGTCTTGGTCTTCCCTGCTACTGTAGTAGCTTTTTATGGTCAAGGTTTTGGGGGGTAGGAGGTTGTTTGTTTGCTCTTTTTTTTTCAACCCATTTCTTGACTTTAAACTTAATGTTAAAGTCGGGTTCTCCTCACCTGGGGATGAGAAGCACTATCCCAAGTTTCATGCTTTTTTTCTTCTGGGGCTTTCAGAGCTAGTTCTAGAGATCTGCAAGTTTTTGGTGCTTCCAAGGTGGTGTGATCTAGGGAGAGGTGTGGTGATTGTTCTCTGTTCGCACTTTGGTCTTTACCCAGGAAGAGTCCCTGTTCCCCTGCAGCCACAAATGCTAGCATTCCTCTTGGCTCTGGAACTGTGACCAGGTCCCCCTGTTCTCCTGCCACTGCAAGCACTAGTGCTCCTCTCTGCCTCAGAGCTGCAACCAGGGCCTATGGTCCCTTGTAACTGACCATAAGCATTCCTCTGTGCCCTGGAACTGCAACTCAGAATTGTGTATACCAGCTACACCCAATGCCTGCCAAGGGTCCTCTGTAATCTCTTTCTAACTAGCTGTCTGACCACCCTCTCCCCATGTCCAGTTTCTGGGCTGAGAGCTCCTGAAGCTGTTGTTGCGCTGCTGTTACTGCTGCCATATGTGTGCACTTCTACCAGGTTTCCACCCCCTGCTCTCCTGCAGATCCGCTAAGTTTTCTTAGGGCACACAGATGATCTTTTGTTGACTCTGCCACCATAATGCTTGATTAGAGACATTATTTTAAAATTGTTCATATGTGAATATCGAGAGAGATCAAGTGAGTTGCTGCCTCAGTCTTATTAAAATACAATTAGAATAACAACTGATTTGTCTGGCCTTTAATTGACTGATAATCTTCATAAAATCGTTTATCCTCCCTTGCTGTAGTAATCACTTATATTCATAACAGTGATCCTGAAACACTTTTCAGACTTTTGTGTTTCTACTCAGCCATGAAAAGCCCATCCCCCTCAGTTATGCCTTCTAGATTTGCTCAGAAAAGTTTTCTTTTTCAGAAGACAAACTTTCAAATATTTGAAAATATTTGTCATGTCTTTCCTAACTCTTCTTCAGGCTATACCTACCCGGTTTCTTCAACTGTTCTTTTAGGAGATGCTTCCCATGACCATCTTGTGTTTGGACACATTTCAGTTTGTCAGTGCCTTTCAAGTATGGCACCAAAAATGAATGTGGTATTCCAGATGTGGTCTGGGCAGGACAGAGATCAGAAGGCATCTGTGATCTGTGAGCCATTCTCCCCTTAGCATAAAAGAGTGTTAGGAGGAAAGGACAAAGCGGATAGTTTAGGAGAGCAAGATGTCTCTCTTTGAAAATAGGTACATTGCATCCTGTCACTGTATATAAGGAGAAAAACTGGGAAAATGAACAAAGAGATTCTTCTAGCAAATTCCGTTTAAGACAGTCAGTCTCCTCTGTCTCGAGTTAATAGCTCTTCTCTGAACATATTCTGCAGAGAAGAATGGATATGTGGAAGGTAAAATCTCTTTCTTTGATTCCCTGATGCCTATCGCATTCCAACATTAGTCTTGAAACAAATGAAAAGTCCAAGAGAAAGATTTTCTGGGTAATTAATAATCAATTTATTAATTAGGCTAGTTGATAATTAATAAATTGATGGTCAGTAGCCTCAGTAACCAAAGAAAAAACCATGGAGATCACTGAATGCTTATATACCTTCAAAAAAGGAGGTGCCCTTGACAGGTGAAAATCAACCCAGACTGGTGAACAATTAATGAGGGTTTAGACATATTAATGAGGAGGTGTAAGCAGCAAGCACCCCAGCATCCCCAGGGTGTCTGCCAACACAGGTTCTTAGATCTGCTTTGTTAAAGGAAAGCAACTCAAAATGGGTTAACAAGCTTACTTTAATCAGTCAGATATGTACTGTTTACCTAGTTCAGGGGAAAAAGGTCAGCACCCCGAACTTCAGAATATACAGACAGAATTATCAAGTTGACAGGTTTCCAAACTGGGTTTTTCATCTGGGTTTTTCAACAACATCTGGGTTTTTCAAAGCCAGGGGGACTCTCAACAACGGCTTCCCAGAATCTCATCTGATCAAATCACAGAACACTTCTCAAAGTGAGCCCCCAAAACAAAGCTACACATCAGGGCTTATACCGTGTTTCCCCGATAATAAGACCTATCCCGAAAATAATCCCTCCCCTTACTGTGTAAGATTCCTCTAAAATAAGCCCTCCCCCGAAAATAAGTCCTATTGAGATTACTACTGTAGTGAAGGTGATCCCCTGCACTACACGCTACATTACGGTACCCTCTGTATGCACCGTTGTCCCCCCTGCCCCGTTAAATGCACACCGCACTCTGAGCTGCATCCAATCAGAGCTGCAGCAGTGAGCGCGTCATCCTGTTTTTCCCCAGTGATTTGCTTATTGAATAAAGGTACATTGAATAAAGGTTCACATTTACCTGTTTATTAAAATTGCTGTCAATGTTCATTAAAATAAGCCCTCCCCTGAAAATAAGCCCTCTGGTGTTTTTCTGTCCAAAAAATTTAATAAGACAGTGTCTTATTATCGGGGAAACACGGTATAGCCTTCTCCTGGCTCAGAGAATGTAACAACCTTATTGACTCACTGGCCAATCAAGAAGTATCCACTGAAAAACAAGCCTCCCACCCCAGGCTCCAGGTGCACTTTAGCCCAGGGGCAGGGAAGATCTTCAAATTTTACATTCCCATTACAGGAGGTGAGCTTCAAGTCTTCAGCTCCTCCTGCTGAGAATGTGGCTTGATCACGAGGCTCAGCTACCCTCACCAGTCTGCACAAAGGAATCTGTATCTACCCAAACTTTGGTCGTTGGTTTTCCCCTTCTCATAAGCTGGTTGACCCTGAACTCCAGGAAGGGTACAGTAACATGGGCTTATTTTCTAAGGGAAAGAATTCACCTAGATTAGATTCTGTTTATCCTCTAAACAGAAGTAAGGTCTTCTAGTTGGGTGGGGTCCCACCCCAAGATTGTGGAGCTTGTACCCAGAGGATTTGGGCAATCTCATCTATCAGCGGTCTTCTTCAGAGACTGACTTGTCTGTAGGCTCTAGTCCCTGAATGAGGAAATAAAGGGAAAAAAACATTATCCTAATTTAATAATTGGTTATTAATATAATAGAAAATTAATCTCTCTGCTAACCTGTCAGATTATTTGTAAGTGGTAAATAGTCTTTTCTCTCAAGTTCTTATGGATCATGTCTGTATTAGAGAAACTATCCAGAAGAGTAAGGAATTATATGGAAAATTTATGTAAGATTACAATATTCTTTGCAACTATTCAATTGCAATATTTCTATTTCTCCAGAGAATCTAATGGTTGAAATAAATTTATTGGTGATTAATCCACTGTAAAAATTGTACAATTCACTTGTAACAGTAACATGTTACATTAACATTTAAATATGATGTTTAAGACTAGTTGTACAATTGTCTCATTAGAGCCTATTACATCCAAATTTCAAACCTAAAGATCCATTTCATCTGGAAAACAGATATTTCACAAATGTAATAATCTCCATCATAATAATAGTATATTGACTTACAAAACTGTTTTCTTAATAGCAGATTCAGCTAACATTTACTTAGGTGCCAATTCTGTGCAAAGTCCTCTGCAAGATCTTAGGGAAATCCAAAGAGAAGATAGCTCCTTCCTCCATGAATTTTCAAATCTCGGAGAGAGCAATTTACACCAAGAAATATTTGTATATCCTATTTACTCTTTGTGATTTGTATTATCAGTTGTTGACTAATAATTATCTGTGGCTTATATTAACAAAGGAGAACAAGATAAGTACATTTTTAAAAGGTAGTGAATTTCAAAAAAGTGAGATTATATCTGACTGGCAGAGGTAGTGAATGCTTCATGGTAGACTTGGCATTTAAACTTGAACTTTAATGATCAATAAGATTCCAAGAAGCAGACAATTCAAGAGAGGACATTGCAGGACTAAGGAATGGCACCAAGGCAAGTTAACACTATTCCTCTATGTAAGGAGACAGATGTAGTAAAGTTTGACTGCACCCAAATATTCCTTGACAGCATATTTTTTCTTTTCCTTTTCACCTGTAATGAGTTCATGAAAATTGCTTTCTACTTGCCATATAGAAAGAAAACCATATTTGATAGCTATATGAAGGGAAATTTTTTTTTAAAAAAGAAAAAAAATGGAAATAATGTAACTTGAACCTTCCTTAACATTTCCATTTTGAAATGTAGGTACAATAAGTCCACTTTTGTAATAAGTGATTTTAATTACACTAATAAGTTTTCAAATTATTCAAGTAAAAATCACTCATTTAACATTTAATTTAATAATTTATTATTAGATCCATACTTTATATGATTATATATTCTATATAATTAGGAATAATAAAATTTAATAATTAATTTTAAACCACACATCTGGTGTAAGAACCTCTCTCATTTGAGTCCGCTGGGTTCAAAGTCTTCATCCACTCAAAAGAGCCATAGCTCATGAGCCTCTATTCATATGGTAGCTGACATTCAAATCCAGATCCTTTGACTCTACATCTATTTTTCTTTCTATTACCCTTCTGCATGTTTTGTGGGGGGTTGTTTTGTTTTGTTTTGTGGAGGTGGGGCTATAGGGAGATTCTATTATCTTCAAATATTTAGAATTAGAAGGAGTCAGTCAGGCACTAGAGAGTGCCTTGGATTTGAAGTCAGAGAATCTGGGTTCAAATACCTTGAGCAAGTCCCTTAACTTCTCTCTACCTTAGTTTCCTCTTCTGTGAAATGAGGAAGTTGGACTACTTTCCAAGATCACCTCCAGCTGTCAGTCTTTGATCCTATAATCCCCTGTGTCTCACTTCCCCTTTGTTCTTAGATGTAAAAGGAAATCTTACTCCTGGCCACACAACTATTTTGCCCCAGGATGAGGGCTAGAACCTAGGTCTCTGGATGGCAAATTTAACCGCTGCTGTTCAAAATCCTCCATCTAGAGCCGATTCTCAATGACGCAGCTGCTTCTATCACCTGTTGCTTTGGAGAACTGGAGCCTAGTTTCTCATCATCATTACCTTCTCCCACTCCCTGAAAAGAAGCTTAGGCTTCTTCTGTGCTTACTTCAGATACCTTGATTCCATATTTATAACTTAGATCAAAATTAAATTAAAGGGGAAAATTAAAATAAAATAAGAATTACAGGAAAGCAAATGTCCAATGATTCCCATAAAGCTCACTTTGATTCGCTGTCTGCTTAGCAGTACATTGATTTTCCTTTTGTTCGTGGGTACAACTGTGGTTTAAACTACTGATCATGTTCTCTTTTTGATTGATGTCTATGCTCTTTGTGCTTGGGTTTCATTATTTAGAATTCCCCCATAAGCTCAGCAGATGAAATAATAAACGGATCAATTGGCATTTTCAGCCATCTGAATTGAAACCACAAAAAGACACACTCTGCTATTTGGGGATTGGTCAGTTGTTGTCCAGCTTCTCTGATGAATGTACTATCTATGCACTGTATTTTATAGTTCTTTCTAAATGTACACATATTTTTAAGGGACAATAAATACTTTTCCGTCTAACTTTGGGTTCTCACCATGGAAACAACCATGCAACAACTGTGCTCTATTAAGGCTTTTCACTCTCTTGGCTGATGAAAATCTTATTATTTTTTTACCTCAATGGACAACCAAAGTCCATTTTAAAAGTAAAATTGATATCTTAATTTTTGGAAATTTGTTTTTACTTGTTAAAAATATTAACTGAAAAATTTCAAAAATCACTGGTCAGGTTTAAAACATCTAAGTGGCATGGCACAGTAGATAGAGTGCCAGGCCTGGAGTCAGGAAGGCTTGAGTTCAAATCCAGCCTTTGTCACTTATTAACTCTCTGACCTGTAGCAAGTCACTAAACCCTGTTTGTCTCAGTTTTCTCTTCTGTAAAATGAGCTGGAGAAGGAAATGGCAAACCCCTCCAGGATCTTTGTCAAGAAAACCCCAAATGGGGCAACTAGGTGGTGCAGTGAATAGAGTACCAGCCCTGGAGTCAGGAGGATCTGAGTTCAAATCTGTCTCAGACACTTAACACTTACTAGCTATGTGACCTTGGGCAAGTCACTTAACCCCAATTGCCCTGCGCTCCCCCCTCCAAAAAAAGCAAAAAAAACCCCAAAACCAAAAAACCAAATGACATCACATATTTGAAAACAACTGAACAACAATAAAGTGACATGAAAGTTCCTGAAAGGCTATTTAAAAAGTACGTATTTTCCATATCATTCCAATTCTAGCTTTTGTACTTCCAAAATAGGCGCAAAAAATGCATTTTTAACGGTCATTTGAAAGAGACAGTCCAGAATAAAAACAATGGCGATTCTTTCTGTATGGTAAATTCAACAAAGTATTTCCATGGAATATTCTTTTTCTTGCCAATTTAAACTGTATGTAGAATCTTGTTGTAATAAGCTAAAGGAATACATTATAGCCAGAACTCATGGGAGTCAATTGCTAGGATGCACAGAAAGTCTCCACTGTTGATGTTGAACTCATTTTTATTCAGATTTTATTTTATTATCTTTTTGTCAACAAACGTTTACTGAGCACTTACTCTGTGTAAAACACTGTTAGCTGCTGCAGGTATAAAAGACACAAATTGTAACCCAGAATACTGAAATCTAGCTGGAGAGATAGTGTACACACATAACAAGATATGAATCTTATGTATGTTCACAAGAAAGTACATTGAGCGAGGGCAGTCAGTCAGGAAAGGCCTCACAAACACGAAGGACCCTTTCATTTTGAAAAATTTATGATGATGATAGGTGGGCCTTGAGTTGGTTCTTGAAGGATGGGTAAGACCTAGACAAATGGAAGGGAGGAGAGAGGACTGATTTCTTCTCCATGTCTAGATGAATGTAATCCCTGGATCTGGGACTAATTACCCTGTCATGGAGGCTGCTCCCCAGATCCTGGGTACAATTCATTTTCTTGATGAGAGAAAAAGAAATGGACATGAAGTTACAGCTCAGGGCTCAGCATGTTACTATGACTAAGACTAAGTAACACGTGAAGCCTGGCAGGTGCCAAGCGGGCTTTCAAATCTAAGTGATTATAGCATAAGGTGGTACTGCTAGAATTTTACAGAATCTTAAGCTAGTCAAGCCTGAGCAAGAATTGTTCTCCAGCTTCCCTGACAAGTGGTTCTCCAGGCTTAGCTTAAAGACTGCCAAGATACCTCATTCTACTCAGGGATAACTCTAATTAGGAATGTTTTCCTTACAGCAGACCTGACTGACATATTGGGTCATCGCTTCAGCCTCTGCATGAAGAATATAGACATACTCTGAATTGTATCTTTGCCTTGCTCCTTATTTGCAATCCTGTCAAGTACCTCAGCTCTTCTGGGGATAGGGCTTTGATTTGATCTTGTCAGTCAGTCCTCCCAGGGCCTGTGATCCTGCCCCCAAATCCCAGACTGTTGGGCCATTTTCACTCCATGTGCCAGCTATCAATGAGGCCAGTCAACTTCTTGCCTGGATCCCTACCTTTGCTTGCTACTAGACCATGTCCGATGAAACAGCTACCTGCTATCAGACCTGAATTTGAATCCTAGCTTTGCAAGTGACTGCCTGTGTGACCCTGAGCAAATGATTTCTACTCTCTGGGAATCAGTCCTCATATATGTGTGCGCATACATGCATGTGTATTCACACACATACATATACATGCATACACATAGTCATGTGTCATATGTGCACACAATGTACACATAGTGTACAGATGTGTGTATATGTACACATACACATATGTATGTACAACTATGTGTACACACATGTGTATACATATGCACGCACACATCATACACATACATATGGAAAAGAATAGGATGATCTCCAAATTCTCTCTCATTTGTAAGAGTTGGGATTCTGCCTGCTTATTTAGACCTTGACTACTTGCCTACCACCATCCCTTACCCTGATTCTTGACTCATGGGCCAGATACCCATCTGGTATCCATCACAAACCTTCATCTTTTCCTTCCTACCTAAATCTCTTTTATTTTTTTGCCTTTTGGAGGGCAATTGGGGTTAAGTAACTCGCCCAAGGTTACACGGCTAGTTTTTTTGTGTGGCTATTAAGTGTCTGAGGCCAGAACCGAACTCAGGTCCTCCTGACTCCGGGGCCGGCATTTTACTCACTGCACTACCTAGCTGCCCCACTCTACCCAAATCTCTTGATAAGCCAGCTTTCTCAATTTCATCCCCGCAGCATTACTCTCCTCAAATTACCTGGCCTCTGCAGTTTGTCTTGCTAGTCTCTGTGCCTGGACATCACCAGTTTGATTCGCTTTGTTGCCGCCCAAGTCCCACTATCAACAAAGACCTTGTAAGAAGAGGGAATGATATGTATAAACCTAAGACAGCATAGCTAGGAGACAGTGCATACAGCAGTTTGGTTAAAGGAAAGGACTCATGTAGGGAAGTAGCTGGAGATAAAACTTGAAAGATAAATCAGGGCCAGATGGTAGGAGTCTTGGAATTCTAGGCTAAAGAATGAGACCCCTGTCCTGCGGGTACTGGAGCCACTGATGGGTCTGTATCAGAAATGTCATTAGCAAACTGATAATAATAACAAGATTAATCTGCCAGCACTGAGCAGTGCATAGGTGAGAGGTTACTTGGGGGTCTATGAGGCCATAGAACTAGATATGGGAAAACAAGTTCAGAGAGCACCATGATAGTCTACTTGTGAGGCAGTGAGGGCTTAGGACAGGAGAACATGCTAGAAATTGAAAGGGATATTTTTTTTGTCATAAGGGATATTGATTGCTCTAAACTAGTTAACAATAATCCAGGCCTTCCTCAAATTACAAATAGGTTGTGTTCTATAAGTTCATTTCTAAGTCACTTTTTTTTTGGAATTTGGAACAATCCCATAGAAGAAATGTAATAAATAGTGGTAGGTTCCTGGGCCAACCCACAAGCAAGTCACTTAACCCTGTTTTGCTTCAATTTCCTCATCTGTAAAATGAGCTGGAGAAGGAAATGGCAAACCACTCCAGTATCCTTATCAAGAAAACCCCAAATGGAGTCACAAAGAGTTGGACATGACTGAAATTACTCAACAACAGTTATCACAATAGAAAATACAATTCACTTTCCAACATAGAAAGGTGTGTATATATATATATATGTATGTATGTATGTGTGCATGTGTTGGGATATATATATATCCCAACACATGCACACATACCCAGCAGCGAACAAGTATGACTACAGTTCCTGACATACTGTGGTGTGCGCTGACCTTTATCATAAGATGATATCTTTAGAAACTCCCTCTTCATATCTCCCAGATACTGGGAGAACCAACTTGGACAGGTGTGGATGGTGACAAATCAGTTAAATAGTAACAAAGGGCATTGAATAGTTAGGAAATAGATTCAAGTCTGCAACTTGAAATCTAGTACTGAAGCAGACGAGTACCATCTGCTGGCAAGCTGAATCAGGATACCAGGGCAGCTGACAACGTGGCACATTCTTGCATTGGCCATGTCCAAAATGCATGTGTTGTCTCAATCTACATTTTGGATCCATCACGTTTCTCTTGGGAGGTGGGTAGCTCATAGCACTCCCAATGAACCAGAGAATGAAAGTTTGTCTGCCTTTGCTTAGAATGAAGGACGGCATGGATTTTGAACTCCTCCTACTTTCCCATGAACATTGGTGGGGACCTTTGGGCCAAATTGCTAACACTGGGGAATGATTGAGTCTTGTGCAGAAATGTTCAATCAGAGACAGGATAGACTTTGAGAGAAATGAGAAGCTATCACTGGAAGGACACTAGAAGAATCTCCATATGGGGACTAAGAAATTCCCAAGGCCTGGCTTCTTTAGAAGGCTAGGTAGAATGAAGGTTCTAGGTAAACAGACAGCCTAAAAAAGCCTCTGGACCCTACCTCAGAAAAATGTTTATAAATACACAAAATAAAGCATAGAGAATTACACAGGAAACCAATTAAATTGAAATATAGTTTTGTATTTTTTTATACAAGGTGACAAGACCCCAGGTTAAGAACCCTGGTTCCAGCACTTTTCCCAAGGCTCAATGACATTTGACTAACACACTGTACGCTGCCTTAGCAGCAGCTTGCTTGTTGGCCTAAAGGTCACCTTGGAAAGTTTCATGGACCAACAGATGTCATCTGCCACTGGGACCACATAGTCCAGGTGGTGATAGATGAACAGAACTGGCATGGAACACTTACCAAGAAAAATGTGTTCTCAGTGGAAGAGTGAATGGATTTAGCAGAGAGCAAATGTCCCATCATTCTTCTGGCATGACTGTGGTTGCCGATTCCTATTTGAGGAACGACCAGTGTTCTCTGCCTCTTGGTTCAGAGGGTGATTAGTGGTAGACATATGGACTTTTGACTCAGAGGACAATGTACAGGATGGACCATAGTTTGAAAGTGGAAAGGAAATGTATGAAAGTGGTAGATCCCATATGAGAATAACCAGGCCATTTTGATGGCACAAAAAGATATGGCACAAGAAAAAAAACTGATTAAAGATATCAGGCAAAATAACATCCTAGCCCAGTAAGGGTGATAGGACTACAATAAAGTCCTTTTGGATGGAAGACCACGGTTTCTGTGGTCTAAAAAGGAAACTGTTGATTTTGTGTCCATGACACAGGGGAGCAAATATTAGACAATGCATTGGAAGACCCCCACCTCACTAGATGACCAACTGTAGGCTATTGAACACTACATTGATCTTGGATGCCTTCCCATCATGCCATAATTAGAGTACAGATCCCTACTCCTTCTGATCTAGGTGGGTACCCATAGGAGACCTCTTGTGTGGGATCCCATCTAAGATTGCTTCATCATCAGAGACAGGGGCATATTTTGTGTCCAGGCAAAAGAGTTATCTAAGTGGTATCTGGGTCCCCCTGGAATTTTTACTGGATCATCTTAATGAGGTCAAGGTAAGGCTGGCTAGCCACGAAATATATTACTGGATCATCTTAATGAACTCAAGGTGTGGCTTGAAATGAAATTCTCAGCATGGTAGATGGCTTATAAAGGTTGCCTCTCCCCAGGACCCGGGTTGGTTCTGGCTTCTAGGGAAACATTCAATATTAAAGTCAAAAGGGCCAACTACATCTGGCACTGGTTTAGCTTATGGGCTAAAGGCAGAAGCTTTGTTTGGGTGGTCATTGTGTGCGGTGATTAGATGCTGTGGCTCCTTAAGGTAGCAATTTCATGCTTCAAAAGCCACCTTGACTGCCAATAGTTCCTTTTACCAGGAGGCAAAGTTATCCTCTGCCCCAGATATGTTCCTAGAGTAGCAGGCCCAGAAGCATAAAGGGTCAGTTCTGAGGTCCTTCGGTAAGAGGTTAGTACCTATTGCTACCTCAAAAGACTTGTTGTTTAGTCATTTTGTGTCCAATGCTTCATGAACCCATTTGGGTTTTTCCTGGCAGAGATCCTGGAGTAATTTGCAATTTCCTTTTCCAGTTCATTTTATAGATGAGGAAACTGAGGTAAAAAGGGTTAAGTGATCTGCCCAGGATCATATAGCTAGTAAGTATCTGAGGCCAGATTTGAACTCAGGAACTCTGTCGACTCTGCCTTGTAGCTGCCCCCAAAGAGTTAGTTGTCCCCATTAAAGGATATTTGGAGCCAGAGTATGCCAGGAAGAAGATAGTGAAGAAACTCATGTTTAGTTGCAGAAATGGCTATTTGATGGTTCAAGCCTTAGTATGTCTGTGAGCAAGGTCCTGATTATGAATCTGCAAACCTAGAAATCCCCTGGAATTATACCACATCCACTTTCTGGAGATCTAGTTTGACTTTCTGTTGGCCTACCTACAATGCTAAAAAGTTCTCTTCTGTTCAACCTGAAAAGTTTCTTGTTCTATGTAGAGGTTGTGGTGTTCACAAACATGTAGCAGGCCTGTATGTTTTCATTAGATTTAGGTGCTTAGGCTCTAGGGTATTTAGATAGAGACAGCTAAGTGGGATAAAATGCTGGGACCCAAAATCAAGAAGACCTGAGTTCAAATCCAGCCTCAGACACTTATTTATTAGTTGTGAGACTCTGGCTTAACCTCTCTGTGGCTCCATTTCCTAAACTCTAAAATAATAATAGCACCTACTTCCAAAGATTATTGGGATGATAATATGAGATAATATTTATAAAGCACTTTGCAAACTTCAAAGTGCTATATAAATGCTTGTTGTTACTGTTATTATTTTGTTCAAGTACATCATGTCATGATACAGCAGACCCTGTAAAACAAAACTGATAAATGCTAGAACTTGACCATGGTGATTAAGAGTCTAATGGGCACAATTATATTTTTATACCACCTGAACTGGACCTGAAAAGTTGTTTTTAACTGATTTCTTGGCAAATGTAAATTGGAGTTTTTGTTCTGTAAAGATTCAGTTTAATGAAATTGTTGCCTGTCCTAAGTGAAGTAAGCAGACCTGGCTATCAGATGTTAATTGCAGTGGCAAATCAGCATTAAGGGTTAGGTAATCCTAATACAGTCAAGGTCTACCTTTCTTTTACAAAAAAAAAAGTCCTGATGCCTTAGCAGGGAAGATAGAAAAGAAACATCCTGTGTGATATTAGTCTCCATAGATGACTGCAGGGCTCCCCTGACAAACCCAAGAAACACAGGAGTTGGGAGAATTCTTGCAATGGCCATAAAGCTATGTGTTTTATTTTCCTATACAAGGTGATCATTAATTGTGTCTGTTGCAAGTTCAAACCTAAAAAAAATAACGCATCCTCCTGATTGGGGGGAAAATAGAGATGATGTTTTATTTGCCAGGTAGATGGAGGTTTTGTGTTTTACTTAGTTGAAAGGAATGAAAAATCTTAAAGAAATGAATCAGATAGACGTAAGAGATGAAAGGAAAAAACAAAACTGAGAAAGTTTGGTGCTGGTAAAAAAAAAAAAAGCATCTAAATTTTGTTCAACAAATGTTAAATGCATATCATGTGCAAGACAAGGTGTTGGAAATAAGACAAAAATGAAACAACTTGACTCTCAGTGAGCTGGTATTCTAGGAGGGAGGCAACATGTACACAGAGAAATACCAGGGAATTTTAGGAGGGACAGACAAAAAGCAACCGGGAAGGATTAGGGAGCTTTGGTAGAGGAACTTGCTTCCGAGTTGAGCTTCAAAAGAAAATAAAAATTCTGAGATGTGGAAGAGAAGAGGAAATAGACTATTTCAAGAATAAGCAGTGACCCTTGTGGAGACATGGAGACCAGGAATGAAATGATAATTATAGGAAACAATTAATTGAGTTTCAGAAGACCATATTATGGAAGGGCAGATGAAAGCAGTAAGGCTTGAAAAGCAGTTACCTGAAATCTAGAAGCTGAAGACAAACAATCAGAAACAGCTTTTGGCACTTAGTTAAGTGAGTGAAAGAAGTTGAGGGACTTTCTGAAAATAATTCGAACAAACAAGGAATGAAGATATCCCCATTATCTTATATTAAGTTTGTGTGTCCTTACAAAGGGATTATATTATTAGAAAAATAAGGTGTGGAAGTTTCATAGTTTCATCTGAATGAACTGCAGTAGGGAGTCACCATCTTGAATACTACAAAAGGCATTTGAGACGGGGAGTCAGTCACGTCAGTCAATCACTGACCCCAGTGGGCAGTATTAGTAAATTGCAAGGGCAGTTCTGAAGAGGTAAATAAATCCCTTTGAGAGCTGAATCTGCAAAGCTAAATTTGGAAAGTGACAGACTTGTCAGAGTATTGTCTTTAAAAAAAAATCTTTCACACAAAGCAAATATATCCTATATGTTTTATATTCAGTTACGATTTGGGGAATGTCGTGCAAAAAAGCATTTTGCTTGTTCCAAAGCACCGACACACCTGAGAGCATCAGTACTTCATTACCTTTCTCCCATTACCATATTTGAATGCAATATAACATTCATAATAATATTTGACATGTTTTTCACATTTCCACTTGAATGTCTTGCCATCACTTCAGATACATGTCCAAGAGTAAGCTCATCTTCTTTCCTCCTTAGCCAGCTCCCTCTTCCCAAATTCCCCACTTTTTTTCCATGGCACCGCTGAAGAGAAACAAGCTCTTCTGACCAGGTCCCTTCCAAGCTTCTTTGTGGAATAAGGCTTTTCAAAGGCCCAGGAAGTCATGCATTCAGAGAGAAGAGATGAGAAATTCTTCCCCTTCAAATTATATTGGTGACCATGACCTTAGCAAGGTCAAAGACATCTGTTCTCATGTTTCTGTAACATTTGGACACTACCCAAGGATATTTCCAGAAAGGTTTACAATGTTGTCAGCTCTTTGTATTGATTATCTAGTTGTATGTTTTCAGGGGAAATAGAAAAAAAAACTTCATGTTAGTGTTGAAGTTGTTTCATTCTTTATAACATTTGAAGCATACAGAATCACAGAACTTCAGAGCTGGCAAGAATCATAGGATCATAGATTTAAGAATGGAAGGGACCTCAGAGGTCATATAGTCCAACCCAGAAATGAGCTAGAATTCATTCTACAACCTTCCCAATAAGACATTCAGCCTCCATTCGGGGAAAGAAAAAAACAAACCTCCATTGAGAGAAAGCCCACTACCTATTCTGCTTTTGAACTTTTTTTTTTTGCTCTTTTTGGGGGGGAAGGCAGGGCAATTGGGGTTAAGTGACTTGCCCAAGGTCACACAGTTAGTAAGTGTTAAATGACTGAGTTTGTATTTGAACTCAAGTCCTCCTGACTCCAGGGTCAGTGCTCTATTCAGTGAGCCACCTAGCCTCCCCAACATTTTTAATTTAAGAAATTTTTCCTTAGGGTATGTCCTAATCTGCTTCTTTGAAGCTCCCAGTCATTGCCCTATGTGACCAAGCAGAACAAATCTAATCCCTTCACATACTTATAGATCATACCTCCCCTAAGTCTCCTCTTATTCAGGCTAAAAAGCCTCAGTTCTTTCAAACAAGTGTCATTTGAAGCAGTCTTCAGCTATCTCTCTATCCTCATCTTCCTATGGATGCTACAGAGTGATCAGACTTATCTTCCAATTGTGAAACTCAGGGTCTCTTTTATGATACAGAAAATGACCTACAGTATAGGACTGTTTTGAAGATCAACTGATGTGATGGATGTGAAAGAAGTTTGAAGTTATAATCCTTACATGAATATGAGATATTTCTAAATTCTTTCTAATGTGCCTCAGAGACCTGGTCAGTGTGTTATTGTGGGCCTAAGAGCATGAGATTTGGAATCACAGGACCCGCATGTATTTCCAGGCACAGTTATCACCTGTATGATCCTGGTAAAGTCACTTCACTTCAGACTTCAGTTTTTAATCTATAAAAAAGGGTGTTAGACTAGCTGTACCCAAAGACCCTTTTAACTCCAAAGTCAGTGATATTTGTATAGCAAGAAGGTCCGGCTATATTTATCTAATACTTGCCAGAAGCTATTTTATAATTCAAGGCTATCTGCATAAAGGCAGACTGAAAGACATAGATTATGGTACAGGTAACAACATGGAAAACGAGCCCAGTTATTGTAGAGTTTACATTACTGCTTTGTTGAGTTTTATTTCAGAGTATAGACCTGTGAGACAACAATCCCTGTCCATCATATCACTCTTCAACCTTATCCTTACATTCATGAAGTTTGGGGTCCAGAGGTACTTGCCGGGACCCCAAGAGAGCATTTCCCATCGGGAATAGTAATTGCTCACATCTATGTGACACTTTAATATCTCTGAAGTGTTTTCTCTGCAACAGTCCTATCAGGTGGAATGTGAATATTGTCAGTCAGTCAACAGGAATTTTTAAAGCCCTGAGTTCCAGATACTGTGCTAAGAGATGGGGATACAAATACAAGGAAAAAGAAAAATCATCCCTGCTCTCAGAGAGCTTGCATTCTAGTGGTGGGAAGAGTAAAAGTACTCACACAATTTTTGTGGTGAAGTCAGGAAAATGAAGGGTGGTTCTCCTGGAGTGTTCCTAAACATGGAGGTTCTGGGAAGAATTTGCCAATGGGAGAAGAGAGTGTCAAGGTGGTGGGAAAAGGCAACTGAGTCATGATGGCAAAGTCCAGAGAATGACAGATGACTGTCCTAGGCCCTTCCTCAAAATGCAGGTTATGGGGAGAGTATTTACAGGTGAGGAAACTGAGGCATAAAATGTTCTTTCTCCAAAGTCACATAGTTAATAAGTGGAAGTACCAGGACTCCATTCAGCATTCTTTTTACAGCTATTTGGAGGGGTTTGGGAGAGATCTCAAGCAGGTCCCTGCTTTTACTACCTCAGCATTCTTTTATGACACCACATTACTGTCCCAGACACCTCCCCACTCCCCAGGATATTTCTGATTTTTTAGTTGCCTCAGTTCTATTAACTTTTTCTCTTGAATTTGGGTTAATTTTATTTGTTTCCAGTGTCTGGGTTATTATTTTGAAAGAGGCCTGGGGCACTTACATTAAGATTGTTTGTTTCTTAAGGTCTAAGGAAAAGTGACCCCAGACTAATATTCTAAACATATAATAGTTAAGTCAGCTTTGAAATGAAATTGACTTGGAACCTTAGGGAAACTTTTCTAAATGAAAAATTAGCCCTGAAAGACTTGGACAAGCCACAGGCTCTTGCGGGTATTGTAACAAGTAGAAAAGAGGCCTGAAGTCTAGGCGTGCTTTTGGAAGTGGGGAAAATACCTGATGGGTTGAGGCCAGCGCCAAGTTCACATTTTCATCAACTCAGCAATCCAACAGATGACAGATAAATGCTCATGTAGTGTTTAAAATGCTAAACCTCAAGAACCCAGAGTACATGAGCCCCACTGAGCTGATTAAAAAAAAAAAAAAAACTAAAGGTAAAACAAAGCAAAGTATGCTTCTTGGGAAATTCCCATTAGGGTGAAAGCAAAATCAGCTGAATCAATTCTCCTATCTTAAGAAACCATTTATGAAGGGGAATTGCGGGCGGGCACCGGGAGAACGACCTGCTGGTTTAGCTGGCTGCTCTGCTGGAATTAGGGGTTATAATCAAATACAATCTTGGTGATTGGTATACCCCAGAGCAAACAGGATTCTCTCTGTTTCTGCTATTGGGCATTGCAATGCTAGTGCCTTTATCTCCCCTTAAAATAACTGATTATGCCAGTCTCGACTACCTCTAGGTTGAAGGTTCTGTGCTGCCGGTTTACAGTTCTGGCCAATCACTAGCAATGTGTCAGCCAAGTGGTGCAGCCAAGTGACGTAGAGTTGACAAAACCCAAGTTCAAATCCAGGCTCAGATGTTTACTATCTGTGTCAATGTAAGGGGTCAATGACTTCTTCCTGTCTCGGTTTCCTCATCAAAAAATAGAGATAATAAATAATACCCACATTCCAGGGTTGTTGTGAAAACAAAAGCTATAACATTCGTAAAGTGCTTTGCAAATCCTTAAAACTCTATGTAAGTGATAGCTATTATCATTATTATTAGGCAGCTAGGAGGTACAGGGGATAAGAGCACCCAGTCTGGAGTCAAGAAGACCTGAGGCCAAAATGCAGCCTCAGACCCTTCCTAGCTGTGTGACCCTGGACAAGTCCCTCAACCCAGTTTGCCTCAGTTTCCTCAGCTGTGGAAGGAGATAGCGAATCACTCCAGTATCTTTGCCAAGAAAACCTCAAATGGGGTCATGAAGAGTCAGACACGATTAAACAACAACAAAATTATTATTTTTGTTGTTGTTCTATACCACCTAGGCATGTAGAGAAGCCACCACAGTGTATTAAACCTCCTGCTCCAAAGAAGGAGCAGAGTTTAGACCAAGATGTTCATGCTCTCAGACTGTCTTTGCTAACAGTTCCCCAGTTCAGAGATCAGGACTGTGGGCCTGTGAAGAGAAGTCTGGAAACCACCCATGCCCCACCCCAGGATACTTGTATGCTAGGTTTTTACTGCTCTTTCCCCAGCCACATGTTTGCTGTGGCACAGTTATGGTTCAGTTTCCTGTGTCCCTGGCTCTCCTTCTGCATTTGTTTTTAGACAGCTTGGAAGATACTCTGATTTCAGTGGTCTTAATCAGTGGTGTCAGAATAGAAATGACACCACTAATCTGTAGTTAAGGATTCCTGCAGACTGCATATTGACTTAGCTTTAAAAATAATAATATCTATTTTTACTGTATTTTTACTTATTTTGTTAGCTATTTCTCAATTACATTTGAATCTGGGTCAGACCACACTTGGGAGTGTTGGGGGCCACTTGTTTGACATCTCTGGTCTAGATTATCTCTCTCTGTCTCCCCTTCCCAGCCCACCCCAGAGGTGAAGGGTAGTCTCTTACTTATACCACATCAGCTCTTTGTCTAACATTCCATATAAGTGTGAGCCCTGAGTGGCTTGGTGTGCAAAACTTGCTGCATGCCCAAGCCACTAACTAGGCCAATGAGTTTGGGATAGTGGGGGGTGGGGCATAGGGTGCCCACTATGCCGGTCCCCATTGGGATCTATTCCACTCCATGGCTTCCATCCCTATGTAACAGTGTTGTTCTTCAGGAAAAGCTCTTTCTTTTGTCCTCCCAGGCCTGACTAGTAGAAGAAAATACTAAATTTTCTGTTTCTTCCTTTTTCCAGGGCAGAGGGAAGGGAGCTTTAGATATGGTCAGTTATCATCATGAATCTAAGAAATTTTAAATAATGTACAACAGTAGTTAAGCTGACTACATGACAGCAAAAAAAATTAACAATATTTGAATGCGTCCAAATGATTAAGTACTCCTAAGGTGATTTGTAAACATATAAAAACAATCCAGATGATTATAAAAACCAGTTAAGGATATTGAAAATGAAAATTTGGAAGTCCTGTATCATATTTACAAAGTGAATATAAAAAACAGTGAACATTTAGTAAGAAGGATAAGGACTGAAAAAAGACCATTAGATTTGGCAATTATAAGAGACCATCAGGAACTTTGGAGAGAACAGTTTCAGTTGAATAATGAGGTCAAAAGTCAGACTGGAAAGGGCTAAGAAGAGAATGACAAGAAAGGAAATGGAGGTACTTAATGTAGATGGCTTTCTCAAGGAATTTAGCCACAAAAGGTAATAGAAAGCTAAGTTCATAGAATAATATTGCCAGTACATATCAGTATACTAATTACATAAGAGTTTAGCTAGGGATTCGAGCAATCGGGAACCAAAGATGATTTTGTAAGGATGTATTTGAGGCAGGGAAATCAGTAGGGAAACACTTGCATAAATTCAGATATGAACTGATGTGAGTTTGAGCAATGACTGTTGCTATGAAATTAAGAGAAAGTAAGCACAAGGAACACAGGCAGAGAAAGAGCTGACTGCCCCGTCTGGGTGACATGCTGGATGTTGAGGGCAAAGAAGGAAGGAATAAAAACTCGGTTTAAGGTCATGAGCCTGGGGAAGCAGGAGGATGTTTGTGTCTGTCTTTGCAGGCGATGGAGAAGTCAAGAAAGGCTGCTGAGTTTGAGGAGAAATGAAGAGACTGCTGCACCTCTGGGTTCCCGGTTGCATTTGTTTTTCCCAAGGGTGAGGGGTAGATGGAAGGGACGGGAGGAGGGCCTTGACCTGTAATTTCATTGGTGGGGGTGTGTCCCTGTGAGGAAACTTTCTCTTCAGATGCAGAGCTTCAAGTGGTCTGTAATTTATATTTTTAGTTGTCTGGGAGAACTGAGAGGGGTAATAATAGTGATAATAGCTAACATTTATATAATGCCCACTATTGCCAGGCTTTGTGCTAAGTGCTTTGCAAATATTATCTCAATTTATGCTCACAACAATCCTGGGAAGTGGGTGCTGTAATTATCCCCATTTTACAGATGAGGAAACAGAGGTTAAAAGATTTGTCCAAGGTCATTCAGCTAGTAAGTAAGTGTCTGAGGCTAGTTTTGAACTCAGCTCTTCCTGACTCCAGGCCCAGTACTCTATCCATTACACCACCTAGATATCTTTTAGTCAGGTTAATAATAAAAGACTAAATACTTACAGAAAGTTGTGATGTCATAGGTGTGACTTCACAGTGTGAACCCTTCCCTGCCCCCTGCCTCCACTCCACCATTGCCATGGACAATTTTTCCATAAGAAAAGACTTACCCAGTCTGCTAGAAGCCACTCAGTGTGTCATGTTGTATCCAATTCTTTTTCCTGGCCTACATCATTTTCAGGTCATACATTTAAATCATCATTTCTGTCATGCTACAGCTTGCTTACTTTGACCACAACTCCCTTTCCTTGTTTGGGTTAATTATTATTTTGATTCTTCCACGATCATAGAGTTTCATAATCCATAGCCTTAGAGCATGACCCCAAGAGTATTGGTATTAGAGATGGGTCTTTGTAACATCAAGTAGTTTGGGGATCATTAAAAGTATAATGCAGTTTCCCAAATGAACTCTACCTCACTCCTCCTACTTTTCATTTCTCATTTCTGGGCCTAGTTCACTGCCTATTTGCAACAGGTCTCCATGATATATATATTGATGGCTGGACTCAATAGACAGCTAATCCAGTTCCATGTCATAATCTGGGCACTAGCAATAGTAATAATTACCAGTTCAGTCATCTTGTCATCTTCTTGTAGCTTATTCATGCCTCTGCAATGCTGTCCTGTCTGCCTGGAATGACCTATCCACTCTTCTCTGCCAATCCCCATTCCTCATCTCTTTAAAAATCCAACTCAGAATTTACCTACTTTAGAAATCACTTAATACTTGACTTCTCTTGGACTGTTCACTCTTGCAGGAGACACCCACTTAGTGTGACATACCATTTTTAACATTTTCTGGACTTTAAAACAGATATTGACTTGACCTGTCTAATCCTTAAACTATTGTAAATCCACATAGCTCACTTTTAATTTTCTCTGTATTTTCTACACAGGACAAATGTAAGGAAATAATGAGTAGACCATTGGCTCACTTTTCCTTTCAATGAATGTATTGTTAATATGAGAAAAAGAGATGTAGGTGATAAATTCCATCTGCCTCCCATGTGGTTTGTAACTGACTCATAAGGTGGAAATCTCATTAGGCAGATGCAAAATATTTCTTCATTGGCATCTGTTTCTTTTCATCCTGTGAATTCAATTCGACAAACATTTATTTAGTGCCTACTGTGTACCAGGTACTGATAATCTTTCTCTTTACTGAATAATTGATAAGTCAATTTTATATTCTTTAAAAGTTTATTTATTTTTGACCATTCTAAGTAACCCATTTGCTCCCTATACTTCTTGCTGTTAATTTTGAGATCGTTTTAGGCCCCTTTTCATGTGAACTTTGATCCTTAGCTGTTAAGAGCTTTTCAAAAATGTGTTTCTTGGCAAAAATGATTAGCAGGAATACAAAATCACATGATAGTTACCAAGGTTTTCCTGTTCCCAAAGAAAAAAAAATTAAGTTGCCATCCTCAGGACATTGCCCTGACTTATTTTCCAGTAGCCAGACTAGACTGGTGATGAATCAGCTTCAGTCAGCTCTCTTCTCCAGGCCACCATGTAACAAATACCAGGAATCTGAAAGATGGTTGACTGAAGCCAGGACTGTTGTCTGTGTCCATTAATAGTTTTATTTTTCTTCTACACGAACTGGGCCATATGGGGATCAAAACGTAAGCTTAATCCCACCAGCTGTTAGTGTTCTCTCCCTCCTCATATATACTTAGGACATTTTGTTTGATCCCTTCTTGGCCTTCCTCATTTCCTATCTAATATCATATGTCTCCGTGTATATATTCTATCTACACAATAAGCTACTTGAGCATAGGGGGTAGCTTGTTTTTTTCCTATAAATATAGCACAAAGCATTACACATAGTAGGTGCTTATTATTATTATTATTAGAAATAAATTACTAATGAAAATTAAGTATTATTACTAGTATGATTACTAATTGCTAGCATTTGTATAGTGTTTAAAGATTTACAGAGCATTTTATAGATATCATCTCATTTGATCCTTAAAACTACCCTCAGAGGTAGATAGTATTTTTATCCCAATTTTTACAGATAAGGAGTTTGCCTCAGTTTCAGGCAGACAGACATTAAGTGACTTGACCAGTGTTACACAGAAAATAAGAGTCAGAAGTTACATTTGAACTCAGGTCTTCTTGACTTCAGGAATTCCAGTCCAGACACTGGGGCACCTTGTTCAGTCATGTCTGACCCTTTGTGACCCCATTTGGGGTTTTCTTGGCAAAGATACTGGAGTACTTTGCCATTTCATTCTCCAGATCATTTTACAGATGAGGAAATTGAGACCAGCAGGGCTCAGTGTCTTGTCCAGGGTGATACTGATAGTAAGTGTCTGAGGCCAGTTTTGAATTCAGGTCCTCCTGACTCCAGACCCAACGCTCTATTCACCAAGTCACCTAGCTACTCACTGGGCCACCTAATACTCTTGGCATTTTTAGCATCATACTCTAACTAATAGAGTTGTGAACCCCAGATATTTCCAAATTTATTGTAGGCCTGATCATTAAAAAAATTAAATACTCTTCATTTTTTCTTAAATTAGATTAACAGTAGACTATTAAGCCCAAGATTAGCATAGGAATTACTTCATCACCAATGCTATCAGAAATACTTTGTGTCATTAAATAATTTTCACTTGGTAGAACATCCTACATTTATGGCTTTCTGACAAAAATACTCAAATATGGAGGCCAGTGATAGAAGATTAACTTCTGGGCCCCCAAGTCAGAGTTCCCTAGGATTTCCTCTCTTCATAGCAATGACTATAAATGTCTTCATTCTGCATCTTGAAAGACCCTGCTCCTTTCATGGTCCGCACCATCTGCAGAGACAACTTTGTTGATGGCACCCAACACTTTACATAGCTCCTGCAATTTGATATGTTGATACTCTCAACTCTGATGGCTGATAAAATACTAGTCATTGACATGTGTGACTAATCTGTGGAATTTGATATATGCTAATATCTTCCCTGTAGTAGATGAATGATATATCTCAGCTGTTGTCACAGCCAGCAGTGAACATTCTCTTTATGTCTGAGTAGATGGACAGTGAACATATTTTAAAGATTCTTTGGGACATGTTCACCTTCCACATATTGCTATAACTTTAATCATTCTCATCTAGCAGTTCAACAAGAAAGAACTATAGACTCTGAGGATACCATGGAAAGTACTTTTGGAGTATTTCAGTTCAATAAAATTCCACAAATATTTACTAAGCAACTAGTAGGTGGTATAGTGGATAGAGCACCAAGCCTGGAGACAGGAATATCTGAGTTCAAATCCAACCTCAGACACTTCCAAAATCTGGAAGTGGGGCAAGTCACTTAACCCCTATTTGCCTCAGTTCCTCATCTGTAAAATGGGGACACATTGGAGAAGGAAAGGGCAAACTGCGTCAGTAGCTTTGCCAAGAAAATCCCATGGACACAAGTCCATGGGGTCTTGTAGACTTGGACACAGTTGATAAACAACAACGATTTCTTTGGGTAGGCATTGAGAAAGGGGCAAAGTTTGGACAAGATACAGCTGCTGCCCTAACCGTGATTATAATCAAGAAAGAAGTGAGACATATGCACAGGTAAGTATAATATGCAATTGTGGATGAGAAACACATTAGAGACATACATCTGTGGGAGGTAAGGAGTTATGTTTGGATTAGAGGATCAGGGAAGGCTTCCTGAGTAAGATAGAAATTGAGGTGCTAATTACATGGATGGCTAGGATTTCAGCAGGTTAAGATAGGGAGAACATTCAAGCATAGGTAACAGTGAGGAGGCATAAAAATACAGAACACATTCAGGGAGTAGAGAAGTTTGACTTGATCAGAGAATATATAAGGCAGTAAGACTGGAAATAGGACAGCTATGGTTTGTAATTGTTGGGCAAATAAATTTGAACTTTACCAGATAGTCAAGAGAGAGCCACTCAGATTTTTGGAAAGAAGAATTACATGACCAGCTCCCTGGATGAATATTAAAGGTATATTAAGGAGAAGTTACAAAGTCTTTTAGGAAGCTATTATGATGGGCCACTTAGGTTGTAATGAAAATCTATCACAGGGTGGTGTCAATGAGAAGAGACTATGGAAACGATTGTTATGGGGTAGACAGAATTGAGTTGTGAATTGATAAGTGATTGGTTATGAGAATTGAGGGAGAGTGAATAATCGAGAGACCTCGAGTTTTTAAATGTAGAATATGATTAGATGAATGATGGTGCTATTGGCAAGAAATACTGAAGTCAGAGAGAGGGTCAGCTTTGGGGGGAAACATAATAAGTTTGGCTTTAAATATTTTGAATTTGAGATCCTATTAGGACACCTAGATGGAGACTTTTTTTTGCATACAAGTCATTTTATTTGTTTTTAGTTTTCAACATTCACTTCTATAAGATTTCAGGTTCCAAATTTTCTCCCCCTCCCTCTGCTCCCTCTTCCCCGAGACAGTGTGAAATCTGATATAGGCTATACAAATATTAAATATATTTCCACATTAGTCATATTGTAAAAAAAGAATTAGAACCAAAGGGGGAAAAAAAGAAAGAAGAAACAAACAAAAAAGAGAATAGTATACTTTGATCTTTCTCTGGATGTGGACAGCATTTTCTATCATGAGTCTTTTGGAATTGTCTTAGATCCTTGTATTGCTGAGAAGAGTTAAGTTTACCAATGTTGGTCATTGTACAATGTTGCTGTTACTGTGTACAATGTTCTCCTGGTTCTGCTCATTTCTCTCAGCATCAGCTCATATAATTCTTTCCAGTTTTTTCTGAAGTCTGCCTGCTCATCATTTCTTATAGCACAATAGTATTCAATTACATTCATATACCACAACTTGTTCAACCCTTCCTCAATTGATGGGCATCCCCTCAATTTCCATTTCTTCGCCACCACAAAAAGAGCTACTATAAATATTGCTGTACATGTAGGTCCTTTTCCCATTTTTATTATGTCTTTGGGATACAGCCCTAGAAGTGGTATTGGTGGGTCAAAGGGTATGCACAGTTTTATAGACCTTTGAGCATTGTTCCAGATTGTTCTCCAGAAATGTCAAATCAGTTCACAACTCCATCAACAATGCATTAGTGTTCCAATTTTCCCATATTTTCTCCAACATTTACCATTATCTTGTTTTGTCATGTTAGCTAATCTGATAGGTGTGATGTGGTACCTCAGAGTTGTTTTAATTTGCATTTCTCTAATCAGTAGTGATCTAGAGCATTTTTTTGTAGTTTTCATTTCTTCATCTGAAAACTGCCTTTTCATATCCTTTGGCCATTAATCAATTGGGGAATGACTTGTATTCTTTTAAATTTGTCTCAGTTCTCTATGTATTTTAGAAATGATGTCTTCATTAGACAAGTGGAGACATTTTAAAGTCAGCTAAAGAACCAAGTAGGAGCTGGAAATATAGATTTTGTAGTCATTTGTCTAGAAGTGATATTGTTGTTGTTAAGTCATGTCTAACTCTTTGTCACCCCTTGGACCATAGCATGCCAGTACTGTCCAGAGGTTTTCTTAGAAAATATACTGGGGTGGTTTGCCATTTCCTTCTCTAGTAGATTAAGGCAAGCAGAGGTTAAGTGACTTACCCAGGGTCACCCAGGTAGTAAGTGTTCTGAGGCTGGATTTGAACTCAGGTCTTCCTGACTCCAGGCCCTACATTCTATCCACTGAACCACCTAGCTGCGTAGAGGTGGTAGTGGAAGCCACAGCAGTAAGTAAGATTGCCAAATAAGGGTATACAGGGAAGGAGTGGCTTGGTGGCACAGTGAATAAAGCACCGACCCTGGAGTCAGGAGGACCTGAGTTCAAATCTCACCTGAGATACTTAATACTTACTAGCCGTGTGACCTTGGGCAAGTCTCTTAACCCCAACTGGCCTGCCCTCCTACCTCCCCCCCAAAAAAAGCAAAAAAAAAAGTATACAGGGAGAAGAGAGCCAAGGATGTGACCTTGGAGAGCATCATCATAGTCCAGTTCTCACATGGCACGGTTTTGAATACTGTCATCCTGGTCACTTTACTAGATACACTCTGGCTCATCAGCATCATTCCTAAAAAGTAATTCTCAGCAAATACCAAAGTGTTGCAAATGAAATTTAACCAGGACAGACAGTGGTCTGTCACCTCCCTGGCTCTAGATACCATGCTTTCATCAGTGCAGTCCAGGATCAGATTATCCTTTTTTGCTGCCCTGTTACACCATTAATTTGGACTAAACTTTAAGTCTTTCATGGAAATTTTTTTCTGGTCATATCTCTTTGAGCATGTACTTGTACCAGTGATTTTTTAAACTTGTGTAATACTTTCCATTTTTCCCTTTTAAATGGAATTTTATTATAAGATCACAGATATAAAGCTGGAAGAGATGTCAGAGTCCATAGAGACCCCCAGTTTTACAGAGGAGGACACTGCAACTTAAATCAGGGGTCAGCAAATTGTGTCCCAAGGGTGAAATCCAGCCCTCAGACAGTTTTTGTTTGACTTATAAGCTAAAAAGGTTTTGTTTTTTTTTTTAACATTTTAAATGGTTTGTCAGCCCTTGCCCTAAGTTACTTATACAAACCCAGTAGTAAATGGCAATCAGGATTCAAATTCAGGTCCTCTGACTCAACGGCTGGCATTCTTTTGTCTTTCCTACTCTGCCTTCCATTAGAGTTATCCTTTATGTAAGTCTGCCAGAATCTTTTTTAATCCTGATTCTGTCCAGCAGTGATCCTAATTATTTCCCCCAACTTCCTATTATCCATAAATTTGCAGCTCTTATTTAGCCAAATATAGAAAGAAGGAGGAGGCAGCTAGGTAGTAGAGTGGATAGAGTGGTGGGCCTGGAGTCAGGAAGAGCTCAGATCCAGTCACAAACACTAGCTGTGTGACCCTAGGCAAGTCACTTAACCTCTGCTTGCCTTAATCTACTAGAGAAGGAAATGGCAAACCACCATAGTGTCTTTGCAAGAAAACCCCATGAAAACAGGATCACAAAGAGTCAGAAATGACAAAACAACAACAGAAAACATATTCCAGGGAACTTCAAAGATATATCTATTCTATGCCATAAAGAGGAATATGCCTTCCACATAACTGCTAGTGAGACAGATGACTTACCGATCTTTGGGGGGGAAGGCATTAGCACGTATCAAATTGCAGAAATTCACCATCCATTGGGGTGGCTAGGTGGCACAGGGAATAGAGCACCGGCTCTGGAGTCAGGGGGACCTGAGTTCAAATATGACCTCAGACACTTAATGCTTGCTAGCCGTGTGACTTTGGGCGAGTCACTTAACCCCAATTGCCCCTCCAAAAATAAAGAAAGGAAATTCGCCATCCATTTCAGGGACTAGCATATTACCAGAAGTCAGTGTCCACTGACTTTCATGTCCACTATGAAAGGCAGGCAGGATTCCCTCTTTCATCTCTAGGTTCTTCAAATGTCAGCTCAAGTATCATGTCCCACATGAGGCCTTTCCTGATCCCCCAGCTGCTAGCTCTACCCCTACTTCCATGACCTTCTATTTAGTCTGTATACATATGTTTACAACATTCTTTTGATAGAACATAAACTTTTAGGGACAGAGATTGTTTGATTTTTGTCTTCATATTCTCAACATCCAGGATAGTGCCTGGCATATAGTAGGTCTTTAATACATGGTTGTTGATTGATTTGGACAGCCTCAGGAATAATGATGAAAAGTCTTATGACTTGTCCTTAAGTGCACAGACTGGATTCATTTCGGTCTTTTAAATTATGTTGGTGCATGGGGATCCCTTGAAAGACTGTCCGGGAAAGTCAACATACCTCTTCTGCTCATGTGATGAGGGCGCCATGGCTGGGAGAATGACCGATGCAGGATTCTGAATGGCATTACATAAAGCAGTAACATTCTTTGGCTGTTGTTATTTCGTGGTGACTTTTCAGTAGCACTCTGTTGCCTTTAAAGCTTTCCTTCAAGAATAAAAATTAGACCAATGTTGTTTGCTGTTTCTTGATGTAATATTGTTGTTAATTCAGATGACAATAGTTCATGGTCAAGCTGTTCTTGTCGTTAAAGCAAAGCTTTCAGGACAAAGAGAGAACTTCTTCAGGCTGAAAGTCATATACTTTTGATCTACAAAGAGGATATTTGTTGTTGGGAATTAGTTTGTGAAATCTGGGTTATGGTCTGATTTAAAAACAACAAGAAGAACAAGGCTTCAGTTCTGGAAGGGACCTTAGAGGTCATCCTTCATTATATAGGTAAGGAAACTGAGGTCCAGAGAGAGGGAAAAGGAGCTTGCCTAAGATCACGAAAGCAGCAGGGCTGGGACTGAGCCCAGCTTCTCTGAGTATGAATGTCTTGCTCTTTCCGCTACATCAAGATGCCTCTAGGCACAGGTCCTTTTCCAGTACTACCTGAAGAATGTGCACATCATTCCTCTGGAGCCCAGAGTGAAAGCTGCTTTCACTGCCGTACTAGCAGCCTCCAGCGAAGATGGAATAAATGCTCTCTTTGTGACCGCCAGCACCACTTTTGTATGGCTTTCTGAAAAAACAAAAACCTGTGTAGAAGGGCCATTTAATACCAGCATGTATATTTTCTCATTTATTCTGTGGCTGTGAGTTGTAAACATGATACTTCTATCACATGGCTGTGAGTTTATGTGTTTCTGCCTATACCTGGTGGTAGTAAACATGACATAGCATGATAAGAATCCAAATATGGCTGTGCTCTCAAGATGTAGTATCAGTGAAAACGTTCACTATGTTGTCAGAGATATAAGTGAAAGGGAAGGGGTTTTTATTCCCAACCCAATTAATGAAATTATAGAAGGCTCAGAAACTTGACTACTAGGATAGACTACTAGGTGTGAGGGAATTTTCCTCCAAATGTGTGAACAATTCCTTGATCAATTAGAAAGAAATAGAGTGCTTCGAGCAGTGGATGAAAACAGATGATGCCACACAGGAAATGTTTGTGATCGACTTGAAAGAATCAGAATAGAATCCTATGGTATAGGACAACAAATTAGTGTTAGATCCTATGGAAACAGCAACAAGAACAAAACAGTCTCAAGAAACTTACATTTTTGGGATGGGAGGGATTTACATGAACATAAAAAATAATTCCAAAAGGGAGAGAGAGTTAATAACTGAGGTGATTGGGAGTAGGAAGATGATCAGAAAATGCCTTGGGTGAGGACTGGCACCTAAATTGTCCTGTGGAAGAAAGTAGGGACTCTTTGAGGAAAAGATGAGGAGGAAATGTATTCCAGAGGAGGGAGACTATTTTTGCAAAGGAATAGAGATGAGAGAGGGAATACTTTTCCCAGAGGACAGACCACAATCCAATTGGACTGGAATGGAGGGTACATGAAGGATAGAAATGTGAAAATAGACTGAAAAGATAGATGAGACTCTGCAAGGAAAAGTTAAGGAACATAAGGACTAAGAAAAGACATTCCCCGCCCCCCTTTCTTTCCTTTCTTGAATGGAGAAAAAAACCAAATAGACTCCAGTCGTATTAGCTTGTCTCTACAGTGACTAGCTATATGTGTCCTCTAGTTACTCTTCCCCAGAAAGGCAGGGGAGGTAATTTTGCACTCTGCTTAAAATAGAGAGAAATCCCCACCTCCCTCCCTGGCCTCTCAAGCTGTTCCCTGCTCTATAAGATGATACATGACATTTTAGAAAAATAGCACATCTTATACATCAAACATTTCTCAACTGGTTCACTTAGCAACTCTTCTTAGAAGAAACCTTTTCCAGCCTAGTGTGCCTTGGAGACCATAATGCCCAGCCTTGTCTCCTAAGAACATCTACCCAAGTAGATACCAGAATGTCATAGTGAAACAACACTCAAACAGAAAACTGAACAAGATTTTTAAACAGATTTTAAGTGCTTTCATCACACACAGTTACAAACAAATATCTCCCCAAAAGAAAGTTCTGAAACCTTTCCCGGAAAGGGATTCCCCCTTTTAAAAACAAGGCTTAGTTAAATGCTCATTTGAACATGTGTTTAGGGTTAAGCAGATCAGGCAGTAGGAAGGAGGCCAAGCAGGAGAGGATGTAGGGGGCAGGTTTCCAAGCATGCTCACTGCTGCTCTTACTTCCCTTCGTGGTCCCAAAAGGCTGGAAACGTGGAAGTGGGGCTGAACTGCATCCCCTGAGGACTCTGAGATTTAATACAGTTTGGTCTGACTTTAAGCATTACATGCATTCCTGCAAGTGAATACCAGAGAATCTGAGAGATGGAAAGGACCTTGGAGATAATCTGGTCTAACCCTCTTTCTTTTGCAAAGGAGGAAACTGAGGCCCAAAGAGATTAAAGGATATATTCAAGGTTGCACAGTTTTTATCTGTAAGGCCAGGACTACAGGAGTCAAAATGATATTGTGGAAAGAATAGCAGCTATGAAAACAGGCTATCTAAGTTAGAGCCCTAGCTTTCACTTCCATGTATTATGTGTTCACCAGTTTGTGGCCTCATGCATGTAATTTCCCATCTCTGCCCCTGCAAGTAGTGTTGGTCAAATGGAAAAATCCAGCCATATGGATTCTGTACTCAAGAAAAAAACAGTTCATATGTTAAAATGCACCGCACACAGCTAATTTTTATTTTGCTGAGAGTTCTTACTGATTCTTTGAGGCTTGCATGTTAAAGTGGCCACATTGGTTTTATCGCTGTTCCAAGTATTCAGCATAACCAGATAGCTGGAAGGTCCACCTGGAAATGCTGTTTTGCACAGAATGCACCAGTTCAAAGTCAGTCACCTCCAGGTAAAATAGATACAATATCTTGAAAAGAAAGTTCTGAAGACATTTTCAGACTTCATTAGCGTTTACATAAATTTTTAGGCAAAGAATCTTTAAGAGGTAGGCACCAAATATAGAAGTCAGAAGACCTCCCATCTACTCCCAGTACTGTTTTTTGTTTTGTTTGTTTGTTTTTGCTGACTTTGTAACCGAAGGTGAATCACAACCCAACACGTCCTAAATGGATCTCTCTCCTCCCAAACCTGCCCTTCTTTCAGCCTTGCCCATTTCTCTTGAGGGCATCAGCATTCTCTGAGTGACCCCAGTTTGTGACGTTGGTGTAAGTATTGACTCCTCGCTCAACCCCACATATTCAGTCTCTTGCCAGATATTGTCATTTTTCCCTCCCCTTCCTCACATTAATCCCTGTTATTTACTTTATCACCTCTCTTTTCTGGAGTATTACAAAACCTCCTACAGTTTTCCCTACCTCAAGTCTCTCTCTACTCCAATGGATCGTCCACATAGGCCTATTGCCCAAATGGTTTTCCTAAAGCACAGGTCTTACCACACCATTCCTCTACTCAGTAAACTCCAGTGGTTCCCTGTGGTCCCTAGGATAAAATATGAGTACTTCTTAGGGGCATGAGAAGTCCTTCAAGATAGGATTATCCCCTCCTATCTGTCCAGCCTATCCCTGGAATGTACTTCCATCTTGCCTCTATGTCTCTTTGAATTTCTACATCCCTGAAAAGTTCAGTTCAAGAGTTTCTACATGAATCCTGGTCTGATAATCATAGTAGCTAACACTCTCCCAAATTATCTGGCATTTTTTGGTGGAATGAGGTTCTGGGGTGTGTGTGTGTGTGTGTGTGTGTGTGTGTGTGTGTGTGTGTGTGTACACACATGTATTACACTAGATTGTAAACTCATTGAGGGCAGGGACTGCTTTTCTTTTGTCTTTGGATTCCTCATGCCTAGTATAGTGCTTGGAGTATACCAAGTGCTTAATAGATTCTTGTTGATTGATTTATTGATTGGTTCATATCTCCAGGGCCTCAAATTCCTCATCTGCATAATGGAGGAGGTTGAATTAAATGATTTCTAAGGACTCTTACAGCTCAAAGTCCTGTGTTCCTTCTATAAATTCTGTGAGATGCCAATTACTTTAAGGCAGTTCTTTGGTCCCTTTGAAAATGGGGAGAGTGTACATTAGTACATTACCTTGTTGTAGCAGCAATAGACGGTGATTTCGGTGGCATGTGAACAAAAGAAAATTACCCATTAAAAGTGTGTACTTGACATAAAAAGTGTGTACTAGCTGAAAACAGTGTCAGGATCAGACTCTGTGTCTTAAAGCTAGGTTCATGGCCTTCTCAAAGTATATTCATTGGATCAGGCGGTCAAAGCAACATATTTCACTTAGGAGGATAGTTGAGAAGAGCCAAACCATAGGATGACGATTTGGGGAAAAAATGGTCTTTAGGAATGAAGGGTAAAGGTCAAATCTATGGAACTATTTTCCAACCCTTAAATTTACATATAGATGGAGTTCTTTGTTTTAGTAAACTTAGAAACTAGATATTTAGAAATAAAATTCTGTTTTATTTAAATCAAGCCTATAGCTGTTGTCAAGCATGGGACAGGAATCATTGTATTTTTTTGGTTAGAAGGGGCCTTGGAGGCCCATCTAATTCAACCTCCTTTTGTTATGGGGGAAGAAAGATAGACCTAGAAAGAAACCTGAAGTGCTTTACCTAAGTTCCAAGGTCACTCAGCTATTTAGTGACAAAACCAGGACTGGAACCCAAGACTCCTGACTCCTAGACCCAAATGGAAAAGTCACAGAATAGTTATAGGCATTGACTGCTTAACTATCATTGCTGGCAGCAGTTCTCCCTAAACTCAGGAAGGCTTGTGTGTTGACATACAAACCACCTACAAGAGAAATTCTGTCCACTTGCTATCTGGTATATGGACTGAGGCTGCCAACCCCCATCACAGTGTCATAGGTTTGACCCAGAAGAAACCCTAGAGTTCACTTAATCCAACCCTTTCATTTTACATATAAGGAAACCTATCCAATAATGTTAAATGATTTCCTCAAAGGCACACAGATAATAAGTAAATGTGCAAGAATTCAACCCAGGTCCTTTTACTTCAAATCCAGAACTCTTTCCCCTGTATCTCTCTACTTCCTGTGATTTAAGATTTCTTAGTAAGGGATTCATCTTCTCCACCAGTCACATGTGTTGTCTTCATCAATTTCACCGTTTTTCTTCCTTCCCTTAATTTTCTATGTAATTTATTTCTGTAACTCATCATTCTTCCACCTTGTCTCTTTCTATATGCATGTCTCTTTTCTTGGCTTTATATCAATCAGAGAGGAGGAGGAAGAATTTGAAGAAGAGGAAGAGCAACCAATCACAGAATCCAATTCAGAGGATGAGAGAGAGGAAGATGCCTCCTGTCAGGTTAAAGACAGGTACCATGGTTGTGTGCACTCCCTAATTGGACTCAAATGCAAAAGTTTCAATACTAATTCACTTTACTAACTTGTCATTGGCTACATTTTAGTAAACTGGCCTATGTTTTGTTTATTAAGTGACAAGAACTGGAAGGAACCTTGGAAGAGATCTAATTCAACACCCTCATTGTACAAATGAGGAAACTGAGGCCCAAAGAGTTTAGGTGACTTGCCTAATGTCACACAAGTAGTAAACATCAGAGATGGGCTTTGAACCCAAGACTTCTGCTTCTAAAGAAAATACTCTTTTCCACTGTAGTTAGTTTTCCACACAGCCTTAGTTTTCAGAAATGATTGAATCATTTTTGTTACAAAACTACTGTGTTTATTCATATATTTTGTTTTTTTAAATATTTAATTCAACAAACACTTATACATCTACTAGATTAGAACACTCAGCTAGTGGGTAATGAGGGAAATCCAGAGGAAGATGTATCCTCTCTCCTTACCTCTGCCCCATAGAGTCCTTTCTTCCATCATGATGCAGCTCAAGTGTTGATTTTTTGCATGAAGCCTTTCTTCTTCCTCTCAACTACTAGTACACTCCCTCCCAAACTGCCTTGCATTTAACTATTACTTTGCATAGATTTGTACTTATTCCCTTTATATTTTTGGCCTATGTAATTTTAGGAAATTATATTTGTGTGTATAAGTATGTATTTTATACATATATCTATCTTTAATTTGTTAACTATACAATATAGTTATAGGCACATATAACTATATGTACCTAATATAGTATATATTACAATAATACTTGTTATATATACATATATATGTATCTTTAGTTAACTTAGTTAATCCCATATTTTCAAGTTGGCAATTATATGGTGGATGAGATTGCTAGAAGTGCTCACTTCCACTGTGTGTATGTGTGTGTATCTACACACACACACAGAATGTTAGAGAAGATTAGCATGGTCTCTCTGCAAAGAGAGACAGAAATTTGTGAAACATTCCATTTTGAGAGAGAGAGAGAACAAACACATAGAGAAGAGAGATAAAGATAATCTCAAGGAATTCCCAAGAGGAGGGAGAGAAAGGTACAAAGAAGGCATGATCAGAGAGAAGGGAAAGGAACAAGGACAAAAGACAGTGCAGTGCTCTAGAAGGCAAAGGAAGAAAGTGGCAAGAAGAAAGGGATATTCGGTAATGTCAGAGAGATGCTACAGAGAGATGAAGGATAACTAAGAAAAGGCTCATTTGGGTGTTTGGGAGGTTTCTTTTGACACAATAGATTCAACTGATCACTGTAGATGAAAGCTGGCTACATTGCAAAAGGCCGGGTGGTCAGGGTGTTGAGTCAGCCAGCAAGTGTCTGGCTACTTTTTCTAAGAGTAGTTTAGCAGTGTAAGGAAGGAGAAAGGTGGGACAGTGGGTCATGGTAGGAAAAAAAAAGGAAAGGTTGGATCTGGGAGAGTTTTTGGTTGGGATAAGAGAGAGACTATTTTCCAAACATTAACATATTCATGACTTTTCTCAGGAGTTCTTGAAACATTTTTGACCTAATAAGCTAATTTCTGCTGATCCCCTCCAGAAATTCCTGAGATAAAGACAAGTAGGCTGGTAATGAGAGGGATAGAGTACCAACAGGGACTGGGCCTGTGTTTTCATTGATATAGGGAACAGCTTCTATTAAGGAAGGTCAGCACTTTCTCTACAACTGAATCTTAGAGAATTTCCTGGGGCATGGATGGGTTTGGTGCCTTGCCTAGTGTCACATAGCCAGTATGTGTCAGAGGCAAGACATGATTTCAGGTTTTCCTGGCTTTCTGACCACTACATCACACTCTCTCAAGAAGGGTGAGGTATGTGCATTCAGTTGGATCTCCCTTTCCTCAGTTTTAAAATGAAAGGATTGGATTAGATGATCTCCAAGGATTTCCAGCTCTAAATCTGTGACCCCAAGACCTTTGGATTCTGAAATGCAACCTATGAAGAATAAAAACCAAAACACACATCTTAGCTGGGAGTCATGAGACCTCAGAGGCTATCTAGTTTGTCTAATTGTACTGAAAAGGAAACTGAATGAAAATTCTGTGGTTTCTCAAAATGATTCAGAGTTCTGAAATTCTGAGAGACAAGTGCAAGGAACATATCCCAGTGTACATATGGGATGCTTTCAGGTGAAGCATTTGTCCTCATACCATGATTATACAAATGTGGCAGAATCGGGAATGCCTAAAAGAATTGGTCATTCTGAATGACTTTGGCTCAGTGGACAGGATCAGCAGTAGGCAAAGTTATGAAGTCAGGAAAATTAGTCTTTTGTGTCCCCCACCTCTGCTTTCTTTACCCTGCTTGATTACTCGGTCACTACTACCTTTCTCCATTTGTTTTTCTCCCCTCCTCACTTTTCTCCTCAGAATCTCCTTTCAGGAAATGATTTAACAGAATGGATTGCATATATGTCACTTAAAATACTTCATATTTTCTCCTCTCCTTGCTTTATTTCCTCTTAAGGAAGAATAAACTCTATTTGACCGAAGACAAGGAATGAAACTCTAATTATGTAATGTGAAAGAATTTGGGGACACAAGGTAGAAGGGGATTTGGGAGACTGGGAGCTTTCTGGATGGCCCTTAAATCTCACCATGCTTGCAGCTGCCTGTTCCCAGTACTCACTAAACTGGACCTCCTTGGTAATATCCTCCCCTGGGCCCCAAAGAGGTAACCCAGTGACTTACGGACCTCACTGCTTTTAGAGTTGTGTAGTCAAATTCTTTAGGGTATGTATAGTTCTGCTACCAGTAAATGGACAGAACTGTACTCAAGTGGTATTAATCTCAGAGATTGTTTTGATTTTTCTTTTTTCCCTTCTTTTCTCAAATCTTGTTTCCTTATCTTTTCTTTCCTCTCTACTATAATTCTTTCTTACAGTGAAGTCAACTCTCCTTCAGAGTTAAAGCAAATTGAAAATGATAACATTTCAGAGAGTTCTGAAATTTCAGCTGCCACAAGTGCAGTGACTCAAGAAAAGTGTATTCCTCCAAGTGTTAAATCAAAGAGCCCATGTTACACCTCATCGCTTGTGCCTGGTTCATCTCCTGGATCATCCCCCCATCCTGCTTCTCATTCACCATCCTCATCTTCATCAGCTTTTACTGCATCCTCATCAACATCTGCCACTCAGAAGGCATCTCCAGTGGTGGAAAAGTTGCCTTATGTACCACATACTCCTTTTCACCTTTTCTCTTATGATTTTGAGGACTCTCCTTTAACTGCAAAAGAAAAGGAAAGAGAAGTACAGAAAGAAAGCAGGTAGATTTTTCACATGTGCTCTCAGCACAGGCATCATTTAGCACTCATCAGGGGAATGTGGGCATATTCTTTGTCGTTCTCATTTTATTTGGTTTCTGCAGTGTTTTGCAGTTATTTTCATTAACTCAGATATCAATAACCACTACAATGTAAGGACATCTTTACATTCAGCCTGTTTAAGCTTTTCATTAATTATTTAAGTTACACAGAAGATTCTTAATTTAAGATTCAATAGAGAGTTTGAAGGAAGTATACTTTACAGAAAGGCTGGGTAAGTAGTATTCACTTTGATATAGTCCTTTTGTTAATACCCCAGCTATGAGGACTGCTAACAAAAACATGGTTTACAAAAGGATATTCTGACATAGTTACACATTTTACAATCACTTTTTTGGCACATATAACAGAAATAATGTTATACCCCTTTCTTAATGACATAATCTACATAATATATACATTTTCCTTCTTTCAACAGTGTGTCAGACCCTGTACATTTGAACAAGTACCCTGATTCTGATTCTGATCCCTACAATTTCCGGTCTTTTTCTTCTAATAGGTGGGTGTCTTTTCTTCTTTTTTCTTTCTTCTTTTTCTACCTTTCCGATTTTTTTTCCTACATGTAAATTATATGCTACATGTAAATTAATTTAAAAGTTTAAATTAATTTAAAGTAGTAATCATTACAGGTTTTTCAAAATACTTAGTTCAACTCAATAAATATTTATTAAACACCTACTATTTGCCAGACACTGTGCTAAGTTCTGAGGATACAAATAAGGAATAGAAGGACAATCTCTACCCTCAGGGAGCTACAATTTAATGGGTGAAGATGACATAGAAGAGGAAGCTGAGAAAGAGGTTGGGGGAAGACACCAGGGTGTACTTGGGCACAGGAGCATCAAGTTCCATGAAATCCAGCAGAGGTACAGATGGAAAGTGGCATAATAATTACAGTTTAGTCAACCAGTTCTTTTATATTTATGAAGTTACTTATGTTAAATTTATAATGGAAGTTTTCTTTTTTTCACTTAAGAATTTTTCCTTTCCCTTTCCTACCTGTTACTCCTTTATTCCTTATTTCAAGCTTGATTCATTCATTCACTTACCTGCTCTCAACTGTCGCTTCAGAATTACCCACAACATTTTTGTAGGTTATAACCTAACACGTGGTATATAAGAAGCCATTAGATGGACGCAATGTCTCAGTAGCAAAGGTCCTTTCATCTCCTTGTTGACTTCTCTGTTCATCTTCCTAGATTCCTAAAATGATGCTTTGATGTTAATCTTAGGTCACCTTCCTTAAATATCCAGATACAAAGGCTGCCTGATAGCCTCATCTGTAAGGCGGCAGAGTTGGATTAGATTTCCTTTTCAGCTCTTGATCTGTGACCCTCAGTAGATCTAGGATACCCAGGAGAGAATTTTTGGTCTCTAGCAAAGGGGGGGGGAGCCCAGAGAAAACATTCAGTATGGAACTTTGCTTTGACATTTGGGTCTACAGGTGATTTCATTATAGCAGCCATCATTGGTTAAGGACATTGGTTCTGCAAATGCAGTGGTAACCTTTATGTCTTTTCCACTTCTTTTTTTTCTCTCTTTTTTATTTTTTAGTTTACATCATTCATTTCCATAAGATTTTGAGTTACAAATTTTCTCCCCATTTTTCCCCTACCCACCACTCCAAAAAACTGAATATCCCCTCCCCCAATATGCTTTCTCCTATGTCTTCGCCCATTCCTCCTCCAACTTTCCGTTAGGGCATGGTGGATCTCTATGCCCCAGTACCTGTATATCTTATTTTGCAGTTACATGTAAAATAATATTAATATATATAATATACATTTTTACAAACATTTGATTTTAAAACTTTTCCATGGGTGGCTAGGTGGCACAGTGAGTAAAGCTCTGGCCATGGAGTTGGGAGGACCTGAGTTTAGTTCCGGCCTCAGACACTTAACACAAAAAAACTAGCTGTGTATGCTTGGGCAAGTTACTTAACCCCAATTGCCCTCCAGAAAGGCAAAAAAAAACCCAAAACATTTGAATTCCAGATCCTTTCCCTCAATCCCTCATCACCCACCCTTACTGGGAAGATAAGCAATTCAATATAGGTTGTACATGTGCAAAACATTTCCATAGTAGATATATTGTGAAAGACTGACTATATTTCCCTCCATCCTATCCCACCCCCCACTTAGTGCTATTCTCTGCTTTGATCCTGTCCCTTTTCAAAAGTGGGTGCTTCCAACTTCCCTCACCCCTAGCCTGCCCTTCCTTCCATCATCCCCCCTCTAATCCCCTTCCCCTCTACTCTCCTGTAGGAGGAGATACCCTATTTAGTGTGTATGTCATTCCCTCCATAAGCCAAATTCAATGAGAATAAGGTTGGCTCATTCCCTTTTGCCTTCCTCTTCTTCCCCTCCATTGTAACCGTTTTCCCTTGGCTCTTCTATATGAGATAATTTACCCCATTCTGTCTCTCCCCATCTCCTCTCATTATATTCCTCTTTCACCTCTCAATTTCACCTTTTAAGTATCATTCCTTGCTATTCAATTGATCCTGTGCCCTCTATTTATGTATACCTGTACACATATGTACACACACTCACATATGTATTCATATGCACATATACCCTCCTATATAGACATATGTATGTATACATATATGTGTGTATAAATGTATACATTTCTATTCCCTTCAACTATTCTCATACTGAGAAAAGTTTCATAAGTTACAATTACTGTTTTTCCATGTATGAATGTAAGTAGTTCAATTTTGATAAGTTCCTTATGATTTCTTTTCCCTGGTTACCTTCTCAAGCTTCTCTTGCTTCTTGTGTCTGAATGTCAAATTTTCTATTCAACTCTGGTTTTTTTCATCAAGAATTCTTGGGGTGGCTAGGTGGAGCAGTAAGTAAAGCAGCGGCCCCAGAGTCAGGAGAACCTGAGTTTGGTTTCAGCCTCAGACACACACACACACACACACACACACACACACACAAAACTAGCCGTGTAACCTGGGCAAGTTACTTAACCCCAATTGCCCTCCAAAAGGCAAAAAAAAAAAAGAATTCTTGAAAGTCCTCTATTCCACTGAATGACCATATTTTCCCCTGGAAGATGACACTCAGTTTTGCTGGGTAGGTGATTCTTGGTTTTAATCCCAGCTCCTTTGACCTCTGGAATATCATATTCCAAGCCCTTCGATCCCTCAGTGTCGCAGCTGCCAGGTCCTGTGTTATCCTGATAGTGTTTCCACAATACTCAAATTGTTTCTTCCTGGCTTCTTGTAATATTTTCTCCTTGATCTGGGAACTCTGGAACCTGGCTATAATATTCCTAGGAGTTTTCTTTTAGGGATCTTTTTCAGGAGGTGATTGATGGATTCTTTCAACCTCTATTTTTTGCCCTCTGGTTCTAAAACATCAGGGCAATTTTCCTTGAGAATTTCTTGAAGGATGATTTCTAGGTTCTTTTTTTGATCACGGCTTTCAGGTAGTCCAGTAATTTTTAAATTATCTCTCCTGGATCTATTTTCCAGGTCAGTGGTTTTTCCAATGAGATATTTCACATTGCCTTCTATTTTTTCATTTGTTTGGATCTGTTTAATAGTATCTTGATTTCTCATACAGTCACTAGCTTCCATTTGCTCCAATCTAATTCTGAAGGATTGATTCTCTTCATTGAGCTTTTGAGATTCCTTTTCCATCTGGCAAATTTGGCTTTTTAAGGCATTCTTCTCCTCATTGCCTTTTTGAGCCTCTTTTGCCACTTGAGTTAGTCTATTTTTTAAGGTGTTGTTTTCTTCAGTCATGTTGTTGACTCTATTTTCATAATTTTCTTGCATCCATTCTCATTTCTCTTCCCAATTTTTCGTCCACTTCTCTTATTTGGTTTTCAAAATCCTTCTTAAGCTCCTCTGTGGCCTGTAACTAACTCATATTTTTCTTGGAAGCTTTTGGTACAGGAGTTCTGATTTTGTTGTCTTCCTCCTGTTCCATGCTTTGATCCCTTTTGTCCCCAAAATAGGAGTCTAATGTCGGATTGCTCTGTTTGCTTTGCTTCCTTTGCTTGTTAATATTGCCACTGAATTACTTGACTTTTTAGGTTTTTGCCACAGTAGGACTCTGCTACCAGAGAGGGGAGCTTTGTCCCAAATTGCTGGGGTTTTCTCAGCTGCCGGAACTATTAGTTGGCTGCCCTCTCTGAACCCTCCACACAGTCTGGCAAGCTAGTTATGCACCCTAGGACTTCCACCCTAGACCTCAATCCAGATCCAAGCAGGTTAAAGCAAGTGCAATTACTTCTCAGACTGGTCACTTGGTCCCCCTACAATCTGTAGGCCAGGAACTGAAGCAGCCATGTGGAGGCGGCTGCATGGCCACCAAGCCTCAGCCGCTTCTCCCTCCGGGGGCAAAGGCCAGACCGCATTCCCAAACTCCCGGTTCCCAAATTCCACACTTCACTGACCTCTCACTTTGTCCTTAGCATCTATGGGTTGATAATTCTGCAAACTGCCGCAACTGCTGGTGATCTGAAGTCCCTCCAGACGGCGGCTGCCCTGAGGCTAACACCTCCGGCTCACGAGTGACTGGGCTTGGCTCCCAGGGCTCTGTGCTGGCCCATTCCTGCAGACCTGCCAGATTGTCTTCAGCGGGAAGTTAACTTCTCTCTGTCATTTTTTGGGATCTGTAGTTCCAAAATTTGTTTAGAGTCATTTTTTACATGAATTGGAGGAGGTGGAAGCAGGAGTCACGTGGAAGTCCTGTTCCTACTCTGCCATTTTGACTCCCCCCACCACTTACTTCTTATTACAGTACTTTACTAGTGTCTCATAATGGCCTGTGCCTTATCTGGACCTCTTATAGTCCCCTCAGACCATGGAATATCCTCTTGCTCTCTCTATGAATTTTGGTGTTACTAGATCCTTCCTGCATGCCTGATTATAGTCATCCTTTTGCCTTGACCTCTCTGGCATTCGAATGCCCAGTGACCATTAGTAATGCCCTTGGTCAGGTCATTATCCAATAGAGTCTCCCTTAATTCTTATCCTTTCTGCCTGCTTTCATTGAAGATTCTGACATGAATGTATGCAGTAGTTATTCTCACTGTTAGGAAGGTAGTGTGGTCTAGGACCAGAGCACAAGCTCTGAAGTCAGAGGTCTTTAGTTCAAATCCCACCTCTGGGTGTTTACTACCTATTTGTCACTGACTGAGCAAATCACTCTCCCTTCCTGGACCTCAGTTTCCCCATTTTTAAGATGAAGGATTGAACTAAATGGACTCTTAGGTCCCTTCTAGCCATCATTCTGCCTGGTCATTTTCTGTTTTCAGTAAGGCCTAAGGCAAGTGCTACCCACAAACCACTAAAGAAACCCTGGCTAGTAACACAACAATTGGAATTCTGCCTTGTCTTGAAATGTATGTGTCTGCCACAGAATTGGTAACCAACCCCCATTACCTTCCAAATATCATGGTTTCAAGAACAGCTCAAGAGGTGTGAGCTTTCTCCCTGTTGCATGGCCCTTTCCTTGTATCATTTAACCAGCTGCCCATGGTCTCATTGAATTTTTTCTGAATCTACCCTTTCTCAGGGTAGAGATGGTGATGATAAGCACTTGTATAATGTTTCACAAATCACTCTTCAGTCTTATTTGAGCCTCCCAACAACCTTTTTAGATAAGTGCAGCTATTATCCTTATTCTATAAATGAGGAAACTGAGGTCAGGGGAGGTTAAGTGACTAACCCAAGGTCACATAGCTAGGGAGTAGGCCTAAGGCAAAATTCTAATTCAGGTCTTCCTCACTCCAAGTTCAGCATTCTGTTTACTATGCCACCTGCTGCTTCTATATAAGTTAAAAAAAATGTCTCCCAGGAATTCCGAGTGGAGTTTTACCCTCCTGTTCATATCCATGAGCAGATATCCCAAATTCTCTTTGTAGGGGAAAAAATGGATGAGGAGTTAAGAATATGTGTTGTCCTTAAATATTTTGCTCACCATGCTCCCAACCAAGTCCTGATCATAAACTGGTATACCCAAGGGAAGCTAGGTGGTGCCATAATGTGTAGAGCTCTAGGTCTGGAGTTAAGAAGACTCATCTTTTTGAGTTGAAATCTGACCTCAGACTCTTGCTAGCTGTGTGACCCTGGGCAAGTCACTTAATCCTGTTTGCCTCAATTTCCCATCTGTAAAATAAGGTACAGAAGGAAATAGTAAACCGTTCTAGTATCTTTGTCAAGAAAACCCCAAATGGGGTCATAAAGAGTTTGGCACAACTGAAACTACAACAACAACATAATGTATTACTATTCAGCCATTACTCAGTTGCTGGACATTTCATTTGTTTCTAATCTTTTGCCTTTACATGTCCACTGATATTGGGAATACATTTGCAGAGAGAAGTTTGTTTTGTTTCCTTGTCAGTAACTTCCCTGGGATGTAGTCTCAGTAAGGGGTCTGGGGGGATCAAAAGGATTCACATCTGTAAAACTCTCAGTACATAATTGTGTTGTTTTCCGAAAGATTGGAACAACTCCAGTAGAAGTGTCTGTTTTATCACAGTTTTACCGACATTGAATTTTGTTAGAACATGTTATCTGGGTTAGTTTGGTCAATGTTATATGGAATCCCAGAGGTTTTTTTTTTACTTGTTTTTCTCTTACTGTTGAGATTTTGAACATTTTTCATGTGGTTGTTGATAGTTATGTTTCCTCTTTTGAAAACTGATTTTTCATATCCTTTGATCAAATGTCTATGGGATAACAGGTCTTACTTTTGTAAATTCATGTCATTTAATTATAAATATTGGGTGTTAGACTTTTATCAGAAGCTGACGAAATATTTAATACAGTCTCTGATCTGCTCTTTAATGCCAGCATTGGCCCTCCTGGTCCAAACATTCTACTTTGTCTCTATAATCATAACATGACAACGGGTGGAAAGTCACTGATAATACATGCACTATCTTTCTCATTGAACACACTTATAAAAATCAAAAAAGATTGATATTTGCTTAGGAATGTAAAATGTGAGATCTTACTGAAGAGCTTTGTAAATGTCTTAGAATGTCTCTGACAGTGTTATCTGAGCACAAAATAAATACTACTTATACTTGCTGAATTTTCCAGTATTCAACAAGAATAATTTTAGTAACAGCTATTTTTTTTAATGTTTGATCCTTACATCATGTAGGTCTGGTTTGACCATTTGTTAAGTTGACTGCAGTTGATCAGATGGCCACAATGCCAATTCTCTTTAGTCATTAAGAAAATGAAAATCACCAGACCATGTATTCAGCCCTGAAGTCGAACAGGTGCACAATCCCCCATGAGCCACGAGCAGACATAAATAATGGCATTAATAAAACCTGAAGCCTCTAAGCCTAAAAATCTCAGCTCTCAGTGCAGGCTGACTATGCTTCAGTCCTGCTCTCCCTTAGCATTCCTGCATAGCAGATTGGATCATTTGTTGACCCAGACTGGACAGCTCTCCTTTAGCATTTCCTTTCCATTGATGATGACTTCAGAATTTCCCCTGGTTTTTGTCTGAAGCCTTCTCCTTTCAGTGGTTATGCTTCTCCTTATCTATCTGACCTGTTTTTTGACGCTTCTCAGCCTTTTTTGGACACTGATCCTGGATTCTCTTTTGTAGAATTTAAGATTAAACTTTAAAGGCTGCCTGTGTTCTACTGACTTTAGCTGATTTAGTAACTAAACTGGATTGATCAAAAGGTGACTAAATCAGTTACTCTGTAAATGGTTCTCTTGGCAGCCCCTAAAATAAGTCAACTATATTTTATTTCAGTTGAGCCTTATAGATACATAATGTAATATAACAATCTCTGAGGGACATCTAATTTTTAATATATTTTATTGGAAATTGTATGTCTCATGTATATGAACTAGACATGAAGCCCAGCAGAACATGAAGAATATATAAATTAATGTAAAAAGAGGGAGCAGCCCAGAGTATGGATGGGGATCTCTACAAAGTACCTGCAGTTTTAGTCTTTCTCTCAACTTTCCTACCTAGTATTCTCTCCATTCCTCTTTCTTTCATCTTTCACTTTTTTCCCCGTCTCCTCATCTTATACTTTGGGCATACTGGTACCTTCCCCTCCGAGATTACCTCCCATCTAAGAGGACCAGTGACAACATGGAGCGATGACTTGCACTTGAATTGGATTTAAGTGAGACAGAGCTGTGCAAAGCTGTCAGCCTCCCTCTCTCCTCCAGTCATCAAAGCTCAGTGGCAAGACAGAATTCAGAACAACAGGCTGTGGCCCAGGATGCAGTGGATGACCTTGGCCTCTCAAAATTAAGGTGATGTTGGGGCAGTGTGGCAGCAAGCACCCCAAGCGCGTCCTCAGGGTTTGCTGCCCATACAGGTTCTTGGATCTGCTTTGTTAAAGGAAAGCAGCTCAAAATGGGTTAACAAGCTTACTTTAATCAGTCAGACATATATCGTTTACCTTGTTCAGGGGAAAAAGGTCAGCACCCCAAACTTCAAAATATACAGACAGAATTATCAAGACAGAAACATCAAGTAGACAGATTTCCAAACTGTCGAACCATTACATCCATACCCAGTCAACATCTGGGTTTCCACATTCTGGGTTTTTCAAAGCCGGGGGACTCTCAACAACGGCTTCCCAGAATTCAGATCAAATCACAGAACACTTCTCAAAGTGAGTCCCAAAACAAAGCTACACATCAGGGCTTATATAGCCTTCTCCTGGCTCAGAGAATGTAACAACCTTATTGACTCACTGGCCAATCAAGAAGTATCTACTGAAAAACAAGCCTCCCACCCCAGGCTTCAGGTGCACTTTAGCCTAGGGGCAGGGAAGATCTTTAAAATTTACATTCGCATTACAGGCAGCCAAGTAGCATAGCGAGTAAGAGCACCGACCCCAGTGTCGGGATGACCTGGGGATCAAATCTGGGCTCAGACACTTAGCACCCACCCAGAAACACCTGGCCATGTAACCTTGAGCAAGTTACTTAACCCCAATTGCTTAGGGGCGGCCAGGTGGTGCAGTGAGTAAGAGCACCGGCCCCAGAGTCGGGATGACCTGGGATTGAATCTGAGCTCTGATACTTACACCACACCCAGAAATAACTGACTGTATAACCTTGAGCAAGTTACTTAACCCCAATTGCTTTAAAAAAAATTAAGGTGATGTCATTGGTTCTCTTAGAGAATGAAGGATGAACAACAGCTTCTCATGTACACATTGCTTAAACCTACCACTGTTCTCCCAAATCCAGGAGCTATTAGAAAAAAGAGGGAAGACCATGAAGGTCTTCTGGAATGGTTTTCTCTTTCTCATGCTTTTGAGATTAGCCACCTGGGATTAAGTGATACAAATGCTTTTAGTCAGTTGACATCCATTTATTAATTGTTTACTATGCAAGGCAAAGGGACTATGCCCAGGGATACAAAGAAAGGTAAAAGTAAAGTCTTGCCCTGTGGGAAGTCTTACTTTAATTCTAATAAGGGAGACAACATGCAAATGACTAGGTACATAACAGATATAATCAGTGTGGATGGACAGTGAGCTGGACCCAGACTTGAGTGACAGGCAGAGATCGATCTGGATCTCATTTGGGAAATGAGGCTTTTAATAATCCCATATTGTTCACTACCACAAAAACCAATCCCTTAAATGTCAACATACTCCTGATGTTGCTATATGGCTTCCAGTCATAAAGTATTATCATTTCAGGAATTTTTTAAATTACCCAAAGGTTGTGAAAAGATGCATGGTGAGCAGACTATAGTATGTTATCCTGAATGATGGAGACCTTACTGTCTAGAAAACAATCAGAAAGATATTTTAGAGAACAGAGATGGTGTCATTTATTATAACAAGAGAAGGAAAGCACCATGTATATACCTTGGAGGAAAAAGGAATGAACATATTTGGCCTATAGTTTACAGGATTCTGCAAGGAGGATAAGAAACCACCATGATGTGAACAGATGGGAAGATAATATAAAGACTAGGATTTGTAGAGTCTGAGTTGTAGGTTTCTGCCTGCTGAGAGGGGAAAGCAAGTTCTCAACAAGCTGAGGCTATCAATCCCAGGGAACCTAAGGGGTCGGCTGAAATAAAGGAATTGGGGAGACAAGGACACAGGAGATAAGTTGGGCAGCCAAGGACATCTGTTCTGTGTATAAAAGGTTTTCTTTCATCATGCTAAACTTAAGATACATGGAAACTCAGGGTTAAAATCTCTGACTTCCCCTTATACAATGACTTTTAGCTAAGTTTTCATAATAATGTAGGAGAGTAGATAGAGTGCTTGTTTATCCTTCATTCTGGAAGAGGACCAGTGACATCATAAGGGTAATGTTGAATTTGGTATCAGGAAGACATAGGTTCAAATCTTGCCTCAGACTCTTGCTAGCTCTGTGGTATTAAGAACTCACATGCTTCCTTTCCCATCCTTAGTTTTCCCCATCTATAAAATGGGGACTATCCATAGTACCTAATTCACAGGATTGTTGTAAAGGATGAAATTGTTGTTTATATGTGTATATTATATATGTGTATAATATTATTTAATCCTATGTATAGATCATGTAATCATATATACACATTTAATCCAGATATGTGTATATACATATATAGGAACCCTAATGTGCTACATAAACATTAGATTTTATTGTTGTTATTATTATTACCTACTCTCTAAAATATGTATGAAAAAATGACTCTTCTGGGTAGCAAGATACTTGAGTAGAGTGTATTTTTAACGATTATCACATATCCAGACAGTTGTTCAAAAGTCAAATCAGGCCCTAGAGGTGAGAATTATTCAGAAGGGGAAATAGTCAATACAGGTTTTATGAGTGGGATAGAGGGTAAAGTAAATTTAATATATTTAGCCAGTAATTCATGATGATCTGTGTTTACTCCATGGAAATTTTTCATGCTGTGATTAATAACTAGTGAACAGGACCAAATGATAAAGGACATCTGTTTCTGAAGATCAAAAGGAAACCTTGGGATATGTACATGTCCTGTAACTGTCCTTTTTAAATATGATTGTAGGGTGAGAAAAATGGAAGAAAATTAAGTGGTTGTCCTTTTGGCTTTGTATGCAGTCCTGGATGAAAACAGTGATACAATCGATTCCAGGGGGATAAATGGTCATTCCAGAAGCTGTGGAAACAGTTTCTCTTTGATCAACAAATCCATATTGAAGCTGGGTATTTGGGGTGTGTGGTTTTATTTTTTAATGAATGAAATGGATATTGAAATCCCTAAAGCTCTGTTTTTTTATAGATTATTTCTTTCTACCCAGAAAGAGATGTGTCTTTAACTATAACTAAGAAAAACTTTTAGAGATTTCTCAGAGAGTAACACCTCCATGCATTTGTGAAAGGGAGAAAATGCTTCATGTTCCAACTGGAAAGAATTTGTGTTCTTTTCACTTGTAATATGTGTGTTACAAATAATTTGCATGTCTGTTTGTAATGAAACCTGTGAAAGAATCCTAGTGGTTTTCTTTCATTTATTCAGAATGAATCCTCCTGACTCATGTTTTCTGACCTTTCGGCTCCTTTCCTAATGATCAATTATCAAGTCTCAAACCAGCTCATAAATCACTCTTAGGGCTCTGCAACTTGCACATTCAGTTCTGTGGTTTCCTTTGCTTCTCATTTAATTTCACTTTCCAGTTGTATTTTTTTAATATTATAAAGCATTTTAAACCAAAGAAAATTTTGGTTTGTGGGGTTTGCACTAAGTGTTAGACAACTGGGTTTCTCAGGAAAGGGAAGGAAAAGGAATAGGCCATATATATATATATATATATATATATATATATATATATATATATATA
>NW_027185712.1:14834546-14922411 GCF_028583685.1 Petaurus breviceps papuanus | reverse complement strand
ATATATATATATATATATATATATATATATATATATATATATATATAATGCCTACTATGTGTCAGGCTCTGTGCTAAGCACTTTTACAAATATTATTTCATTTGATGTTCACAACTCTGGGAGGTAGCTGCTGTTCTTATCTCCATTCTGCAGTTGAGGAAACTGAGGTGGGCAAAGGGTAAATGACTTGTCCAGGGTCACACAGCTAGTAAGTATCTGAAGTCCTATTTGAACTCAAGTCTTCTTGACTCCAGGACCCAGCACTCTATCCACAGAGTCATCTAGCTGGTGGTTAGATGTTCCTTATATCCCAGGACCCAGCACTCTATCCACAGAGCCAGCTATCTGGTAGCTGGTGGTTAGATGTTCCTTATACTCAAGCCTAAGGAAGATATTCCTTAATTGAAAGTCAAAGTTAAAGGAGTTAGGAAGACTCGACCCATATGGAGTAAGCCATCAGGTGCCATTTTTTCAGCCCTTCCTGGTTTTCCCTGATAAGTATTTATGGGTTAAATTCGAGATGATGCAGCTCTTCTTCTCTCTTACAAGGATCCTTCTCTTCACCCACAGCCCCATCTTCCCTGGCCAAAATATCAAGGCCTAGTTGAAGTGGCCTGTAAGGAAATATTATTTTGCTCCCAGGTAGGAAGCGGGTGGCTTTGCTGTGCCTTGTTCATTTGCTGACTGTTGCTCTCTCTCTCTCTCTCCTTTCCTGTCCTGCTTGGGCTCCTGGACTCATCAGATATAGCAACTATGGCAACAGCCCTTATCTCACTACGAGAGGTTATTCAGGATCGAGTGCACCTACAACACCTACTTCATCCCTCTCACCACACCAGGAGGCCAAGTCAGAACGGTTGGTAAATGATAAGTACGTCAATATTTTAATGATGCTGTCATCCAGGAACAAAGAAAAAATGAAATTCTAGGAATGGAACATTGTCAGGAAAATTACTGGGGAGAAGTGAGGAAATTAGAAGACAGTGGCAGAATTCTAAGTGTTTTTCTTTAAAGAAAATCATTCAAAAGGGAAAAAATCTGTCTTCAGCATCACTCCCCTCCCTCTCTTATTTGACCAACATACTCTATGGATCATTTCATTGAAGGTTAGATGTTAGTTGAATTCTTCTTCCTATCTACTTTCTATGAAAAGTAAGTACTAAAAGTTAAATCTGGCTACTTCAATTTGTTCTTCTAAAAATGTAATTTTATCATGCATAGCCACTTTTATTTCTTTACTGGGAAGATTTCTTAGAAAAAAAATAAAGATATCAGGTATCCATTAATTTTTTTAGTGATTCGTGCAGGATTGGCCCGACTATATCACTGAGCAATAATCCAAAAGTTCTCTATTTTCTTCTAAAAGAGCAAAAGAATTTTATGGCAACATGGAAGGAATTCCGTTTGGTGGGAAACCCCTCGCTACAAATGCTCTAGTTTTACCTTGGTGTGGATTCTCTCTGTCCCATTTTCAGTGACCAAAAGATTCATCAGTGAATGCCCACCTTTTTCATGTTGAACAGCCTCTCTGAATACATATAGATTGGTCCTTGGATGACAGGACATTCCTGGTCCTGTACTCAGTCACTTCCAGCTTAGTAGAATCTGCCAGAGCTGGGGACATCTAGGGGGCACAGTGGATATAGTACTTGGCCTGGAGTTAGGAAGACCTGAGTTCAAATCCAGCCTCAGACACTTACTAACTGTGTGACCCTGGACAAGTCACTTAAAAAACAACTACAAAAATAAATGAACTCCATTTGCCTCATTTCCCCCATCTGTAAAATGGGGATAATAATATCACCCACCTTTCAATGTTGTTGTAAGGATCAGATGAGATAGTATTTGGTAAAGCTCTTTGTAAAGATAATATTATAAAGCACAGCATCTGGTATATACTAAGTGCTATCTAAATGTCAGCTCACAATCATGCTGTCCTGGCCCAGCCTTCCCAAGCTCAAACTCACTTATGTACCATGGTAGGATACTGGGGAGCCTATCAATCAAGAGAGAGAGAATCAAGGATACTAGAAATGAACTCTTACTATTTGACAGAATTAATAACTCAGAAGAGTGGATTTTAAAGGGTGTAGTAACTGATTTTTATTATATTACATCAAGATCAGTTAAGCTTAAATAAGTTCCTCCAGTATTACCAAATTAGCCTGTAAATCATGAAGTTATCTGGTCCAACCCCTTCATTTTCCTGAAACCCACAGAAGACACATGACTTGGATTTTACAGGATTGTGAGGGGCAATTAACTAAACCTGGGTTTTAATCCTGCCTCTGATGCTGATTATAGAATCACAAGCAAATAATTTAAGCTCTAAGAATCTCAGTGTTCTCATGTGTTAAATAAGAATGATAATACTTGCACCACATATCTCAAGAGATCATTGTAGAAAAAGTACTTTGCAAACAAAAAGTACTATATAAATATAGGTTTTATTATAACTGTAGGGATTTAGAGATGGAAAGTACCTTAGGGATTAAGTAATCTGAATACCTTTTCTCATTTTACAAATAGGTAAACTGAGGCCCAGAGAATTTAAGTGATTTGTTCGAATCACAAGTTAGCTAGTCACAAGTCACAAGTTCAAGGTAACTAGTGACAGATCCAGGATCAGAATCCAGGCTAGAACTCTCTATTCAAATAAATCACCCCAGGTCAGGTGGTTTTTGACCTGGGATTTCAGCGGATCTATGAATTTGTATGGGGGGATGACTTATTTTCACTGACCTCTATCAGAAATTTAACATTTCCTTCATTTTTATTATGATTAAAAAATATGATTCTAAGAAAGGTACATGGCCAAAAGAGTCCATGACAAAACACATACACACACACACACACAACCACAACCATACAACCCTGGCTCAGGTGAGGAAACTTTCACAAGTTAGCAAATTACAGAGGTTAATTTGCTTCCTAGGACAAGTGGAATATTGTTTATTACCCTCCATGTTTCATATATTTTGACCTCTTGGCTTTTTTAGACTGAATATTTATACTGAGTATTGTTTTCTTGGGTGCTACTTGCAACAGAGTTGTGCTTGTTGAGTGTTACCCCATCAAGGAGGCAGTACAGTTCAGTGCTATGGACCCAAAGGCAGCGTCTCCTGCCAAACTCTAAGGAGGGTACAAGTACGCCTCCTATTGTGAGGCTGCCAGGAGGAAGTATATAAAAGCTGGAAGAGCCAAGACCTTTGGGCTCCTCTTTGTTATAGATCGGCCCACCATACCCCAGTCTCAGAGGTTATTATCTTGAAAGGAGGTTGGTCTAAGACAAATAAAAGGAAACTCTTCTTTGCACAGTGTGTAGTAGACATATGGGACTCATTACGTCCAGTAAGATAGTGCAGATTGAAATACAGCCTAGTCTGGACGAGCTCAGATACATTCATAATAGCTTGTTAAGGGAAATTGGAATTGTAAGGGTATGTCATTAGCCTCCCCTTCTTCAGCTATGGACTCCCCATTGCTGCAGGTCTTCAAGAGGACTCTAGATGACCATTTGTGCGGTAGTATGCGGGGCACTTCCTAATGAGGTCTCCATTGGATCTGACCTGTGAAGTCCCATCTTATGCTGAGAGTTTCTTATTCTCTGAAAGAGATCAAGAGAGCTAAAGCCTCTATGTGAAATCATGGTAGGCTTCCAGGTCTATGGTTCCCAAGTGGTTTTCTCTCTGTATCTGGGCTGGTAGTCTCTCCTGATGTATGGGTGCCTGGGGAGCTCCTGAGTGCTGGGCTGAGTTACAGGCTGATTGAAGTGTGACTCTTTATTTGTACAATGGAAGTGCCAAGACTAGGTCGTCTCTAAAGCCTTGGACTGAGCCATAGCTACTATGTCAAGACCAATGACAGCTGCATCCTTCACAATATCTTCTTGGGCCTTCTCTATTTTGGGAGGGGGAATATGCCTCCATCAAAAGGGGATAGACCCTAACCTTAAGGCTCAGCATAATGGGGTATGCAGATTATACTTTGTACAAAGACCCCCCCAAATGTGCCTGAACCATCAGTTATCACCATTGATACCTGACATCTGTCTCACCCACAGTTCAGCTCAGCATGGGCTTAGTGTACTGGGGGGATCAGTAAAGATCTGGTGAGTCATTTTTTTCTACCTCTGCTTTAACCTATCCCTCCAGATGTAGAGTAAGTAGTTAATTTAAAGTCATCTGGGTCATGGAGAGGACTACCAAAGTCTGATTTAAAGTTAGGTCTTTAGGGCCAAGAAAGTGAAGAGGAGAACAAAGAAAATGGGAAAATGGGAATTTAAGAGAGGGAATCACCTAGAGTATTGTGGTATAGTGGATAGAAGACTGGGACTGGTCAGGAAGACTCCTCTTTCTGAGTTCAAATCTAGCCTCAGACATTCGCTAACTGTGAGACCCTGGATAAGCCACTCAACCCTGTTTGCCTTAGTTTCTTCATCTGTAAAATGAGCTGGAGAAGGAAATGGTAAACCACTCCAGTATCTTTGCCAAGAAAACGCCAACATGGGGTCACAAAGAGCTGGACATGACTGAAATGACTAAAAAAATCCAACAAAATGGAAGGAAAGGACACAGTAACTCCAGTTGGGCCGGTTTTCCCCAGACCACAAAGTGGAAATCTGACCTACGCCCACCTTTATGCCCCAGGAGTTTGGAAGGCAAGTTTGACTAACTCAGAGGGTTTGAATGTGTGTTGGGTAAGAGGACTCTAACTGACGCTAATCCCAGTAACCCCTTCGCTGTTCCTTGGAAGAGGAAGATGAAAAGACATACTTTCTTGTGAAAATTCAATCGGGAAATGCCAGCTCCAAATCAATCTGCCCATTACTCCTCCTACTTCTAGAGCTCTCACCCTGATTATCACTGGGTTCCCTATTGAAAGATATTCCACAGATATTCCAAATGAGATAATTTATGTTACTCCTGGGACAGTAACAAAGAAATTAATTGAATGGGTTAAATATGCTAAATATCATAGTATCCACATAGATTGTATTCTATGTGGTTCTCACAAAAATCAAGCTTTAATAATGCTAAGATATGTTAGTAATGATTATAGAAAAAATTAAAGTCCATAGTCAGAGAAGTACATTTGTGCCGCATCGTTGAGAAAAACATAACTTTGGCAAAGCTCTAGAATATTTATTAATGGGGGTATACACTGCAATTGTTTGTTTTTTCATGAAAAAATCGTTTAAATATCAAGGACCACAAAGGATGGTCATATGACAGTAAATTGAGAGGCAAGTATTGGATGGCTCTTGTGAATTTTAGTTACACTTTCTTATTTCCTTGTGTGACTTCCTTGTTTTGACTCTTTCTCCAGCAAAGATACCCATTCAGTTTTCTAATTTCAAAAATCTTTTGTTTATTTGGTGTCTCTGGTGTTACATATAGACTTGGGATTTCAGTCCTCCTCATGAGAAAACCTTCCCCCTTTTATCAATGCAGATTGGTAACTGTTCTGCAACTGATAATCTTAAAGAGATGCCCAAGACACTGAAAGGGTGAATGAATTGGCCGGGGTCACCCTGCCTGTGTGTGTCAAAGGAATTAATTGAACCTAGTCATTGTAACTTTAAACATTGCCTTCTATAGATCCAGTCCCATTGCTTTTTTGGTCACCTTATAAGATTATTTTTACTATGAGCTCTATCTACAAAAAGTGGACAATATTGAAATAATTTGTTAAAAATAATTCCCAAATCACTTTCAGATATTTGCCAGCAAGAAAGATGACAAAGTAAACCTGTAATCGCACAGCTGCCACCACTGGGCTGTGAAGGCATTAGGGAAGCAAGTGACATTATGGTCATGGTGTCAGAAGCAGAGCTTCCATATCAACAAAAATCCTAGATATTAGAAACATATAGATCTTAAATAAAGTGCCAGAAGCTTACATGTGACTATAATGGCTGAAACACAAGATTTACTGTAGTTCCATATGAGGGGCCTAGGTAATATTTATATTGCAACTCCCTATAGTTTCATGCCAGCCCTGTTCATGTGAATAATTTTTTTAATTTGTGAAGTTTTTATCTTTTTTGAAATTGTCAATGACTTGCCTATTGAGGATGTTGTATCTTAGCATTTTGGCTCTTATGCAGTCTTATTTCAAGTCAAATCAAATCAACAAACAAATGTTTATTGAGCTCCAGCTATGTTCAAGGCACTACATGGGGTGAAATGATTTGCCCCAGATGGTCACACCACTGGGGGGTCTGTTTCCCACCTACCCCACAGCCCTAGAATTCAGGCAGCCTCTCCTGAGAATCCCATGACATTCATGTCCTTCTCCCAGGCCTCCCAAGATGTCCAGGGTTTAAATTAGATCAACTGAATGGATCAGTGGAGAAGGTGGTAGGGGTGCTAGCTATCGCTCCTATATTAAACTCATCATTCCTTCCCTCCCCCACTATATTTTATTAATTGTGGTGCAATTGAAAGATCATCTCATCAGAAGACCTGAGTTCAAATTCAAGTTCTGTCATTTACTATCTGTGTGAACTTGGTCAAGTCACCACTTCTCTGAGGTTTGGTTTCCTAGAACTTTTATTTCTAAAATAAGAGGATTAGGCTACGTAAACTATGAGACACCTTCAAGCTCTAGCTTTATTTTATGATATAGAGATGTAGATCTCATATCCCTCCCTTCAACCTTCTGGCACTAGTGATTGACCTGGACAACAAGATGCACAGAGATAATCCAAGGTTACAGAAGAATGGGACAAATTAAAAACAATAGCAACCAAATTCAGCAACCTATATCAGATTGCTTACCATCTCAGGAAGAGGAGAAGAGAGGGAAGGAAGGGTTAGAATTTGGAACTCAAAACTTTAAAAAAAATGTTAAGAAACTTATGTGTAATTGGAGAAAAATAAAATATTTACCTCTCCCCCCAAAAATGGAGGAAATGATACAAGAAAACTTCCCAGAACTTCTGAAAACACATAACAAAACATCAAGTGAGTAAATCTACAGATCACCTTCAGAAAAAAAGGAAGAAAACATGCTTCAAACATATCACAGATAAATTTGACAGTTTTGAGAACAAAAATACAAATTTTATATGTGACCAAGAGAAAAACTTTTTTTAAAGTGAATTTTTAAAAAAGAAAATGAAAATTCCTTCTGTCCAGAGAGTTAAGTGGGAACATGGAATTTCGTGCAGAACTACACAGTTCTATCAATATCTACAAACAGAATCCAAAAGAGGCTCAAGGCAGAGTGGCAGCAGGTCACAGTTTATACAGAACTACTGTATCAGCAACCAGTCATCTTTGAAACATAAAAGGAAGAAAAGTCCTTCCCCATCTCCTTTTCAAGCTTTATATTAGCATCAAGAACATCTTTGCCATGTGCCCCATCTTTTCTAATTTATTTTAGATCATTCCCGTGATTCCCAGAAGTTTACAAGTCTGATTCTTAATGATCCCAGAACAAGTGGATCATTCTATGGCCCAGAATGCCCCAGTTGCCCTCCAAAAGTGATTGCTGATTGAGGACTGATTTGGAGGTCTGTTATGTTAAAATATAAGTGTTGCATCATTGTTTTATTTTTATATGACCCTACAGTCTTAGAGAGATCATCCAGTCCAACAGTTCCCTAACGTGAAAATTCCCTACTAAATTTTAAAATTTTAAATTGCCTTCTTAAAAAATTTTAAAACATCAAGTAATTCTAACAAACTGCTTAAGTTTACAGTGTTCTTCAAGTTAACCAACTGTTAACCGTTTAAGTTACTTGGTAGTTTGAAACAGAGACTAATGGCCATTACAATGTGGTTTTCTGGCAGGACCAATGACATTGTGAATCAATGATAAGAGGAAACTTAGAGGGGCTTTGGTATCTTATGCTGAAAGAGGCATGATACCTAAATACTGGGGTATTTGAACTGATAAAGCCATAGAGATGGAATGGTAAAGAGATCTGAGGATTTTAGGGGAGTAAAAACCCTATAGATTCACAGAGAAAGCAAAAGGGAACATGCAGGATGGATCAATTTGGAATGGAGGGGCTGGGAAAATAACTTGAAAAGCTTTATGAGTAGTGGTAGGAGATAAAAATCATTGAGAGCAGTAATGAAGATGATGAGAACAAAATGAACTTATGGAGACAGGTAGTTCAGCTCAGGGATGCTGAGTAAGAGCAGAGCGCCCCGAACAGGAGAAAGAAATCAAGGACACCTGTGGACTATGAACTGAGGACATTTTATTTAAGAGAAATAACTTCCATTTTCACCCTGGGGCAGATGGACAATTTCAGAGGGACTCAGGTAGACTTTTAAGATATCTAAAAGGGAGGATGGCTAAGTAGCGCAGTGAATAGAGCACCGGCCCTGGAGTCAGGAGGACCTGAGTTCAAATCTGGCCTTAGACACAACACAAAAACTTTCTGTGTGACCTTGGGCAAGTCACTTAACCCCAAATTGCCCTCCAAAAAGCAAAAAAAAACCAACTAAGATATCTAAAAGGGGGAAGAGTTTCAAAAGAATTAAATGCTACTTGATAGAATTATTATCTCCTCTAAAAAGCAGCTGAGAAACTATCAGTAACTTCAGGCCTGTGCATCATCTTCCTCATCTCTATAAAATTAGTATGACAATAGTTAATGCATGGAGAGTATCCTTGATGGAAAATACAATAAGAGATCAGACTTTGCCAGATGAGTCTCAATAACAAAATACATCTTCACAGTCATACAATTCACTGTGATATAAAGAATATAAGATCCTACTGGATCTCTTGTTTGCTAATTACAAAAAAGAAATTTTTGATTTAGTAAATAAATATGAAGCCATAAAAGCTTTCTACTAAAAACTGTCTAATATGAAAATGTTTTTCATGATTGCATATGTATAACCTATATCAGATTGCTTGCCATCTTAGGAAGAGGAGAAGAGGGGGAAGGAAGGGTTAGAATTTGGAACTCAAAACTTAAAAAAAAATGTTAAGAAATTTATGTGTAATTGGAGAAAAATAAAATACTATTTAAAAAATAAAAATATTTACCTCCCTCTCAAAAAAGCTTCCTGCTTTGGGGCATAGTATGTCCATCTTACATATGTGAAGATCATATAAGAATCCTTGATATATAAAACGACAGATCATTTTTTCTACCTTCTAATTATCAAAATCAAATAACACATACAACAGAGAAAACTTAGTCAATAAAAATGTTCACCTCTGTCATGGAGAAAGTCCTACATACAATCCAAATGGAAAAGAAATTTCATGTGGTTAGGGTTTCTGTGTGTTTCTGTTTGTGGATGACTTTGTACTATTCACATCAAGTCCAAGGAGCATTACAGAGTTTCCTAAAATGCGTTTCACAGACTCTCAAAAGAGACCAGCCTTACAATTCACATAGAAAAGCCCAAGTGGATGAAGAATGAATAATTATCCTCATTATGACTTTAATTGAGTGGGTTGATTGAGTTAATTAGATAATCAGTACAAATATTTTGGATAAGTACTTAGGAAAAAGAGAACAGGTTGGAATTTACTTGTATAACTGCATAGCTGAATTATCCTGAGATACTTCCTAATACAAAATCACATATTTTAATGTAAATATTCTCCTAAGCAATGCTACACATCTGTGAAATGTGAACCATTAAAGTATTTGGAGAATAAAAATTCAGAGGATTAGGAAAAGTACAGTATTTAGTATCAGAAGATCTAGATTTCTAAACCTAGTTCCTCTGCTCATTTCTTTTGTGTCTTTGGACAAACAGTTTAACCTCCATCCACCTCAGTTTCCTCATTTGTAAAACAAGACTGCTTAAGTAGTCTTTGAGGTCTTTCCAGGTCTAAATCCTATAATCCTATGCCAGTAACCCAGAAGTCAAAATGGAAAGATATTTGATGGGTGTAAATAGATTGTAGCATATTTCCAAGTATGTTTTATACATAAGAAATGACACAAACAGTATCATCAAGGACATGTGGGATGTGGATATCAGTGCAATATTTAAACTATCAATTTCACATGTTCATTTCACTTACCTTTCCTTTACCTCACTTTCCTCTTTTTGTAAAATGAGGGATTGGGCTAGAGAGACTCAGGAAATTAATAATTCTGGGTCTACCATTTATGGATCTATCACAACCCTATGATGATGCACTGGTATCCACAAAATACCAAAAAGCCAAGAAAAAGGTCTCCAACAGACTGAGTAGATTTTCTAGACTAGTAGATTTCTATCTAAGAAATGGATAAGAATTATGGGATGAGAAAGCATGTATGATGAGTTTAGCCTTCCCCAGCAAAAGAAGTACCTATAGCAATGGATTGATCCATTGAAATATAGCTGAATGCAAAAAATATATGTGGGAATTGTATATGGAGAGTCTTTATTTTGGTTGCACATAAAAATATCTACTTGCTATTCCTCTAAGTAAGAAAACACAGTCAATATGAGTAAAAAATGCAAGATAGCAGCCAAAAAAAGCTAAGAACCTTAGATTACATTAATAGATGTGTGCTATTAGAAATAACAGAGATGATAGTATTAGTCACTTCTGTCTTGTTTAAACTCTAAGTGTAAATTTATTGTATTGATTTCTGGAATGCATATTTTATGAAGGACATTACCAAATTGTGGTATATTCAGAGGATATGACCAGTCCATAAATATTAAGGATCAGCTGAAGGAACAGGGGATAAACTAGAATGGAACCTTGAAATTGTCAAGGAGATATTGATAGTAGTCTTAAAGTATTTTGTGAATTCTCATGTGGAAAAAAAAACAAGGACCAGTGGATGGAAGCCCCTGGGGGTTGGTAGAAAGAAAAACTTACAACTAAAGCTGTCCCCAAAATGATCTGAGCTGTCTTTGGAGGCAGATGTTTCCCCATAACTTATGGGCTTTGCGTAGAAACTGAATGATCACTTGTTGGGATATTGTGAAAGGAATTCTTATTTAGGTAATAGATTGGGTTAGATAACCTCTGAAATAATTTTTAACTTTGAGTTTCTATGATTTTTCAATGTGTCTCATTTTTGTGGGCTTATTTTTTTTCATACTAAAACTATGATTTCATTGTTATGGGGTATTGTCAATGAGGACACTCCTTTCCACCAAAATGGCACCATTCAACAACCTATATATTGTGTGGGACATTGTAGCGCCAGTGCAATATTTACAGCACTGACTGTGACTATAAATATTCCCGTATAGTGTGCGATTGCAAAATATAACAGATTCTCCATATAGAATACAGAACCAAAACATTTATTCAGACAATAGAAAACCAAATTCCAAAACCAGTAAGCTGATTCCATCATAGTAGCAAAGAAATTAATAAGCCATAACAACAAAATGAGACACAGCATCCTTTAGCCTTCCCACAAACCAATATAAGATCAATATTTACTCACAAACCTATCTATCTCCTTCCCTGAGCATCCTCTCTCTCCTACCATCTCTCTGTCTCTGACTCCCAGCTTCCTGAGGGCTCTACCACACCCTTCAGGAAACTCCTCCCACCACAGGCTCCATGTGATTACATTCAGACTATTAGGGGAAAAAGTATATTTTCAAAGCAGGGAAGCTTCCAGTGGGTTCTGCTCCACCCTTCAGCAAACTCTTCCCACCACAGGCTCCATGTGACTACATTCAGCCTGTTAGGGGGCAGTTTGTTTTCAACTCAGGGAAGGTCTTCAAATTCCTCTAGGCTTATTAAGGGTCAAGAAAGATCTTTAAATTCCCATTACCAACACTGACAAGTTAAGTGACTTAGCCAGGGTCACACAACCAACAGGTATCAAAGGGGAAATATGAAACTAGTTTTTTTTTTCCTACCAAGGCTACCTGTCTTCTTACACCACATGAATTCTATGTAATCCCATAGTCAATTCACTTTAAGAAGTAATGATTGAAAATGAATTCCTAGTACAGTGCTAGTTATTGTGGAAATTAAGTATAAATAAAAAAATTTTAAACATGTATTAAGTGCTTGCTATTTGCAAAGCAAAGTGGTAAGAACCAGCAATACAATGGAAAGGTGACATTCATATTCTATTAAGATGGAAACATTATAAGAGGCATCGACTGCTCAGATGGAAAACCCCCGTGGAATCCTTAGAGACCAAGAATTATATTGCTATTTGATGTTATTTCCATTAATAAAACCATAGCATATTGTGATGTTGAACCATTTGACAGTCAAAAACTTTGTTGGCAAGGAATGTTGTTTCCATATGTTCAGTAGCTATGGCTGTTAGGAAGTAAAATATCACCTCACCTCCCAAGGCAGTTGCCAGCTCATATCTCTGCAAGGGTTGCTCCCCAAGATTGGCTTCAGAGTGACTGGAAGCAAGGTTGTTGGGGGTGGCAGGAGGAAGTTTGAAAGCTTGAGGTTCTGGGCTATTTCTATGGGATCTGAGAGAAGGTGGTAGATAAGGCAGTTTGATATGCCCCACACATCACGTCTTGTCTCTCCCTCAGGGTACCTTACTATTTTAACTAGGTTGACTTGCCTGCTTCATCAGTGACGGTTGGTTGGCAGACAGTGATGGTTGTGGTGGGTATGATTGGGGGAGGGTTCTATGGGAGGGATTGTTCCCCTAGGTCTGGGGTAGGGAACCTGTGGCCTCAAGGCTACATGTGGCCCTCTAGATCTTTAAGAGCAGCTCTTTGACTTGAATCTAGACTTCACAGAACAAATCCTGTTTGGATTCAGTCAAAGAGCCACACATGAGGAATTAGAGGGCTACATATGGCCTAGAGGTTGGTCCCCCACCCCTGTCCTAAATGATAGCTATAGGATCTAGGCTGGAAGCAGAGTATGTGACTTTGGGAGTGTTGCTATTCCTGAGGCTCAGGGTCCAAGTAGAAGTAGAAGAAATGATACTCATGGCTTTAAGGAGCTTATAATCTTATTTGAAACATAAAACATACATACACAGAATAAAATAAGAAATCAAAGTGTTATGTATAAAATGGACTCAAGATGCAGAATGTGAGATACATTTTCAGACATATCCAATGCAGAAATTTGTTTCACTTGACTATGCGTATTTCTTACAATGGCATTTTGTATATGTTTTTATGGAGAGGTAAGAGAGGAAAAAATGTTTGTTAACTGAAAAATTACAGCTGCAACATGGATAGAGTGCTGGGTCCAGAGTCAGGAAAACTCATCTTCCTGAGTTCAAATCTGGCCTCAGACATTTACTGGCTGTGTAACCCTGAGCAAGTCACTTAACCCTGTTTGCCTCAGTTTCCTCATTTGTAAAATGAGCTGGAGAAGGAAATTACAAACCACACCATTATCTTTGCCAAGAAAACTCCAAATGGGTTATGTAGAGTCAGACACAACTGAAAAACAACTGAACAACAAAAAAGTTAAAAAGTGAATTGATACCAACAAAGTGTTCCCAGGGTACTGAAATGGGAAAGATCAATATGGGTTGGAAAGCTCCATGGAGAAGTTGAGAATGGCTAAGCCATAGGAGTTGAACAGGTAAAGAGGAATGAAAAGCTATTCCAGGTAGGGCAACCAACATGAGCAAAGGTCTACAAGCACTGATGAACCTTGCAGGCTCTGGAGACAGTGTTGGAAAACTGCCTCAATTGGTGAAAAAGGCTCATGTTGGAATGGAAATGAAAAATAAGCTTAAAAGGGCAGGATCAGATTATAAAGGGTTTTGTTGACAGCTATTTAAAATTGCAGAAAAAGAGTCTAGTTTCACATCCTGTATTGACTTCAGTGATTTGTTTTAAGATTGAATATTGAACCTAAGCTATACCAAATGTCAAATCTTCAGATGTTTTGGCATGGGACAAGTAGAGAAACAGAAACATCAAGAAACATCAGTTTAATTAAAACAGATCTCATTTCTTGTGTTCAGTTGATAGTTCTTGATCAACTAATAGGTTTGTTGTCTATACTGTTTTCAAATGCTTGGGTAGTGCGGTGCATAGAGTGCTCAGCCTGGGGTCAGGAAGACCTGAGTTCAAATCTCTATTCACACACTTGCTAGCTTTGTGACCTGGGACAAGTTGCTCAGATTCTTTTTTTGCCTCAGTGTCTTCATCTGTAAAATGGGGATAATTATAGCACCAGGGTTGTTGTGAGGACCAAATGAGATCATAGTTGTAAAGTACTTAGGAGAGTGCTTTAAGGCACATAGTAAGTGCTGTATAAATGTTAGCTATTATTTTTGTATTTTTGGAGAGTAGCTCTCCCTACCTCACCCAGGCTACAAGTGCCATTCAAGGCCTGATTCCACTGCTGTTCATCATAGGAGCTTTGATCTACTAGTCCTGTGGCCCCTTGTGGGTGGGGAGGGTAAAAGGGGGTCTCCAGATTGCTGCTAGATTTATTGCAGAGACCTGATCATAGCACACTGCAGCTCAGAACTCCTGAGTTCAAGCAATCCACCTGGCTCAGTCTTCCCGGTAGCAGAACCTATCTTCAGGTGGCCTTTAAAAAAAAAGTTCATCTGTGGATCAATCTCTGATTTTCCAACTTTCTAGAATGATTGATATGAAGAGATCCTACAATTTAAGGTTTAGTCTTTGCAGCTTATTAGATAAACATAGCGCTGACCCATCAAAGAAAAAAAGAGGGAAAAAAAACCTACAAATCACTGAACCAGTTACTGAAACTGTGAAGAACAGTGGATCTTGGCCGAGTCAGACTCCTTTGTTGTGTCTTCTCAGCCCCACCAGTTGTTTTGTTCTGGTTGAGCCAACAAACATTCTAAATTACTTAAGGTCTATTGTGACCAGTTGTCTGTGATGATTCTTCCATCATATCACTTTTCCACTGAAGAAAGAGAATTTCGAGAAAATGGAACAATTGCTGCTCACATGTTAAAGCTTCTATTATATAATGGAAAACATGGACTTGTTATTTCCAGATCTAAGGGAATGTCTTTCAGCATAGAGAAGACTCTTTTTGCATTTCCTAGAGCCACTCTGTCCAGATTTTCAGAAAGGAGACAGTCCTAAGTACCTGTCAGAAAAGAAAATGCAGATCCTTTTTTAGTCTGGAAAAATTGAAGTTAGCACAAGGAAAACTTGCCGAGTTAGAGCTTTTATAGTTTTCCTAATCCTGAAGGAGACAGCACAGAGCTATGGAATGATACTGGACCAGCAGGCAGGAGATGTAGGCTCCCGTCCCAGCCCTATCACTAACTCACTAAGATCTTGAGTGTGTGGGGGTAAGCCACTGAACTTCTCACACTAATTTTTTCATGTGTAAAATGTGGGATTTGAAGCTATTGCTCTATGGTCTAGCTTTAAAATATATATTTGTCCCTTAAAAATGAAGCCAGCATTTCTGTTTCCTTATTATGACGGAAGAAAGGAAGGAAAGAAGGAAGCATTTTTATGTGCCTGTGTGTTAACCACTTTACAAATATTATTTCCTTTGATCCTCATAATAACTGTGGTAGGTGGGTGTTACTATTATCATCCCCATTTTGTCTTTGAAGAAACTGAGGCAGGCAGAATTTAAGTGACATGCTCAAGGTCACAAAGCTAGGAAGTATCTTGGGCTGGATTTGCACTCAGGTATTCCTGACTCCATGCCCAACACTCTATCCTCTGCACCACCTAGCTGCCTCTAGGGAAAATCAAGGCACCAGTAAAGGCTGGGGTGGATGAATGGGGACAGAAGAGCATCAAGGGAAAAAAAAGGAGAAGCTCCCCCCACCAAAGGCTGAATGAAGAAGTATCCAGAAGTTGAATGGCTTTGCCCTTACTTGTTCCCTATTCCCCACCAGCTTGAGGATAGGACCCAGGATTCTGGACTTCCAGCTCATGCCCTCACTTGAGGTTTGAGGGAAAAAGAAGCCAGAACATTTTAAGGCCAGAATTTTCTTCTTTGAGCTTTAGAAAAAGTCAAGAATTTTCTACCCTTTCCTCTGGGGCCTTCTCTTCATACTTTAGCCATGCACCAGTTTAACTAAGGCCAGCCCCAAGTCCCAGCTCCCAAATCTTATCCATGATTAAGCCACACTTAAAAGTGGTCCTTCCTACTTGATCTTTGTCATCCTTAGCCTGCCTCCTCAGCCTCTTTGTTTCTTTTTAACATAACATTCTGTTTTTCCCCAGTTACATGTAAAAACAATTTTTGACATTCATTGTTTTATTTTTTTAAGTTTTGAGTTCCAAATTCTTATCCCTCCCTTTCCCCCTTTTTGTCTTCCTAGACTCTTGACAAAAAGTTAAGAATACTTTCATACACATGGGGGATTTACTATGAAATGTACCAAGTATAACAAAATTCAAATTCAGCCAACATTTATTGTCTACTATGTCTTAGACACTGAGGGAGATAAAGAAAAAATATGATAATTTTTTTTTTACTTCAAGCATCTTACCATAAAGAAGGAAAGATAACTGATATATGTAAACAGCTAGTACAACACAGAATGCCATAAGTGCATATAATAGAGATATAAACAAAAGGCTGTGAGTGTTAAAAGAGGGAGAAATCCCTCTTGTGGTAGTGGGGAAATCGTGGAAACCTTTTTAGCTTTTGAGCTGGGAGTAGCAGGAACCCTTGTTGGTTGGAAGGGAATTCACTGGTCATCCAGTCCAATCTACATCCCAAAAAGAATCCCTACTACAACAAACCAAAAAAGTGATCATCTAGGGTGTTTTGTTTTGGTAAAGACCAAGAGGACCCTCTAGGTCCTAAGAAAATCCATTCCACTTTTAAATAGCTCTAATTATTAGGAATTTTCTCTTTACATCATGCTTAAGCTTATGCCTTTGCAACTTCTACCAATATCTCTTAGTTCTACCCTCTGGGTTCAAAGAGGCCAACCTAATCCTTCTTCCCCCAGAAAGCCTTTCTGAGCCCTCACCCCAAATCTTCTCCAAGTTAAATAATCTCATTCCTTTTTCAGTGCATTCATATACTAGAGATCCTTCTGTAGTCTGGTTGTACTTTTCTGGATACTCTCTACAATGTCCTTCCAAAATTGTAGTGCCCTGACCTTAACATAGTGCTCTAGGACTGGTGTGGCCTGACCAGAGCAGATTACAGAAGGACTGTCACCTCCTTTTGTCTGGAGGCTATTCCTTCATTTCTTTTTTTTTTTATTTTATGTTTATTTTTAGTTTACAACATTTATTTCCACAAGATTTTGAGTTACAAATTTTCTCCCTGTCTTTCCCCTCTCTGCCACCTCAAAACAGCGAACCCACTGAATGCCCCCTCCCCCAATCTGCTCTCTCCTACATCCTCCCCCATGCTGCATCCGACCTTCCGGTAGGGCAAGATGGATCTCCATACCCCAGTGCCTGTATATCTTATTTCCCAGTTGCATGTAAAAATAGTAATAATAATAATATTATTTTAACATTTGATTTTAAAACTTTGAATCCCAGATTCTTTCCCTTCTTCCCTCGTCACCCACCCTTACTAGGAAAATAAGCAATTCAATATAGTTTGTACGTGTATAGTTACGCAAAACATTTCCATAGTGGATATATTGTGAAAGACTGACAATATTTCACTCCATCCTATCCCGTCCCTCACTTGTTCTATTTTCTACTTTGACCCTGTCGCTTTTCAAAAGTGTATGCTTTTTACTATCCTCCCCCCTAGCCTGCCCTCCCTTCAGTCATCCCCCCTGTCTTCTCCCTTCTCCCCTACTCTCTTGTAGGGTAAGATACCCAATTGGGTGTGTATGTTATTCCCTCCTTAAGCCAAATTCAATGAGAGTAAGGCTGACCCATCCCCTTTTGCCTTCCTGTTTTTCCCCTCCATTGTAACAGTTATCCCTTGCCTCTTTTATATGAGCTAATTTTTATTATGTATATGTATACCTGTCTATGTATACCTGTACACATATATACACACTCACATATGTATTCATATGCACATATACCCTCCAATATAGACATATATGTATGTATACATATATATATATTCCCTTCAACTATCCTCATACTGAGAAAAGTTTCATAAGTTAAATTATTATTTTCCATGTAGGAATGTAAATAGTTCAACTTTGATAAGTTCCTTATGATTTCTTCTCCCTGGTTACCTTCTCATGCTTCTCTTGCTTCTTGTATTTGAATGTCAGATTTTCTATTCAACTCTGGTTTTTTCATCAAGAATGCTTGAAAATCCTCAATTTCATTGAATGACCATATTTTCCCCTGAAACATGATACTCAGTTTTGCTGGGTAGGTGATTCTTGCTTTTAATCCCAGCTGCTCTGCCCTCCACAATATCATATTCCAAACCCTTCGATCTCTCAGTGTAGAAGCTGCCAGATCCTTAGTTATCCTGATTGTGTTTCCACAGTATTCAAATTCTTTCTTCTTGATTGCTTGTAATATTTTTTTCCTTGATCTGGGAACCCCGGAACCTGGCTATAATATTCCTAGGTGTTTTCTTTTTGGGATCTTTTTTAAGAGGTGATTGGTGTATTTTTTCAAACCTCTATTTTGCCCTCTGGTTCTAAAACATCAGGACAATTTTCCTTAAGAATTTCTTGAAGGATGATTTCTAGGTTCTTTTTTTATCATGGCTTTCAGATAGTCTAATAATTTTTAAATGATCTCTCCTGGATCTTTTTCCCAGGTTAGTGGTTTTTCCCATGAGATATTTCACATTGCCTTCTATTTTTTCATTTGTTTGGATCTGTTTAATAGTATCTTGATTTCTCATGAAGTCACTAGCTTCCATTTGCTCCAACCTGATTCTGAAGGAATTATTCTTTTCAGTGAGCTTTGGAAAATCTTTTTCCATCTGGCAAATTTAGCTTTTCAAGGCATTCTTCTCCTCATTGGCTTTTTGGGCCTCTTTTGACATTTGAGTTAGTCTATTTTGTAAGGTGTTATTTTCTTCAGTCTGGTTATTGATTCACTTTTCTTAATTTTCTTGCAAAATTCTCATTTCTCTTCCCAATTTTTCCTCCACTTCTCTTACTTTATTTTCAAAATCCTTGTTAAGTTCCTCCATGGCATGTAATCAATTCATATTTTTCTTAGAAGCTTTTGATCTAGGAGTTCTGACTTTGTTGTCTTCCTTCTGTTCCATGCCTTAATACTTTTTGTCCCCAAAAAAGGAATCTAAGGTTTGATTGCTGTGCTTGCTTTGCTTCCTTTGTTTGCTCATGTTGCCACTGAATTATTTGACTTTTGAGTTTTTTCCATAGTAGAACTCTTCTTCCAGAGAGGAGAGCTTTGTATCAAATTGCTGGGGTTTAGCAGCTTCCAGAGCTATTAGTTGGGTGCCTTCTCAGAAGCCTCCACAGGCCCTGGCACCTGGTCACACACCCCAGTACCTCCACACAAGACAGCTACCCAGATACAAGCAGGTTAAAGCAAGAGTGATTACCCTCTGAATGGTCTCTTGGTCCCCTCATGATTTGCAGGCCAGGAGCTCTGAAGCAGCCATGTGGAGGTGGCTGCATGGTCACAGCACCTTCTCACCCCTGGTCAGTGGCTGGACCATTCTCTCAGTCCCCCTGTTCCCACAGAGTTCTACACTGACCTTTTAATTTCTCTTTGGCATTTATGGGTTGATTATTCTGGAGACCACCACAGCTGCTGGTGATCCACTCTCCTGAAATCTGCTCCAGCCGCTGCTGGTTGGGGTCACCCTGGAGCTAAAACCGTGGGCTCAAGTGGGGCTGGGCTCAGCTCCCAGCATGCTAAGATGGACCCTTTCTGTCCTCCTGCCAGGCTGTCTTCAATGGGAGATTTGTTTCTCTCTATCACTTTGTGGGTTCTGTAGCTCTAAAATTTGTTTAGAGTCATATTTTATAGGTATTTGAGGTGGTTATGGAGGGAGTTCACAGAGTTATCCTGCTTCTATGCAGCCATCTTGGCTCTGCCCCCATTCCTTCATTTCTTGATCTAACCCTGGATTTCATTAATTTTTTGTATGCCATCTCACACTATTAAATCACAGATATTTTTTCATATATGATCATATAATTTTAGAGTTAGAAGGAACCACAACCCTTCAGTTTATTTCATCTATCAAAAGAAATCCCTACAGAATATATAACATGAACTTCTATCTAGCTATGTTTCCCTCATCTTGTTAAGGTGATTTCTTAAACCAAAGTGTAGGAATTTTTGGTTGTAATAACAGCTCAGCTACTTACAGCCTGTTTGACTTGGGGCATGGCATGGCATGTCACCTCATCTGGAAAATCAGGGAATTGCAGAATGTTCTGATTCTAATCCATTATAATAGGAGCTCTTTTTCACATTGGATTTAATGTGTCCACTAAGCATCTTGCGTTTGTGGTCTGTTTGGTTTTTGAAAAAGTTAATAATTCCTACTTAAATTTTATATACTTTTAAAGAGTATCAAGATATAGCTCAGGGTCAAGATACATAGTACATCACATCATTTATCATGTTCAACAAAGTATTGACCTGTCAAAATATTCAAAAGGGCCAATCTCCTATGATGGTATTAAATGAAATATATAGTTCACAGAGTTACTCTTACTTCATTAGAACATTTATAGTCTTAAATAAGCCAGCAAGGGAAGCAGATATGGGCTCATGTGGAACCACCCCAAGTCAGTGTGTGTTTGAGGTAAGTTAAGTTCTCTTCTAAGCCAGTATCAAGAGAGGGAAGACTTTAGATTACAACTATAAGATGTTGAGGGATCCTTTCAGATAGAAGATTCAGTGTCCAATTCAATTTAGCTAGTATTTGTTATATGCTAAGCTCTCTGCTAAGGGCTGAAGACACAAAAAGAAACATGAAAAAGACTCTGCCCTCAAGGAGCATACATTCTACTGGGAAGAAATGCATTATACACAGTAAATCAATATAAAATACATACAAATTAATTTTAGAGAGAGGAGAGCACTAATAACTGGGGAGATTATGATGGAAGATACTTACAAAGGAAGAAGTCCAGAGAAAAGGAAGATTCTCCATAAATGGTGAAGTCTTCCAGTTCAGCTTCTAGAATGGAAGTCTTGGTTGAGACAGAATGGCAGAATAAAATAGGCATGTTCTCATCACATGAGTGGTATTTGGGATGTACCCAAGGATCAGCTCACAGAATACAGCCAACTAACTCCAAACCATTTTGAGAATAATCCTGATTCTTTTAATGGTGATAGAAAGTATCAGAAACCATCCTGATGAATCATTGGTTAATGGTACCATTCTGAATCCAGCAGTCCATATACATCACCTGTAGAGGTGTGGAAGTCCTGGATTTGCCATGGTGTACTTTATTACATGAGAAACATGTAGTGAGATCTAGCTTCAGAAACAATAAGACTAGGGTTCAAGTCTCATTTCATCTATATGTTGGCTGTGTGATCCTGGAAAAGTGACTGAATCTCTCAGTTAAAGAACTGACAACTTTTGAAGACTGTGTTGCTGAACATTTATCAGTCTGCAATGGTTAGAGGAAGTTTTCTCATGGAGAATATTCAATGATGTTCTAAGTCCAGCCAGATAAATAGATAAACAAATAAATAAATGCTTTTTGAATCCTACTAAACTGGAGAACTCTTCAGTTGTTTCAGGCATCCCAATATGCAGTTATAAAGATCTATCATGTGGTGAGGTTCTAATTAGAGGAAGGATCCAAGACAACACCTGGTACCTGGTACTGCCAAAATTAAATGGTGCACCTCTTTCCACTCAGCATAGATTATTGATTTCCCTGAAAATCACCTCCCCTTGTCCTGTTCCACCTGCTTCTTGGATGTGGTATGCAGTCCTATGTGGTTTCACTCCATTAATGAGACTTTGGCTGTACTTCAGACTTCTTTCCAGATGGAGTTCCTGGGGCAGTGAGCCCAGCAGATGCCAAATTCAGACAGGAGCATGGATACTAAGGCACCAAACACAACTTCCCTCCCCTTTTCTTATCATTATAGGTTTGCACTCAGAGTATACAATCATCAATGCCACCCTTCCTGTCCACAGCTCATCTGGAGGGGGGAATAGCACGCTTCTCTTCTCCTCCATAAAAGAGCCAAGTCTGCTCTTAGAAAACCTTAATTTAATGCAACCAATACCTTTTTGGAGAAGTTAAAACGAAAAGCAAAAATCTGTTAAAGAGAGATTTATAGGAAATGAGTGACCATGTACAGTTGACTATAATGAAACTTTTTTTGTTTACAGTGCTGGGTAATATTAAAAAATATATATGGTTTTGATTGAATTCCAGCATTGATATTATAGCTTCAGTATACTTCCAGAAACCAAATTTATAGAATATCAGTTTTTGTTCTCCCATGGGTAATATGCATCTAGGTGAGATAAGACCTAGAGAAATTCTGTTTATTGACATATTATATTTATGCCAACTTCCTTCCAGTAGGATATGTGTGTCCTTCAGTTTGGGAAATAAAAAAAAAACAAAAATATGTCCCCCATATTAGCTAAGTGTGGAGAAATTCTGTTATCTCTTGTTCCCGTCCCTATCTGAATTAGAAGAAAGCTAATTTCAGAAAGGCAAAAAAATCGCCTTCACAAAGGCAACAAACCAAGTATTTAGGGCATTGAGACTGAACCTGTATTCGTTCAAGGCATTTTGTTTCATTTCAGAGAAAGAAAAACTCATTCCTCAAGTGCTTTCAGTTCACATTACAATCTCTTCTGAACCCAATTATTCAGGAGAGAGAGAACTTACATCTGTTTTTAATGATAACTACCTGCTGAAATGAACACTTTTGGGTCCCAAAGTCAAGCAGAAACTAAGCCTTTCCCAGTCTAAGTAACAGCCTCAACGTCCTCCACCCAGAGTAGTCCCAGCAGGCTTCAACATTAAAGAGAAACCTCTTGCTTTAATTGGACACTACTAAAAATTCCTATGACCTTTTGATGACATGTTAACAGATGTTCCCATTTAAAAAAAGGGGAAAAAGATGAGATGTATGCAAGTGTTATAACAAAGAATTTAGTCAGAGACAAGATACCATCACCAAAAGGTTAGCTATGCTGAAAGACGGGTTAACTTGGTTAGCTTGTGGTACTAATGAGAGTGGGACAATAGAATTGAAACCTTTGCAAATAAATTCACTTTCCACTAAGATAGCTTTCCAACAGCAATGCCTCTTCTCCCCACTGTTTTGGCATAGGGACCTCCCATGAATCTTATCCTCCTGCAAACCCAAGACAATGGATCATAAGATCATAGCTTTAGAGCTATGAGGAACCCTGAGAGGTCATTAAGTCCATTTTACAGATGCAAAAACTATGGCCCAGAGAGTTTAAGTGACTTGCTGGAGGGTGGGAGGGGTCCAACAACTAATTCTAGGTTTATGAGGTAGTATTCAAATCCAGTCCTTCCTAATTCCAAATCTGGCGCTCTGCCCACTGTATTATGCTGCCTCTTTTGCTAAGCTTTGACTTCTTTTCCTCTGGTTGGCAAGGAATGGGTTCAGAAGTTCTGGGGTTCCCTGGCATTTTGAGACCTTTGCAGCCCTTTCAGTACCCATAGGTAGACCCAACAAGAGATAGACAGAATTTTAAGTAATTTCTGCATTTTCTCCTCCATCATCCTCATTGGCTATCTTATGTCTCAGTTGGTATTGATATTACTGAACAAAATTATCTCTCTGGGAGCATCTGGCATCTTGAATGATTTTTGCATGTGTATGGGAGACATCTTTATTAGAAGAGAGCCTTCAAGGCTAAATTTTCTTCTACTAAGTCCAATGTTGTATAATTATAGGGGGGGTGTTTGGGGGTGGATAGTAAGGGAGGCTGGGAAGAAGAGATAATGAACAAAAAGCAAATGGAACAGGATCAATTCATTGAGCAACAACAAGCATTTATTTAGCACTTACTGTGTGCTAAGCACTATAGTAAACAACTGTGGATACAAATAGAAGCAAAAAGAAAGGTAATTCCTGCCCTCGAGGAACTTAAAATTTTCTAATGGAGGAATATAACATATCAAAGGAAGCTGAAACCGAAGAGAGGAAAAGTACCCATTAGGATGTGGTGGAGAAAGAAGTCTGGAGAGTCCAGAGCAGGACCAAAAGAGGGTTGAAGGAGTAAATATGACTGGACTTGGGTTCTTGCCTTAAAAATGGGGATTTCAGGAGGAAACAACCAATCAGAAGGAGCCACAAAGGTAGACGGATCTTCCAGTTTGAGAAGGCTGCAGGATCATCCAGGATGAGGTTTCTGGAGTGTGGCAGCAAGGGCAGATTACAGGACAAGAAGGCTGGTGGATCATAGTGGTGAAGAGAACAAAGAGCTGGATAGTAACTCATTCAATGCAGAGATATATAATATACATGTCACTGGGAATTATTGTAGATTAAAAGTTCAGTTTAAATCACTAACATTCTTTGGATGAAGTAATAGTTTTAATAAATCTTTCCTCAACTCTTCCTTCCACCCATCTTTTTTTTTTTTGGAAGGGGAAGATAGGGCAACTGGGGTTAAGTGACTTGCCCAAAGTCACACGGTTAGTGTGTGTGTGTGTGTGTGTGTGTGTGTGTGTGTGTGTGTGTGTGTGTGTGTTAAGTGTCTGAGACCGGATTTGAACTCAGGTCCTCTTGACTCCAGGGCCGGGCTCTATTCACTGCGCCACCTAGCCGCCCCTTTCCACTCATCTTTTAAGGCCCAAGTGAAATCCTGCCTTTTCTGGAAAGATTTCCCTGGACTTCCTAGGTGACATATTCTTCGACTAACCTTATAGCCCTTTGCATTTTTATTATTAAATTAGCATATTCTATTTTGTGTTATAATTATTTGTGTATAAGCTTTATACTTTTTATACTCAATTATAGGCTTTAATGGGTAAACTATTTCTTGTTTATATTTTCATTAGTAATTAATAATATTAATTATAATAGTTGGTCATTTATAATTAGATATAATTATTATTTATCTTTGTACTTTCCCCAATACATAGTAGACATTTATAAAGGATAATTGAATGAATAAATTATTCATTTGTGTTTATTTCCAAGATACTCTAGGTAGTGAAAACATAGTTTGTACTTGTGATTATTAACATATTTTGTTACCTTAATCACTAAGACAGTCTCTGAGTAATGGGAATATATTCTATTTTTAGGTCATCATTGAGCGGTCTTCTAACATCATCATTTCGTCAACACCAAGAGTCATTAGCAGCAGAAAGAGAGAGGAGACGGCAAGAGAGAGAAGAGAGGCTGCAAAGAATAGAACGGGAAGAAAGAAACAAATTCAAGTAAGAAATAGTTCTGAGATACATGACTTGATACCTGGAAAATTAGACTAGTAAATACTCACCAAGAATGCCAATACAATTGTATGTGAACGTACTGTAATATTAATACTAGTGTCTTGAATTCATATAAGTGCTTCAAGGTTTGCAAAACACTTTACTAAAATTATCTCATTTGAGCCTCACAACAGCCCTGGCAGGTAGACACTATTATTGCCCCTTTTTACAGGTGAAGAAACCAAGGCTGAAAGTGATTAAGTGATTTCACTAGGGTCACACAACCAGTAAGTGTCATGAGACAGGAATCTAACCTGTCTTCATGTCCTACACTCTGGATGCTATTCCATGTTTTTACATGATGGATATGATAAACTAGAAAGAATCCTGGATTGGGAGCCAGAATCTAGATGCAACTCCTAGATCTGATCCTTCCTACCTCGTGAACTTGCACAAGTCACTCAAACACTCTGTGCCTCTCTTTCCTCGTCTGTAAATTAAGGGTTTAGATGACATTTGAAATCCTTTCCAGCTTTAAAATGATGTTTCTGTGAATAGTTTTCATTTGAGGTTGTATCTATTTGACCAAGTTAAAATCAAAGATATTAGATACCAGAGGTATGTAGGTATCTAGGTAGGTTTTGTTATAGAATATTATAGAATCTTTCACAGAAATAGTCATAGAATGATACAACAGGAAGGTACCTTTGGGACAATTCGATCCTCTCATTTTATAGATGAGGGATAGTGCTTCAATGACTTGCCCAAGGTCAGCCACACACTCCTGTCATTGGCAGAAGTGCCAAGCTTTGAACCCAGTCTCTGACACCGAATCCAGTGCCTTTCCAATCTGCTTCCCTATCGCTCACCGTTTGCAGATGATCCATACTCTTCATACCCATTACCTAAAAAGCTCATTGTTGTCCAGATTATCGTTGCCATAAAGTGGCAACTGAGGAAATGATCAGAATCCAATTGAAATCTGATGAGCATAATTGTAAAATTACTTAAATAATAATATTTATATATCCACCTAGAAATCTGAAATTCCATAAGATGGTAAAAAGCCTATCTTGATTACCATATGAGTAGAAGGGGAAAAAATGATTTTGTAATTCTCGTGGCTATTTTTAACTTGTTTTATCAAGAGCCATATTCTTATGGTTCCTTCCAGATCTACCACTGTTGAATGTATATATATAGACTTAGTTATTAAATTCCACCTGAATAATAATAATACTAACAATATTCTCAAAACTCAAGCCATTGCCTATTCTGTGAGGGGGGAGGAGTGCCAACAGAGTGATAGGAGAATGTTAGATTGCTGTCCAGTGGAGACTTCCTAATTTGGGGTATCACTAAGGAAGGTAAGCCCCACTCTCCCAACAGAAGCCATGAAATACTGGTAACTTGGGATACAGTAGTATTACCAACTGGATTAGCACCTAGTCAATATAATGGAACTGTCTCTAAGAGACAAGGAAAATAGAAACAGAAGTATATGGTTACAAGCCAACCCTATTCAAAACCATCATGGTGATCTGTTTTGCGTGAGTAGTGGCTCTTTGTGTTTTGATGCAAAAAGAAGACAGGATATACTGGGGCGGGGGGGGAAACCCAGAAACACCTATACCCTACCTGCTGGAAATGCTTCAGTGCACATGGCACTGGCCAGTAAAGCAAGCAAGTTATGAGTGCATAAGAAAAGGCCTGGCAATGCAAATGCTTTCATTATGTGCCAGCATAATCTTAAAACCAAAAACGGATCTTTCCAGTTATTGGCAAAGACTTGGGCAAGTCATTTTACCACTATCAAGGACTGCTCCTTTTTGTCAATGATATCCTCAGCTCCAATAGCAGACAATAGTATTTTGTAAACCAATGCAAGACAATAACTTTACCCTTAAGTCCACATTAGATAACCTAAGAGCTAAAATATGAAAAAGAAAATGTTGAAGAACTTGAGGTCAATGAAAAACTTAAGTTAACATAAACTCCTGAAACTTTAGATATGAACAAAATAGCTGACAAAGGTAATACCAGTGTCAGATGATTTTTAAGAAAAGATGGATGTACTTGGACTAGAATTTCATAAAGCACTTTTTTCAGTTTGACAGCATAAATCCAACTAGCCAATAAACTGTATCAAAACAGAGCAATTCAAAAGCAGATATTTCCTATATATTCACTGTGAGTGAATGAATTCTCACAAAAGTTTTGACAAAAAGAGTAAAACTATTTCAAGATAAGCATAATGAGATATATAATATATATGTGTGTATATATACACATAAGATGAAAGATGGTGCTATGAAGAATATGCCTAAGGAAAGGTGCCAAACCCCCCCAAAAAGCAAGAGAAATGGAATCTGGAATCATTTATCAGTATCTTATTAGAGGTATCGGTAGACTCACATGTTCCATGCAAGAGAAATTAAACAGGCTGAGGTGTGGAATTGTTGTGTTTTTCCTTCATTCTTGAAGAGGACTCTGACATCAGGGAGATGATGCCGTGACTTGAAGTCCACTTTGATTTGAATGAGGGAGGCTGTGCAAGGTTACCAGCCTCACTTTCTCCTCCAGAGCCATCTGGGTCCAGTAGCGAGATATTCATCTGGAGGATTGCAAATGGCCCAGGAAACAATGGGAGGCCTTGGCCCTTTTAGGCTAATGCCTTTTCAAGTGCTCACTTTGAGTGAGGTAATGCCCATTCAGTGAATAGACCTCTTAGAGAGGTGAGGGAAGGAAGAAAGGAAGGGAGGAAGGGAAGAAAGGAAGGAAGGAAGGAAGGGAGGAAGGAAGGAAGGAAGGAAGGAAGGAAGGAAGGAAGGAAGGAAGGAAGGAAGGAAGGAAGGAAGGAAGGAAGGAAGGAAGGAAGGAAGGAAGGAAGGAGGGAAGGAGGGAAAGAGAGAGAGAAAAATCAAACTTGGAGGGGAAGACCTTTAGGGTTGCTAATCAAAATAGAAAAGGTTAACATTTACATTCACTCTGAGCCAGAAGGGCCCCAAAATAATCAAGTGGTGTTTGGGCACAGAGACTTATTGTTGTCCAATTAAAGAGGATTTAAAGAGTTAGGAAGATTGATATTTTGAGGTGCTAAACACAGAATTGTATGATTTCCTGTAGAGTCATGGGTCCCTTATTTCTCAGAGTCTGAAGTAGAACTAAAGAAATGCTGAAGATGGATAAAAACATCAATTTGAAAAAAAAAATCCAAGTTTAAAAAACTTTTTTTTTTTTTGCTTTTTGGAGGGGGGGGAAGTAGGGCAATGGGGTTAAGTGACTTGCCCAAGGTCACATGGCTAATGTGTGTGTTAAGTATCTGAGGCTGGATTTAAATTCAGGTCCTCCTGACTCCAGGGCCAGAGCTCTATTCACTGCACCACCTAGCCGCCCCTAAAGAACTATTGATGTTGACTCAGCCTAGAGCCATGAGCCTTTGTGTTGCTCTTTGCCCATGGCACTCCATCTCCCTACTCCATACCTTTTTACTTGGGGTCCCCCATGCCTGGGATGCTTTCCCTCCTCACCTGAACCTCCTGTGTTTTCTGATGTCCTTTAAGACTCAGCTTATGATAGATCGTAATCCTACAAAAGGCCTTTCCAGCCTCCCCTCTCCTACCTCCAGTGCCTTCCTTCTGAGGTTATCATCCATTTACATTATATATGTCTATACCTTACATGTATATTACTGTGCATGTCTATCTATTCATCTATCTTTCTATCTATAGATATATATGTATATTATATATATTTTTTTATATGTACCTTGTTAGTTATATGTTGTCTCCCTCCCAACCCCTTAGAATGTGAACTCCTTGAAGAGAAGGACTATGTTTTTGCCTTTCCTGGTGTCCCCAGTGCTTAGCACAATGCCCGATGCATACTAAGTATTTAATAAAGGCTTGTTGACTAGCTCAACAGAGGGGAGAAAAAGATGTTGGTGGTCTTCAAACATGTCAATAGTTGACCTTTGGAAAAAAAATTGATTAGACTTGTTCTGCATAGCCCCAGAAAACAGAACAAGGACCAACTGTTGAATTTATAAGGGGGTGCAATATGATGAGCAAGTGTAGTAGAGACAGATTTGAATTTGGAAGTGCCCTGGGTTTGAATCCTGATTTCTATCTGGCCACTGGACCCAGATGGCTTGGGAGGAGAAAGTGGGGCTGGTGACTTTGCACAGCCCTCTCTTATTTAAATCCAATTCACTTGCATTCCCTACTGAAGTAATTAAAATGGAATGGGGAAAGCAAGTTGAGAATCAAAACCTAACTTCCTCATATAGAAACATCTGTCTGAATTGTCTGAACCTGCCAGCATTTCATTGGCCTTGTTAGTTATTTAAAGACACATAAATAGATCATGGAAAAATCATCCTCTTCTGTGGTGGAATTTGGATCATCAGGATAAACCACAGACATCTGGGAATTACAGTTCCTGTAATCCCATAGAAAAAGTCTGGTTAAGTGAAAAATCAATTTAAAAAAAAGAACTATAAACACTTAGAAAGTAATTGGGATCTCAAGGTTGTTTCTTTTATTAAGTGAGCTAGGTGGCATAGTGTATAAAACAGTAGATTTACAGCCAAGAAGATCTGAACTCAAATTCTACCTGAAATACTAGTGTGGTCTTAGACAAGTCACAACCTCAGCCTCAGTTTCCACAGCTGCAAAACAGGGATAATAATATCACTTACCTTAGAGAATTATTGTGAGAATCAGACATGGTAGAATGTGATGGCATATGTAAAACGCTTTACAAACCTTCCAACTCTTTATGAATGCCAGCCGTTGTTCATATATTCCTATTTCCCTTTGTCTCTAACCATTACATTGAGGTAAGATGCTGATAGTACTTGAATCTTTTGATTGTGCTGAAAAGCACAAATTTGTATCTACTTATAAGGGTGTATCAAGATATGAGAAGGGATTTGCAAACTTTAAACCATTTTGTAAATGCTATTATCATTATTTATCATCGTTATTTTTGGTATTATTGTTATCATTATTATGTGATAGGGACAAAGGAAGGATCCAGACCTAGGAAAGTTTGAAACAGGAGAGTGCTTTTCCATCTACAGTTGTTTTCTCTTACTAAGAAGACTTTCATTATCTTCTGTTAACTGTTTCTTTATCATTTGATGATCATCTGAGGCTTTCATTTTTCCTATCTTTAAAAAATATTTTTCTTTGGTATGCTTCCATTAGCCAAGATTATTTAGACAAAAGAGAGGAGCAAAGACAAGCAAGAGAAGAAAGGTTTGTAAATCTGTCATTTTTCCCATTTTAACCACACAGTTCTTGGAATTAAAACACAAAACTAACCATGCATGCAAGAAAAACTATTAAAGTGAAATATTTTAATATGGTTACAGTTTAGTTATGTCCACTAACCGCTCAGATAACTGGTATGATTGAAGAATGGGATATTTTGGTTAACTGCATTTTATAAGTAAGTGCCATGAAATTACTAATGATGAGAGTATTTCTGGGTAAGATTTAAGGACCTTTATTCATTTCTAGAACTCACAGGTAAGATTAGGGGAAGGAAAGAGAAAGGAACATTCATTTATTAAGCTCCCACTGTATGCCAAGCACTGTACTAAATGTGTTATAAATATCTCACCACAACTTCCTGTAAGGTAGGTGCTATTATCATTCCCATTTTAAAGTTGAAGAAACTGAACTTCTTGAGGTTAAATGACTTGCCCAAGGTCACACAGATAGTAAATATCTGAGACCAGACTTGAACTCCTGACTCCAGGTCCAGTGCTCTGTCCACTGCATCACCTATAATAATTTTATTTATCAATCTTTTAATTAAATGATTTTTTAAAAATCTTACCAAATAAATACCTCTATTCAGGTTGCCAGTTCTTTGGATTCAATGTCAATACACTTTTTGAAAAAAAAATACAGGATTAGAGTTGTCTCTAATGACTCTAAGCAAAGTAAGCCACTTGAATATTGGTTAAAAACTATCTTTTTTTTTAAATTCTGTGTACTTTATAGCCAAGACAGGCTAATAGAAGGTATAATAGATAGAGTGTAGGATTTGGAGACAAGAAGATCTAAGATGAAATCTCACCTCTAATGTTTACTAATAGCATCACCCTGGGCAAGACACTGAACCTTGCAGTGCCATAGCAAGCCCCTTAAGTCCCAGATGCTTTGTGGTCTTTCTTAGTGGAGGAGGTTTCCCACCAGCAGTTCTCCCTGATAAAGTCAGAGATCCTTTCTTTGTTCAAGTCCTGTCCAGCTCTACATGTGCCCTTCTTCAACACTAGAGGATGCCTGGTCCTTCTGAGTGGCTGTGTCATTGAAAAGTGATGTGTGGATACCAGCACTTGAACAGATTAGCAAAATAAGGCAACCAAAAATGGAGACACTCCTTTTATTTGGAAGAATTCCTAATTATCAGAGTCTATAGAATTTGCTTTAAAAGTAAAAGTTGATTTTTTATCTTTTGTCTTTGTCTAAATGTACGATTTCATTGGTGTGGAAACTGCCTCCAATTGCTTAAATTGGCAAACCATCCACAACCTATATTAGAATGTTGGCTGGGGTACTAATTTAAGTAAGTTACCCAGAGTCACGTAACGGAGTAGATGTCAGTCTTCTACCTACTATAGAACACTGACTCATCCAACTAGATAATTACGATGCCTAAAAATCAAGTGTAGCCAAGAACTATGGAGCAAATGGGAAACCAAAAGGGAAACCGAGGTGTTTTTATGATCTTCTAAGCATTTTTTTCCATTGAGGGGATTTATTTAATTTTATTACATATAATTGTCCCAATAATAGTCCTTGCATGATGGTAGCATGTCTTGTTCTGTTTTTAAAGAACTGAGGGATTTGGAGAGTTTAAATGTGTTTTAGATAGAGTTCCGGATTCCAAACATTTTTAGGTTGGGTGATTGTACTGTTAGGTTATGTCCACACACGGGCAAACAAAAACAGCTGTAGTTGTTTAAAAGCTACTGGTGAGGTCTCATGGTATTGTGTCTTAATGTCTGAGCTATCTCTGACAGACCTTGAAATGTACTGAGGATGATTGGGAAGGAGCTATTTCATTTCATTATTTTTGGCTGCTTATTTTTCTCCAAATAAGACAATTAAGATGGTCCAAAAGGCTTGGCTGATTGCCTGCTCTCTTCTTCCCCTTCCTCTTGCACCCACTCAGATTCCAGGATACACTTTGAATGGCCATGTTTTCTCTTTTAAATGCTGTCCAAGTCCACCCTCCCCGCCTCCAGCCCTCCACCCAGATTCAAATACTCTGTTTCTATAGCCCATTAGTGACAAATAATTATAGCTACAGCTTGTGGTTCTACAAGTTGGTGCTTCGCTGTTTTAGGGTTTTCAGCAACCCAGAATTGTGCTTTGTTTTAAAAAAGTGTCTCTTAAAAAAAAGAAAGAAAAAGTTTCTCTTGGGTACTTTATTTCTGAAGATCTATATGGATAGCACCAGGAGAATAAGGTTTTCCCTAACTCAATGCAAACCTGATAGATTGAGGAGCAAATGAAGAAAATCCCAATTCATTGAGAGTTGGGAAGTGGAAACAAACTAAAAGCTGGGGTGTGGGCTGGAAGACAGATGATATTAAAGGTGAAGGAGAACACAGAAACAGGAGTGATTATCTAACCAGTCTTCCAAATAGCTGAAGATGTTTAGTGGTTCATCAAGCTGATGGGGCCATACTATGCCACTCCACAGAAAGATGGCATTTAGGACAGAAATCACAGGAGGAGGTGGTTGATTTCATTATGCCAGGTAATGGTTAACAAGATAAATACCACTGTATAGTCTTTTTTTTTAATTTTTCAAATGCTTTATTAACTTCTGATTTACATCATTCATTTCTGCCAGATTTTGAGTTACAAATTTTCTTCCCATTTTTCCCCTACCTACCGCCCCAAAATAGCAGTCCCAAGGATATCCCCTTCTCCAATCTACTCTCTCCCATATCTTCTCCCACACCCCCTTCAATTTTTCCAGTAGGATATGGTGGATCTCTATGCCCCAGTGCCTGTACATCTTATTTCCCAATTTCATGTAAAATAGCATTAATAATAGTATATATTATATATATACATATATATATATAATTTTAAACATTTGATTTTAAAACTTTGAATTCCAGATTCATTCAATTCATCCCTTGTCACCCACCCTTACTGGAAAGATAAGCAGTTCAGTACATGTGTAACTAGTGCAAAACATTAACATAGTAGATATATTGTAAAATATTGACTATATTTCCCTCCCTCCTATCCCATCTCCTCTCATTATATTCCTCTCTCACCTCTTAATTTCACCTTTTAAGTATCATCTCTTCCTATTAAATTGGTCCTGTGCCCTCCATCTATGTATACCTGTATACATATATACACACATTCACATATGTATTCATACGCTCTTATACCCTCCGATATTGACTGATATATATATATTTCTATTCCCCTCAACTATTTTCATGATGAGAAAAGCTTCATCAGTTAGAATTATCATTTTTCCATGTAGGAATGTTAATAGTTCAACTTTGATAAGTTCCTTACAATTTCTTTTCCCTGTTTACCTTCTCATGCTTCTCTTGTATCTGAATGTCAAATTTTCTGTTCAACTCTGGTTTTTTCATCAAGAATTCTTGAAAGTCCTCTGTTCCACTGAATGACCATATTTCCCCCTGAAACATGATACTCAGTTTTGCTGGGTAGGTGATTCTTGCTTTTAATCCCAGCTTCTTTGCCCTCTGGAATATCATATTCCAAGCCCTTCAAGCCATGAGTGTAGAAGCTGCCAGATCCTTAGTTATCCTGATTGTGTTTCCACAATATTCAAATTGTTTCGTCCTGGCTGCTTGTAATATTCTCTCCTTGATCTGGGAATTTCAGAACCTGGCTATAATATTCCTAGAAGTTTTCTTTTTGGGATCTTTTTCAGGGGATGAATAGTGGATTCTTTCAACCTCTATTTTGCCCTCTGGTTCTAACACATCAGGGCAGTTTTCCTTGAGAATTTCTTGGAGGATGATTTCTAAGTTCTTTCTTTCATCATGGCTTTCAGGTAGTCCAATAATTTTTAAATGATCTCTTCTGAATTTATTTTCCAGGTCAGTTGTTTTTCCCATGAGATATTTCACATTGCCTTCTATTCTTTCATTTGTTTGGGTCTGTTTAACAGCATCTTGATTTCTCATAATGTCATTAGCTTCCATTTGCTCCAATCCAATTTTGAAGGAATGATTCTCCTTGGTGAGCTTTTGAGATTCTTTTTCCATCTGGCAAATTCGGCTTTTTAAGCCATTCTTCTTCTCATTGCCTTTTTGAGCCTCTTTTGTCATTTGAGTTAGTCTGTTTTTAAGGTGTTATTTTCCTCAGTCAGGCTGTTGATACTCATTTTGTAATTTTCTTGCATCGTTCTCACTTCTCTTCCCAATTTTTCCTCCACTTCTCTTATCTGCTTCTTAAGGTCCTCTATGGCCTGTAACCAGCTTGTATTTTTGTTTGAAACTTTTGGTGCAGGAGTTCTGACTTCACTGTCTTCCTCCTGTTCCATGTTTTGATTCTTTTTGTCCCCAAAATAGGAGTCTAATATTGGATTCTTCTGTTCGCTTTGCTTCCTTTGCCTGGTCATGTTGCCACTCAATTACTTGAATTTTGGAGTTTTTTTTGCCACAGTAGGACTCTGCTACCAGACAGGGGAGCTCTGTACCAAATACTGGGGTTTTCTCAGCTGCCAGAGGTATTAGTTGGGTGCCCTCTCTGAAGCCTCCACACACTCTGGCAAGCTGGTCACACACCCCAGGACCTCTACCTTAGACCACAATCCAGGTCCAAGCACGTTAAAGCAAGAGCAGTTACCCCTCAGACTGATTGCTTGGTACTCCTACACTCCGAAGGCCAGGAGGTGAAGCTGCCACTTGGTGGCAGCTGTGCTGCAGCCCTCAGCAGCTTCTCACCCTAGGGGTAAAAGCCAATGCACTCCCAACTACTGGGTCCCAAAGTCCACACTGCACTGACCTCTCACTTTATCCTTAGCATCTATGTGTTGATAATTCTGGACCGCCACAGCTGCCTAGTGATCTGGAGTCCTCCAATCGGTGATTGGTTAGGGCTGCCCTGGGGCTAAAGCCTCACGTGGAGCTGAGCTCAGCTCCTAGAATGCTGCGCTGGCTGATTCCTGCCGGCCTGCTGAGCTGTGTTCAGTGGGTGGTTAGCTTCTCTGTGTCATTTTGTGAGTTCTGTAGCTCCAAAGTTTGTTCAGAGTCCCCTTTTACATGGATTGGAGATTGTGAGAGCCGGAGCCCCGCAGGTCCTGTTTCTACTCCTCCATCTTGACTCCACCACCCACTGTATGGTCTTATGTTTGTTCTTCACTGACACATTTTTTGAGCATGATCATAGATGTCGAGTTGGAAGAACCTCAAAAGTGGTCCAGTCTATGTCTCTATCCATCTATCTGTCTGTCTATCTATCTATCTATCTAGGAAGAGAAGAATTTTATCTTGGGAAATATGAAGACTCAACATTGAATAAATACCCTGAGGAGAAGATTTAAAGGAAGAAAGGGCCTTGTAAGATAAATACAATTAAGGAAGAAAAAGGAGGAAAAAAATAACAAAGAGGCCAAAAGAAAAGTTGTCACAAAATTGGGAGAGCCAGGAAGCATAGTGCCACAAAATACAGGAAAGAGTTCTAAGTCATAGGTGATTAACAGTACCACAGAGAAGTTGAGTATGATAAGAAGTGTGGGAGAATAGTTTACTCTCATCAAAATTTTGGGTTAGAAATGGTTTAGAGGGCATTTAGTCCAACTCCTTCACCAATGTAGGAATTTTTCTCTAGCATTTCTGACAAATTATTTTCAAGCATCCTCTTAAACATTTGCATTGTGATAGGGAACATTCCATCTCATAGAAGAGCAATCATTGTTCAGTTCTGTTGGATCAATTGAGCTCCACAAAAATTATTAAAGCGCCCAAAATTCAACAAGCTTATTTATTGAATGCTTACTATGTGCCAGACATTGTGCTGAGTGATAGGGATTCTGAAACAGAAATGATCAGTCCCTGCCCTCAAGGAGCTTTCATTCTATTAAGGAGATAAAACCTGCCCACAAAGAAATCATCACAAAGCAATTTGAAGGGGGAGAAAACTCTTAGAATTACAGTAATTGAGGAAGGTTTCACAGAAGAGATGGCACCTACCTTTATCCTCAAAGGAGTATAAGGTTATGGGAGCTGAAGATAGAGGTGGAAATTCTGCCCTCCAGGCCCAGGAATGGTGTGAGTGAGTGAACAGAGATAGGAGGTGGTATGCATATAGAGTCACAGAAATAGATTGTGACCTATCTTAGTTAGACACAATGTGTGGGAGAGGAATTAATAGGGAACCAGAATGCGGGATGTTTGTGTGCTAGGCTAAGGAGTTTGTATTTTATCTAAGGCAGAAGGGAGCCATCAAAAGTTTTAGAACAGGAGAATGATATAATCCTGTGCATTAGGAAAATCATTTTAGCAGCTGTGTAGAAGATGGATCAAGGAGACACCAGAATTGGGGAGACACATTAGAAGCCTAGTACAATGATTTCAGTAAAAGAATTAAACAATAATGATTAATAATGCCAGTGATGTTAGCTGTAGCCATCATTTTTAAATCACTTCAAGGTTTGTAAAGTACTTTATAGGCATTATCTCTTTTACTCTCCATAGCAACCATATGAGAAAGGTGCCATTATTATCTCCATCTTAAAAATAAAGAAACTGAGAATGAGAGAAGTTAAATGACTTGCCCAGTTAAACTAAGCCAATAAGTATCTAGAGGGACTTGGCTATAGTAGATGCCTAATAAAGGTCATTGATGCATTGACTTGAAGCAAACTTTGGGTCCAACACTCTTGACGCTACCATGAATCCATTAAGAACAAGCAGCAGCAAAACAAGGATTGTTTTTTTTAAAAAAACAAACAACTTTTTTTTCTAGGGTTACTAATTATAGATAAATGTGGAAATATTAGTGGAAATATTATTGATATATAATATACCTGAATTCCTGAAAAGCATTTGACAAAGCCACCCCTCTTCCAGACTTTCCATTTCTGTTTAAGGCACCACAGTTCTTCCAAAGTCCCAGGCTGACATCCTCACCATTATCAGTGACTCTTCACTCTCGCACATATTCAACCATTTAACAAATCTTATTGTCTCCATCTCTGCAACATCCCTCCTTCCCCTCCACTCACACAAACTGCCCCCCTCATCACTTCTGTCTCTCTACTGTTGCAATTAACTGCGAATTACTCTTCTTATCTCAAGGCTAATCCCCTCCAGTCTCTCTTCCACGCTGTTCCATAAAACATCAGTCTGATCGTGTCAGTCCCCTGCTCAATAAACTACTGTGACTCTCAGGGACCAATAGGATCCAATAATAATTTCTCTATTTGATACTTACAGCCCTTTAAATTTTGTCTATTAGGATGTCCTGAAAAGTACTTTGTCAATTCCTTTTCTGAAATTCAGGTGTATTGTACCCAAAGCAAAGCTACTAGTTTAGTAATGCGGACAAAAGAGTAAGTAAAACTATCTTGTTGTATCTTGTTCTTACTGATTTCATGAAAGATCTCAGTGACTTTCTTTTTCTAGTTTTCAAACATTTTTCCCCCTAGGGACTGCCATCACAGTAATTTCTACATTCAACCCCTTTCCCCCCTTTTGAAAATTTGGGCAATATTTGCTCATTTCTAGTCTTTTGGCAATTCATTCTGTCTCCACAATTTCTCAGAAATTATTGACAGTGGTTCCTTGATCATATATATGATTTCTTGTAGTATCTGGGTTCAAATTTTTCTGAGCCTGGAGATTTTAGCTCATTTAAAGAAGCTAGATGCTCTGTCGCTGTCTTTCTTTTCTACTCTGGGTCTAATTCTTTTTTTTTATTATTTTTTTGGAGAGAGAAAGGCAGGGCAGTTGGGATTAAGTGACTTGCCCAAGGTCACACAGCTAGTAAGTGTTAAATGTCTGAGGCCACATTTGAACTCAGGTCCTCCTGACTCCAGGGCGGTTGTTCTATTCACTGCACCACCTAGCTGCTCCTCTGGGTCAAATTCTTAAAAAAAAATTTTCCTACCTTTACCCATCTGAAGATTTTTTTTTTATATATGGTAGAAGAAGTCAAAGCAAAGTATGCAACAAGTGGCTCCTTTTTCTCTTTTTACTTTCCTTAGACTTTCTCAGAAGCTTTATCTTATTTTTGACTTAAACTGTTCTGACTGCTGTCACCATTTAATCATGCTGTTTTCTGCTTATTTATGATTATACATCCTTCTATCTTCTGAACATTTCTTATTCTAATTCCTGTTACCCACAGTGCCTGAATGTTCTATTTAAATCAACAACTTGGAAAGCTCCCTGTGTAGCCATGAGCATTACCATGCCTTGGACTTCATCATTATTATGAGTTTTTCTTCCTCTAAGACTTTGAACTCTAAAATATCCTATGTGACCACAACTTCTCACCTTTCACCTATCTCACTCTCTCACTTCTGTTGAACTTGCTCAAGTTCAAACAGTTTCAGAGTCCTCAGAAAAGATAAGTAGGTTCCTAGGACCTAAAATTGCATAGAAGTCAGCTTAGAAGTGACGGGAAACTCTCGAGAGTCAAAATCTGAACACACACACAAAGGCACAAAAAATTTATATGAGGGAAAAAAGGGGGAGTCATTTTAAGGGAACAATATAAATGTATAGGAATCTCACTGATCAATTTAGACTTTTTTTTAAAGGCGCAAAAGATGGAAACATGGGCAAGTAGCCTAGCACAAATCCTAAAGCATGGCATGGTCAACACTAAAACTTAGAATGATCTGAGATTAGTGAACAATGCCAAGGATAATTATCAGGGTTTTTTCCTGCATATTGGAGAAATGAGGATCAAATTAGACCACTCTTCAGAATAGATGGAATAATGATATCAGATCATGGCAAGAAAGCAAAACTACTCAATTTTTATTTTGCTTTCCTCTGCCAAGAATAATGATCTTGGACTGAAAAAGACAGGAAAATGGCTAATAGGTAATTAAAATCCAAAATAACTAAGAAGCTAATAAGAGAAAAACTATTTACCTTTAATGAATTCACATCACTTTCATTCTAGGATAATGAATTGGCTACTAGGATTGTCAGAGACCTTTGAAAAATATAGAGAAGAGGAGAAAATCTACAGGACTAAAATAGGGTAAATTTCTCAATTTTCAAAGAAAGGGAAAAGAATGGAGTTTGTCATCTCTAGATTTGATATTCCTGATAAAATTCTGGGGTGCTACATTAAATAAATATTTACTGAACATATCTCACTAACAGTCAGCTAAAACACTTAGGTCTTTTTCATGAATGAACTGCTGGAAATATACATCTTCTCCCCCCTCCCCAATTTTATTCTATAACTGTGCAAATGATTTTTTGTTGTTGTTATTTAAGAGCAGTACTTTACATTTATCCATGGTAAATTTTGCCTTATTGGTCTTAATCCATTGTTCCTGCCTCCTGGAGTATTTTTTTAAATCTCAGTTTTCTTTCCTGCTATGTTAGTGATTAGATTTTAGTAAATCCTTATAAAATAAAATAGGGATTTAGATAATTAGGTTCTCTAATTCAGTTCAATTAAATAAACACTTATTAAATGCCTACTATGTATTGCTTAATTAGGATTAGGTAAATTTCAAACTGGTAGAATACACTCAACCCAAATGGCAGTCATTAATGAGTTTGTGTTATTTTGGAGAGACCTCTAAGGGAGTGTCCCTATACTGCTTAATACTTTCATCATTGACTCAGATAAATGTGTACTTATACTTATCAAGTTTACACATGAGATAAAGCTTCAATGGCCAAAAAAAATGGATGACAGGTTCCAGAAAAATCTTGACAGGTCAGATGTAATAGAGATAAATGTAAAGTCCTAAATTTGAGTTAAGGAAATGTTTAACATTTGTTAGGATCCTCCTCAGAAGATTTGGGTTTTGTTTTTTTTTTTTAGTCTTTCTGAGCGTATTATTACTGGTCCGAAATGGTTCTTTGTATTCAACCTTTATTATATGTCTCTTCTTCTATCTTTTCTACTTAGGAATTATATGTTTAGAGTTGGAAAGGACCATCGAGGATATTTAGACATTTTACAAATGAGGAAACAGAATTCCAAAGAGTTTAAGTGAGATGCCCATGGTTGCACAAGTAGTAAGTAGCAGAGACCAGATTTGAATACAAGTCTGTCCTTCAGGCCAGTGGTCTTTCCACTGTAAGTGTGGTGCCCTGTCTATACTCAACTGCTTTTCCTATTATATTTCTTGTCTTCTCAAATCTAACCTAATCATAAAACTTTCTAGGTAGCTTTACTTCTTTCTTTAGATGCTTCCAAGTGTTTCCCCCCTTTATTCAGCTTGTTTACAATCATAAAATCAGAATTTTGCTTTTGAGACTTTCATTCTATTAAAAATCCTTAATCAGTCTCTCTTCTCTCCAATCCATTTTTCACACAGCTGTCAAAAGAACTGTCCTAATATGTGTTTGGCCATATCTTCCCCCTCTCAGAAGCCTTCAATGGTTCACCATCCCCTATAAGACAAAATCCAAACTTTTCAATGAGTCTACTATCCATGACCCTTCACATTCTAGCTCTGATATACTTTTTTTCAGTTTTCTTTCATTCTCTGAATTCCAGGTAAGTTTTTTTCCTGGTCTAATCTTGCACTTTTCTAGCTTCTAGAAGTCATGCAGAGTTTTCCATGCCTTTCTCATCTCAACCTGTTGAAATATTACTCTTTTTTCAAGGTTCATCCCAGGTCGCACCTCCTCCATAAAATCTAACCTGATCCAATCCAAAGTGATCTCTTCCTCCTCAAATTTTCTTAGTGTGCGTCATCTCTGATTTTACTCTATTGTGCTTATATTTAATTGTGTATGTTTCATCTTGCCAACCAATTAGATTCTAAACTTTACAACCAGATTGATTGTTCACTATTCATAACACCTAACACAGAGTGGGTTCTTTAGAAAATTACCTTGAATTAGTTGTTAGTTTTTAGCCATCTTTCCTCTGAACTTTTAGAGATTTGCTTTTAAATATTAAAGTATAAGGTAAAGATATTTTGATGCTGATTGGTCACTTTCAGGGCTATTATAAATTCTCAGATGATTTGATCACTGCCTTTTTTGTCTCTTCTTCATCCCCAACCACTTTTTCCTTCTTGCTTAGAAGATAAATCCAAAGTAACAGGTACCCTTATTGCCTTTTACCGACTTTCTGGAAAATAAAATTGTCATCAAGGAAGGTACCATTTTCTTATTCTCCAAGTAGAGATAGTTAAAAGCAAAAACTTCACCAGATTCTATGTATGTAATTTAACCATTCCCCAGTCAATTCTTATCTGTTTTGTGTCTAGTTCTTTGCTACTAAAAAAGAGGGTATTATAAAATACTATAGTGACTTTTCTTTTTAACTTTTACCTCCTTGGGGCCTATGCCTAGCAGTAAAATTGCTTGGTCGAATTGTACTGACATTTTAATCACTTTCTTCATATAATTCCATATTGCTTTCCAGAATGTTTGGGCCACCAACAGTGCATTACTATGGCACATTTATTTTCTTTTTCTTAATATTTTTTATGGCACATTTATTTTCAAGCAGCAGCAAACATTTACTGGGTGTCTGCTGTGTGCCAGACACTGTCCTAGGTGCTGAGGTCATTACAAATAACCATAAAATATGGCTCATATTCTTAAGGAGCATACAGTTAATACAGAGATATAAGCTGTTTACATGTTCAAAGACAACTAACAATACAAAGCAGTAAATCATAAATGCCAAATGAGGGTCCCTTTATTTAGAGTTATGAGACTTTCAGTGGAGAGAGAAATTACTTCCAGTTGCCATGCTCTTAGAAACCTTCTCGTCTCCCCCACCCCCATGCCCCATGAAGGTATGAACTGGAGCTGAGCCTAAAAAGTTAAGTGGTATTTGACTAGATGGCAAGCAGGGGAGAGGATATTACAAGTGAGAGAATTACTAGAACCTTTGAGGCAAGAAAACAGGAATGTATATTAAACTTTGCATTGGTTTCCAAAAACTCTATTAACATGTGCAACAACTTCCTCATCCTACGTGTATTTAGGATGTAGCAAGGGTAGAGTGTGCAGGAATTTGAAGGGCTCCTTGGGTTAGAATATCATAATCCATTGGTCATTGGTTACTGATCACATAGATTGTCAAGGAAGGAGACAGGTTTCAAAGATGCTCTTTAGGAGTTTGATTGTAGATAAGATAGTCCTAAGTCTGCTACAGCTATATTCATCAATTTATTCCTTAGCAAATAATTGTGGATAAAATTAGCAGACATCTGGAAGAGGCACATATTTCAAAGTTATTTTGGTCTGATTCTATAAAGCATAGTATGAAGAATACGATTGGTAGCTGGTCTTAATAAACAGTGAGTTCTGCCTGCCTAAAATGCAAAACAGATGTATCTTTGTTCTTTTAAACTGACTTTGATGAATCAACTATATGTGACGTCAGGTCCAAGCTATTGGGTGGCTGAGTCCGGCTCAGAAATATTTTAGAATATAAAAAAGTTTCCATTGTAGACACTGAGGGAACAAAGTGAATTCCAGCACATTGCTGTTAGCATTGAAGCAGGTTCAGAAACTCAGAGGCCTCAATCCAAACTCTCACTATTGGTATTTTTCTAGGGAACTTTTTTTTAAGCCATTGCACTGAGCCATCCTCCTTTTTCCCCATCTGTGTACTTTTCAGAGTTGTTGTTTAGAACCTTCACTGTGTTGAGGGGGGAGGGGGGGCGTTGTTTGGATTATTTATTCAGATGCTTCCAAAGAGGCAGTATCAGGGGACTGAGTGATACTGTCTTTTTTTTCCTATTTAACTATTATGAATGGTGTGTGTTTTTTCTTTATCATTAACATCTTGGCTTTGCTGTCCTGTTCTGGCAGACTGACCCATCAGTCAGTTTTGCACTGTAGTCCATGCATCAGGAAATCTGCTCACTCTGCAGGTGTTTCAGCCATAAACAAGCAGCAACCACAGCCTTCTCTTTCTTTTTACGGAAACCCTTTGGAATTTAACTTTCAGATACAAATACTTGGAGCAGTTGGCAACCGAGGAGTATGAGAAGGAGCTGAGAAGTCGGAGTACAAGCCGTGGCAGGACTGAACTCTGCTTAGACTTGAGAGCTCCCGCTGCACCATCCTCTCCAGGTCCTAAGTGCATTAGCCCACCACCTCTCCAGTCCCAAGAGAAGCTCAAAGAAGCTTCAACATCCCAGGCAACTACCCAGCCTGTCGAAGGTGAGTGCAAGAAAGAATACAGGGAAATGAGCCATCTGACAATGATAATCTTCTTCCCTTAGCTTAAATCTTTTGTTGGGGCAGCAACAGCCTGCTGTTCATATCTTTTCAGTACAAAATAATATTGAGATACCTAATAGGGATAAATTGAAGCCTGTCACATAGATTTTTTCCACCTGCCTCTGTCTTCCTTCATTTCCTTTCCTCAGCTACATTCTGGTGTCTTAGTAGCTGCTTGTGTTTATGCTGACTATTGATGATATGTTGTAATGTAGGATATCTGGAAAGAAAAACACTGTCTGGAGCAAGATATAACTTTGACATTTGATACTGAAGCTAGAAATAATTACGGATTATGGAATAATAATAAACATCATCTTGTGCCATTGTTAGGAGAAAAGGAACGTTTATTGCCAAGAACAGGACTGTCTAAGCAGGCTGAATTGTTCTAACTGAAGCTAAAATGAGTTGAATATAGCACAGGGAAAAAATGTTGATCTAGAGAAAAACAGAAACCAAACAGCAAAGAGAAAAATGGTTTAAAAGTTTTTTCCCTTGCTTTTAGAGATGTCACTAGCATGTGGCATGTGTGTACACATGGGCAGGATTTCCCTGGGGAAGTCCTGTGTGTACTTTTTACTGTTTTTAGAGAAATTTGATTGCATGCTGTACACTGCAAACTTTATTTCCCAATTATTTTCATGACTTCTAGTGCATGTTAAGAATCAGTTTTCCTGCTTGCTTTTTGCCATCTAGCATGGTCCCTGTATATTGAATGGTTAATTAACACTGAAGTAACTATCACGGTTTTGTTTAATTGCACATTATGGTTTGAAGTTAGCCAACTAAAGAGAGCAGAGATAGTAAATTCATAAGTCTAGAAGTGTTTACTAAATATAATGTAATAAAATATGGTTTCGTTTAAGCCAAATAGTGGCTATAGAACCTCAGAATTGAACGTAATCAAGAGATTCATTTTATCTGATTTGTCTTTGTCTTTGTGACTGCATAAGGAGCAGGTATCTGGAAACACCATTTCAACAATCAGTAACAACCAAGTATCTTAGTCCTATCTAAGACGACTATGGTTCTATAGACACTGATCACTACACTAAGAGAAATGTTGGCAGCTTCCTCTGAGACTGAAATTTTGGAAATTGTGGCCATTTACCTAAAGATCTAATTTTCAAATACCATTGCATTGAATGTGAAGCAGGTTCATTGTCCTTTCATAAACCTACACGTTCCAGTCCCTGTTTTGAAGCATCATTCTATCACCTGGTCTTAATGGTGCCAACAGTTAGGTTAGGACAAAAGTACATTTGTCAGTAGCCAGTTGAAGAAATTCCACTGGAATGTTTCATTCTACTCTTTCAATTTGCAGTCTGAATGAACAGTAATAGTAGCTAACATTTATATAGTGCTTTTAAGTTTTGCAAAACACTATATATTGGGGCTGCTAGGTGGCGCAGTGAGTAAAGCGCTAGACCTGGAGTCTGGAGGACCCGAGTTCAGTTCTGGCCTCAGACACTTAACACCCACACAAAAAAAACTAACCGTGTAACCTTGGGCAAGTTACTTAACCCCAGGTGCCCTCCAAAAGCCAAAAAAACAAACAAACAAAACAAAAAACACTATGTATTTCATTTGTTCCTCACAACAGCCCTTTGAGATTGGTTTTATTATTATTCCCATTTTCCAAATTGGAAAACAGAAGCTGACACAAGTTAAGTTACATGCCCAGCATCATGTAGCTATAAGTATTTGAGACAGGATTTGAACTCAAGTCTTTCTGACTCAACGTCAAGTCCACTGTGACACCTAGGTATCTTATTTGAGCCTGACCAAAGGCTGCTTACTCCATTCCACCCTAGTCAGATGGCAGTATTTAAGACAAGCAAAAATCATGTTCAGCTATGTGTTATTCAGTCATGTCTGACTCTTCATGACCCCATTTGGGTCTTTTGTGGCAAAGATACTGCAATGGTTTGCCATTTCCTTCTCTAGCTCACTTTACAGCTGAATAAACTGAGGCAAACAGGGTTAAGTGACCTCCCCAGGGTAAAACCATTAGTAAATGTCTGAGGTCAAATTTGAACTCAGTTCTTCCTGACCACAGGTCTGGCACTATCCACAACATCACATAACTACCTAATTGTCAACTATGAACAGGATATAAAGGGTAAATTAGTGGCCCACAGCAGCTTGGTAGACTAGCATAGAGCGATAGTCAGGACAAGATCGGCAGGGTACGAGATGACCTTTCATCCCGCAATTCAATGCTTAATATTCATACTTCTGTGTTTTAGCTACATTTTCCTGTAGTTGAGCTTGGCCAGCTACAATTCATTTGATGGCCATCCCCTGAGGTCATGCAGTCAGAGAACACCAGTTCTATAGTAGGGCAAATATGAAGACATTTATTATGAGGAAACATAAAATATTTACTTTGTGTAACCTCTCTCTCTCTCTCTTTTTTTTTTTTTTTGCTCTTTGGAGGGCAGTTGGGGTTAAGTGACTTGCCCAAGGTCACATGGCTAATTTTTGTGTTAAGTGTCTGAGGCTGAATTTGAACTCAGGTTCTCCTGACTACAGAGCCAGTGCTCTACTCACTGTGCCACCTAGCCACCCCTGTGTAACTTCTTATTGAAACTTGAAGTGATGTCAAAAATTTGAGTTTCCTATTATTATCCCACATACCCCACCATCTACCCATAGAACAGAGTTAATTGAAAAGGTGTTTTGTCGAGAACAAACAGTAAATTTCCTGGAAATAGAATGTTGAATCTAGAAAAAAAAAAAAGAATTTTCAGAAGATCAAAACAGTATTGAATACAATTAATGTCCTAAAGAGAGTAATTTTTGATTTCCAGGAGTATCTGAACTTTCCTCCATAGGCTAAATGAGTTTATTGGAAGTTAAAATAACTTTGGCCCTCCTTTATATTGCCATTAGCAGCTAATAAATGTTTGTTGACTGGCTGAGTGGCGTAAATCCAGTTTATTCTCTTTATCCTCAATGCAAGAGTATTTGAGGCCAGGACAGAATAGAATTACAATGGGGTGGATTGGGATACCAAAGAAACTACTGAGAACAAATTCCAGGGGGCCTCTGAATTTATATGGCCACTGCAGCAAAATTGGAGATGCTCTTACAAGTTTTAGTCAGTCATGTTTCCTGATTATCTCAGACCTTCTTCTATCTAATCCAGAGTAGTTATGCTGCTTGCCTTACAGAGCTGTTATGAGGAAATCATTTTGTAATCTTAATGTCCTTCGTAAATGTGAACTGTTATTAGTCTATTATAATAGAACTCCCTGTCAAATGAATAAAAAATGGAATTTATGGAATGTTTCTAATAGATACATCACCATCAGATCAGGAAAAACAGAATCATCCAAATCTTTCAACTACTGAAAACATCTGGTATCATGCATATCAAATAACTGGATGATTAACTGAACTTTTCATTTTTTATCCAAATATGTTGTCACTGAGGGATGGCACATGATCTTTTTACTACCCCACCTTCCAACTCTCAAAAAAAAACTCCTACTGGCATATATTTTAAAAGTATATTTGCTGAGAGGGGGGGAAGGAGAGAGGAAGATCCCATAAATGGTGTTCAGAATATAAGCGCCTTTAGGAAATCCCCTTGCTCAAGTGTGTCACAAATTCCTGAACATTCTTAAAAGAACATAGAACACAGTAGACAGAGTTTTAGACTGGTTTAGGAAGACCCGAGTTCAAATCCTGTCTCAGAAGGTTATAAGCTAGATAGCCTGGGACAAGTCACTTAACCTTTTTCAGCTTCATTTACCTCCTCTGTAAAATGGACCTGCCAGAGTTGTTGTGAGGACCAAATGAGATAACATATTGTTTATTATTATTCTTAGCAATAACAACAATAATAATGGCAACTAGGTGGCGCCATCATGCACAAAGGTCTGGGCCTGAAGTCAGGAAGACTCATCTTTGTGAGTTCAAATGTGGCCTCAGACATTTACTAGCAGTGTGACGCTGAGCAAGTCTCTTAACCCTGTTTACCTCAGTTTCCTCATCTGTAAAATGAGCTGGAGAAGAAAATGGCAAACCACTCCAGTATCTTTGCCAAGAAAACCCTGTAGTGCCAACACAATATTCACAGCACTGATGGAGACTATGAATATGCCAGCACAGTTCTGAATTGTAAAATATAACAGACTCTCCATATAGAAAACAGAAGCAAAACACTTGTTCAGAAGCCAAAAAACCAAAACCCAACACCAGAAAATCAAATCCATCATAGCAACAAAGAAGTTAATACACCATAACACCGAGCCACACCATCCTTTAGCCTTCCCACAAACAAACACCCACAAGCCTAGCTCTCTGCTTGCTTGAGTCCTCTCTCTCCTACCGTACTAGCTGCTCTGGCTCCCAGTTTTCTGTGGGCTCTGCTCCACACTTCAGCAAACTCCTCCATAGGCTCCATGTTATTATATTTGGCCTACTCGGGGTCAAGGAAGATCTTCAAATTCCCTTAGACCTATTAAAGGACAGAGAAGATCTTCAAATTTCCATTACCATTACAAACCCTAAATGGGATCATGAAGTCTGACATAACTGAAAAATAACTACACCAATAATAATAATAATAACAAAAACAACTCCAACCCCCACTATATGCCTTACAATCATATCTTCTTTAACCAGAGACCTTCTTAATCAGCATACTTCATCAGCCATTGTACTTGCTATCCAGTCATAATTGTGATGTTACTCAAGTTACTATTGAAGATACAGAGAGACATTTGCCCTAGTCTGTTCATAAGTAATTGGTCTTCCTGGGGCCAGCAGCAAGCATTTTCCCAAAAAGCAGCCCTGAATTCAATGTCACAGTGTGTTTATATCTCCAGCCCAAATGAGGCTCCAACTTAAAACTCTGATAACATCATCCCCTTGCTCTACAACCAGCTGAACTACCCCATAAAACTCCAAGCACTTCCTTCTTCCATGTTCCATGCAGTTTCATACCATTTCTGAAGCATAGCAGTACATTGTTTATTCTTTTGATAGCGTTCTTAGCTCATTAGCACCAGAAGGACCTCAGAGATCACCTCATGACAGTATCTCAGAACCTCAGAGACCATGTAGTCCAACCTGTACCTGAATAAGAACTCTATCATCACACCCAATAGGTGCCCTCATTTTAGTGATGAGAAAACTGACTGTTAGAGAAATTTAGCAGCTTACCTAGTCACACAAAGAAAGAAGAGCCTGATCTCCTGCCCTGGGGCTCCTTTCTCTATGCCACAGATCTCTTTTAATTTCCTACTCTTCACTTACCCTGCCCTACACATATAAAAGATTTTCATCTTTGATTTTTCATCCTGTTATCATTAAATAATCATATGCTGTTGAATTCATAGTCATGGAAGCTCTTAACCAGTTCACATTAGTCAAAGAAATAGGCACAGCTTTGAAATTGTGGCATCGTTCTTCAATCCTATTCTCATGGGAGTTATTCTAAAGATACAAATGTAGCTGTGCCTGTCCTCGCAGTTGACATACTAAAGGTAACAGTTATATTGATATCTTTCAGGATTAGAAAGCCCGTCTCACAGAAATTAAACTGAAGTTGATAAAATAAAAGTGAATATCATTTATATCATGAATACTACATATATTGCTCAACTTAGTTTTTAAAATTGGTATGACTGTGATATCATAACTGGTATCATATCCATATGCTCATATGTTGCATCTGAACATATCTAATAAATTGTGTGACTGGTAGTTTTGTTAAATTGCTTTTTACTTATTTGTGTATGCCTAAAGACTTTGTTTACATAGCTTCAGATAATCCAGATAGTAATAAGGAAAAAAAAGATGTCTAATATTGAATGTTGGACTTTGTTGTTAATTAGATATCCAGATGTATGTAAGTCACATTTTTTGTAACTAAAGTGCAAGAAGTATTTGGTCCTAAAGAGCAAAAATATATTTTCATGTGTAAATGATATGGCTTGAGTTTTTCCAGAATTAAAATTAATTAAGATGTTAAAAGGACAAAATTCCATTACCTGGTTTGGGAAGTTGGAGAGAAGGAAGCTTTTCTTGGCATTTCTGAGTCTGGTCCCTCTAGATGGCCCCTGTATCACTCAGAAGCCACTTTCTCTTCTCCACAAACTCTCCAGTTTCCAGTTTTTCTTGCTTTTCTGTCCCAAATTTTTTGTTTAATCCAGCTATTGGGTCAAACATGGGTTTTCTGGTCCCCAAATCCTAACTTTTCCCAGTATGCCGTGTTGCTGAAAGCAACTTCCAAGCAACACAACATATGCTCATTGACTATGTGCTTGAACACCTCCAGGGATGTTACTCATGTCTCTTTTAATCCTTTAGGGAGCTGCTATACTTGCTACAAAGTCTTTACTTCTATGCAGTTGAATTTCCCTTTAGTATCTATTAGGGTAGAGCACCTGCAGGTCCCAATTCTTTCTTTTGTAACAGTGCAGAACAAGTCTGTTCCTCTTCCTATATGAAAATTCTTCTAATCATTGCAGACAGAGATCTTGTCCCACCTTAGATTTCTCCATCTTTAAGTCATAATTATTCTGCAAATAAGATGGTTTCTAGATCTTTCTATATATTGGCCACCCTCCTCAGGTAATCTAGCCTGTAAAGGTCCTTTTTGCAACATGGCATTGAGAATTAACCACATTTACAATAGACAGTCCTATTTACAGGATAAGGTCTAAGTGACTCTGTTTATTGTGAGATAATTAATTCCCATGATCTGGACATTATACTGCTTTTGTTGTACCCTAAGATTTTATTAGTTTTTTTTTAAAACTACTTTTCACTTTTATAATATTCATGTAGGAATTATATCTAGCCTATTTTAGTAAGGATTGAGGGAGAATTATTAATGTAAAAATTAATAATTAGGTATAAAAAGGGATTAGAGACAAATCATCTAAAGAGAAACCCATTTCTATAAGTGTATGTTGGAGAAGGGAATGTCTGAATTACTTGAGAAAGAATAGATTTTATGAGTTACCTGTGAGAAGATACTTGCTAATAATTGCTACTCAATTTGGTTTCAAGTTTTCTAGAAGGTAGGTAAAAAAATAAAAACTCTTGGAACGTAGAACTTTCATTGTAACAAAAGAAATCATCCAGATTTCTCTGAGACTTTTTTTTTCTGGAATTTAACTTAGGTAAGAACTTACAAGTCTTTATGCAAGAGTTGGACAGCATAATGGACAATGTCTTCTCCCTCATTTTTGGCAGAGTAGTGTAGTGGAAAGAGAATCGGATTTGGTATCAGAACTCCTGGGTTTTAATTCCAGGTCTTGACTCTTACTATCTCTGGGCCATGTGGCAAGTCATTTAATTTTTCTGGGTCTCAGTTTCCTATCTTTAAAATGGGGAGGTAAGACTGGATGACCTCTAAGGTTGCTTACAACTCTAAATCTGTGATCCGACAAGAAAAGCATATAAAGATTGTTGGAAGACAGAATTCATGTATTAATCTTCTATGATATCTGAGAGAATAACATTAAATTCTCATTCAGTGAACTTGTGTAGGGAAAAACAATATAATTGAAGCATTTTGATTTCTGATGATTCAGCAGTACAGAAGGTACTTAATATCTATTTGATGAATTGAGCTTCATCTAGAAGATTCAGCTGTTCACATGCCCATTAGACTGGTTTTCACATATGTGCTGTCCTTACTAAACAGTTCTCAAGTGGGTTTGTGAACAAGTGCCCATAGAGCAGATACTTTCAGTTGTTAAAGTGAAAGCCACATGTTTTAGATACCAGACATGAGGAAAATAGTACTGGCATTCTGTTATATGGTTTGGCCCAAAGACAGTCCCTGTTTGTTTAATCAAAGACTGATGATAGGTTGATGAATGCTGCAAATCATCTTAAATTGCTCTTAGCTGTATTCTTGATGAGACAGATTAACTATTCCAACAGCGATAACCAGGAATCACTAAACTGTATTTTTCTGAAAATTGCTTACTCCTCATGAAAGATTTCATTTGAAAAACTCATTCCTGCAGTTTCTCAAGAAGAAAGCCATTAAAGAATTTAGAAAGAATGCCCAACAGATTAATGGATCTGTAATTGGGGCAAAAAAATAATAAAATTATTTTCCTCTTTTAATGATAAGAGTGAAATATATAATATATATATATATAATATGTGTGTGATATTTATACTAAAGAGACCATGTTGTTGTTATTCAGTCATTTAAGTCGTGTCTGAGTCTTCATGACCCCTTTTGTTATTTTCTTGGCAAAGATACTAGAAGGGTTTGCCATTTTCTTCTCCAGCTCATTTTATAGGTGAGGAAACTGAGGCAGAGATAAGAGACTTGCCCAGAGTCACACAATTAGTAAATGTCTGAGGTTGGATTTTAATTCAAGAAGATGAGTCAGCCTAATTCTGGGCACTGCATCACTTAACTGCCCAATTGGTAAAGTTATAATAACAGGTTTAAAAAGATTTGGCACACACCTCAGGACAGATTCTTAACAATTCTGGTGGCAAGTAAGCTTCAATGTCTTTTTTGGTCCTGTGTGATTCAATCAGCTATTTTTAAAGCTTTGATTTTATTGATATATTTTGCTTTTACATATCCTTCAATTCTGACTACTCTCTCTCTCTCCCTCTCCTTGATTCCTGCTCAATAATGAGAAAGAGACAGAGAGTTGGGATGTCTTTGTTAATATAGTCTTCTATACCCATAGGCTTCATCTCCCTACAAAGAGGGAGTTGTCTGCTTTTTTGTCAACTCCTATTCAAGGTCAAGCTTATTCATTATAATTACATAGCTTGTTTTTGTTGTTTCTATGTAGTGTTATAGTCACATATGTATTGTTTTTCTGGTTCTTCTTACTTCCCTCTGCATGCATGATATAGTGTTCACTATGCGTCTCAAAATTTCTCACATTCTTCATTTCCTATACACACAGTAATTCCATTCCATTCGAGTACTACAATTGGTTTAGGCATTCCCCAGTCAATCCCAGTCAATGCAATCTATTTTATTTCTAGTTCTTTTCTACTTCAAAAAAATAATATGAATATTTTGATGTTTATGGAACTTTTCTTTCCTTCTGTTTCTTATCTCCTGAAGTACATGCCTGGGTCACTAGGCGTGAACATTTTAGTCATTTTTTATAGTATAATTTCTAATTGCTTTAGACTAATTCACAGCTCCACCACAGTCCCTCCAACATTGACTAGTTCCATATTTTGTCATTATTGCCAATTTCTAAGACTGCAACAAAATGTCAGAGTTGTTTTGAGTTGTTTAATCAACTATTTTAAAGTAGATTAAATGGCTGGTTATTAGCTTGAGAGGTTCCTCAGATTAACATAATCTGGTAACACCACTCTAGGAGTGTTCTTCAGTACTCCTGGGCATAATTGATTTTGCTATTATGGTTATTTCATCTACCAGCTCAGGAGTTTTTCTCAGAAATCTTTAAAACTTTGTAATCCTTAAAACAATATAGATATGTTAGTTGTTTTTATTGTTGCTGTGCTGATTTCAGCCCTTCTACACCATAGGAAATGGTCTCTGCTAGCAGATTCCAGATGACTCTGCTAGTTCAAGTTAGGGTCATGTTTTTACCCAGAAAGGCAAGGGGAACTTTAACCTTATTCAAATATACCTGTCTTGGATGAACAGACCCCAAATGCCAATAATGGAGGAGCTAAGTAAAAGGTTATCAGGGGCTATATTTATTGTGGTTTAATCAGTCTTTCTGGCTGTTTCTGTTTCTTTCCCTTCTCCTTCTGGGGAAAGGAGCCTCATCTGCCTAGATTGCATCAGGAAAAAGGGCAGTCTGTGAATTGCAGGCTAATTGTTTTGACCTTTGTTCTTGGAAAAAAATTATAGAACATAATATTTGAGAGGTGATTTTTGACCATTTAGAAAAGAAAGCAACAATCAGAGTTTCATCAAGAACAGGTCCTTTGGGGAGGCTAGGTGGCACGGTGAGTAGAGCACCGGCCCTGGAGTCAGGAGGACCTGAGTTTAAATATGGTCTCAGATACTTAACACAAAAACCAGCTGTGTGACCTTGGGCAAGTCACTTTAGCCCAACTGCTCCTACAAAAAGTAAAAAAAGAGAACAGGTCCTGCCCGACTGGCTTCATTTCTTGACATGGAAACTAATATAGTGGAATAGCAAAGAATGCAACAAACAGTCTGTTAAGGTTTTATAAACAAGAGAGAGAGAGAGTGAGGGCTACATGATGGTACTGCTCTGCAAATTAAAAACTAATTGAATGAGATCAAAAAAATGGTCATTAAAAGTGTCATTGTCAAATTGCTAATAGATCTCTAGTGTGATCCTCATTCAATGACCACTGAAGGGAAGGAGCTAATTCATACCAGTCTTGACATTTTTGCTAAAAATGAAACCACAAGAGATAAGATAGTTGCAACTAAATAGAAGGATGACTTGCATGATCTCTGAGATAAATAAGATGTTAGATTTACTATGCAATAGGAAACATCATTTCAGGGACTATTTAGTGCTTATGGTAAGTATTTGAACAAACCCTAACATGGAAGTCATTGTAGCATGTGACCTAATATCTGTTGTGGAAGATGGACAAGTCAAGAAATTCTACAAATAATTCCATAGTTCCTTCCAATTGGATCAATATATGTTTTGATATTCAGTTATTTCAGTGCAAAGTTGGCAAAAGGTGAGGATGGTAAAAAAAAATACATTTGAAAATGAGATGCCAAAAACATGTGTCATGAATACTCTGAGGAATGAATTAGGAAGATACTTCTCATAGTAATCACTAAATATCCTTACTTGAAAAAGATGAAATCAATTATAGTTTAAAAGATAACAAATGATTCATGACTCATCATTGATATGGGACTTATTCCCAAATCAGCTGTCTGTGTATGGTTACATCTCTGATTTGTTAGAGCAAGTATCAAAATTTATACAAAAAGAAAATAAACATGAGAAAAAATTTGATAATTAAAAACCCAATCTAACCAATTTTGTATTCAATTTACTGATAGAAAGAAATGAAATATATAGGTGAGAAAAGGACATAGATACAGATTATAATAATTTTAGTTAGCTAGTAACCTACCAGCACTGTATTCTTCCATGACTTAAGTTACTTGCCAAATAGAGAGATTCAACCAAGGACAACATCAGTTTTGAATAGAAACTAATCTATAAAATCTTTTGGGAAATTATCTCAGAAGATTGTGAGTAGTATCATCTCAGAAAACAAATATATGGAGACCATAATCAGTTTAAAGAAAGCATGGCAAGAGCTTCAACAAAGATAAGCCATCACAAAGGCATTTAAAGATAAAACTTGAAGTGGAGCAACAAACAGCAGAAAGATAGCAGATTTTTCATTATTAAGAACAGTGGAATCACTACATTGGAAGTCAGTATTACAATTAAAAAAATATTTATTGAGGAGGTAGAAATGGCATGAGAAAATAAAAACAGAAAAAAGTATGGCTCCCCCATACTCCTCCATTACTGTTGAGGATACCATCAACTTCTCAGTCATCCAGGTTTGCAACCTTGGCATAAATGTTTGGCTTAATTGCTGAGTCTAACTCATCCTATACATTTGATTTGTAGCCAGATCTTGTCATTTCTACTTCCACATCCCTCCTTCTCTCTACTTCCATAGATATCACCCTCATTCAGGCCTTCATGTTCCCTCTCCTTGACTATTATAATAGCTTCCTGATTGGTCTTGCTACATCAAATCTTCCCTCACTTCAATCTGTCCTCCACACAGCTGCCCAAATGATTTTCCTAAAGCCTATGAACATGTTACCACCTACTCAGTAAGATCCAGTGACTCTCTATTGCTTCAAAAATCATATCTCTTTTATTTTTCATTTAAAACTCCACAGCCTTGCCCCTTCCTACCTTCCCAGCTTTTCATACCCATTACTCCCCTCCACACACTTTGAAATCCAACCATATTGGTCTCTTTGCTCGCCTAGTACGCATGCTCCATCTCTTGGCCTTGTGCCGGCAAGTATGGCCAGTTAACCACTTGTTGGTTGTCTACAGCTGGCATTCCTAGTCCCTTCCAACTCTCAGATTCTATAGCTCTGTTAAATCACCTTTTTCCATTATTCACAAATATTTATACTTTTATAATCTTTCTTCCCAAAGTCCAACAATGTCCCAAATTTGTAGTAAACATTGTCCCTAAACGTCACTCTCATATCTCTTCAGTTAGGTGCCCAAAAACCCTCTTGTCCCATATGATCAGAATAGCAGTTTTGGGAGAAAACATTGATGCTATGAGAACCATGAAGCAGGAAATTATGCACATACCAAAAACTATCCATCATATACAGCTGCTTTTCATCAGAAGAAATAAGAATTAACATTTACCTAGAGAGTTGTTTAAGGTTGGCAAAGAATGCTGTCCTCACAACCCTGTGGGGTAATTAGTCCAAATATTAGTATTGCCTTTTTACAGATTAATTCTCATTGAACAAACATTCATCAGGCTTATAGTCCATTGAATGAAAACTACATGTGTGTAGATAAACCAATACAAAATATGCACAAGGCAGTTTACAGGCTGAAGTGAGGAGGGATCAGATGAAGAAATTGAGGCTCTGATGGCTTAATTGATTTTCCTGTGGTCACAGAGCTAGATTAAAACCTAAGTCTGCCAACGCAAGGCCAGAGTTCAGTCACTGACACAATGCTGCCTCTCAGAATAAGCTGAATGTCTTCTATTCTGATTCAGAATTTCCCATATACCTCTTTGTCTCAGAGATATTCCATTCTTCCAGGCTCCTTGGAATAGATTTATGTTTTCTATTGATAATTTCAAGTGCTAAGTATCTTATGGCAAAACTAGTATGGGAAGCCCTTAGTCATTAATGTCTTAACCATTCCAAATGTGTATCTGGTGAGACTCAAGTTCAATAACACCAAGAGTCAAAATAACTTGAAAGAGGAAATGAAAATGTTTGGCACAGCTAAGTTGTCCTTCTCTGGAGCTGAAATAAACAGTGAAGGCCAGATCATAAGACAGTCAATAACATTTGCTTCTTAGTGAGATACTTAATTGTAGTCCCTGCCAATTTTATCTCATGAGCTCCCACCTGTTATTAATAAGTTGTTGTGACAAATGAGTTTGACCATACATTTTCTTCTTTGGTTCAATAGAGTTACCACTGGATAATCTAGAAAACTGAATAATAATGGCTAGCATTTCTGTAGATCTTCCAGGTTTGCAAGGTACTGTACAGATTTTATCTCATTTGATAATCCTATGATATAAGATATCATTATCCCCATTTTTTATTAATAAGGAAACTGAGGAGAGAGGGGTTGTGACTTGGGTAGAGTCACACAGCTAGTTAGTGTCTGAGGGTAGTTGGATTCAAACTCAGGTCTTCCTGTCGCAGTCCAGTGCTCTAACCATTGTGTAGCCTTCCTACGTAATAGTATTCTCAAATGTCTGAGTTGTAAGACTCTTGGCTAGGTGCTGGACATTGTGTTACTTATTAGATATATCCTATTTCTATATTCAAATTGTACAAGACTGTGAGAGATGAACCTACAAATAAAACTTTTTCTTGCTATCTCCTCAGTATTGACGTCAAGCAATATGTCAAAAGGGAAGACATTTTTACATAAGATTTTTCCAGAGTGTCTGTAAATTTGGAGAGTTCAAATAAGGAAAGATCTTCTTTTGAGGATCAGGGTATCCAAATGCTCCTGTTTGCATACGGCAGTGTACTAATTGCATCAAGCCCTATGACCTCATAAATAACTTGCTAGGAAAATCAATGGTAATAAATAATAATAACAATAATAATAGCTCACATTCACATAAGTCTTTAAACTTTAAAAAATTTCTTCCATCCCTAGCATTATCTCATTTCACTCACAATCTACCGCTGGTAGATGCTATAGATGTTATTGTACCCCTTTACACATCAAGAAACCAAGTCTCACAGAGGTTAAATGCCTTGCCTATGTTCATGCAACAAGTAAGTGCTGAGGGTAGGATTCAAACCCAAGTTTTTCCTGACTCTAAGTCCAATGTTCTTTTCATTAAATCATATAGTAGTTTAATTTAACTAATTGTCAGGGAAGGTGATCCATAAGGAAACAGTCTTCAATCAAGCTTCAATTAAAATTGCACATTGTCTGAATTTTAAAATGTGACATTTATGCTTTCTTGTATTTTTTTTATCCATTTTGTTGTAGGCAGCATGTGGCCTGTAGTTTGCCTTTAACACTTCTGACCTAAGTGACCTGGATTCAGGCCTAAAATTCTGTGCCCTCCACCTGACAGAGCAATCTGTATAGAGTATATATTCAGAATAACTCTTCGTTTTCTCTCTCCTTTCAGTCTAACTCAGATGTTCTCTCTATACTTCTCAGCTTTGCCTCTTCTGTATATGAGTTTCTCCTTCTCCTTCATTTCTATCACACCTGTGTGTGTGTATATAAAAAACACCTTTCCATTGGCACATTTCAGACAAGAACCCAGTCCTACCAAGTCCTGAGATCCCTTTATTGGTTACCTCTATTTCACACAATTTTATATAATCAGCCATGTCTGTTGCTGTCATTCCCAATCTGAGTCTGAGTCTCTATTATTTGTCTCCTGAGAATTACTGAGAAGCTTCTCCACTCTGCTCTTTCTGTCTCATAAAAGTTGTCTTCCACATTATCCAAATTTATCTGGGTCTTTTGCTCCTTCCCAGTAGAATTTCATTTTGAAGATTCCTTGGTCAGGTTGGCCGGTCTCCTGCCAAACACATTATCTGCTGTTTCTGTGAAGAGCACTATGTCCCTTCTAAGGACCCTTTGTTCTTGAATCCTGGGCTGTGTCCCAGAAACCAAATCATTTTCGTTGATACAATCTATGTAGCCAGTCATTCATTTTCCTATTTATTCCTTTCTCTTCACAAGGAACAAACTTCAACTAGGATAACAGATGACAATATGACTTATGCTCCCAAATCCTTGACTTTCTTTTCTAGAACTGTAAAGTGTCTAGAGATACAATCCAGGTTCCTTCTGACTGTCATTTGTTTTTATATGAATCAGCAGAAGGGAACTGGTCAGCTGGTTTAATGATTCTTGGTCTGTTCTTTGTCCTATCTTGGCTACACACCCATGGAAGAAAGCATACCCACCAACTGGTTATATTAGGTTAATATGTATTTACTTCCATTTTGCTTCTTTTACTTTATATCGCATTAAACATGTATTTACTTTTAGGTTAATATGTATTTACTTCCATTTGCTTCTAAGTAGGGAGTTTTCAAACATCACAATACATCTCTTCTTTCTGAGACCAGTAGAGAGATTATTCCCATGTGTCAATGTGTAGGTCATCAACTTTAGTGGTGTTCTGTGTAGCCTGGAGCTTCCTTAAGATTTCTGCAACTACCCTTTCTGAGAAAGTCCTCACACTTTTTATGGAGCCCAAGTTGTGCTGGGTTGGGGGGAGGTGTTGTCTCTTCTTCCTTATTTTTGTTTTCACCTACCTGTCCACATTTGGTGTGGATTCTCTGGCTGTTGGCCGCCTCCCACCTCAAAATGTTTTGTTTGCCTACCTTCCTGCAGTATTTCTTCTCTCTTCTCTAGAAATGCTACATCTTCTCTAATTACCCAGAATATAGAGTGGTACCCCTCAAACCCTTTTCCTTTCTCTTACTAGCGGAATGACAGGATGGCCCTTGCAACACAGAGGGAGTCGTAGAGGGGTCTTGAAAGGGACTGCAAGTCAACTAGTCCAATTCCCACCTAAAGCATGAAGCTCCGCTCCCACATCCCTGACAATTGATCAACCTCTGTCCACCTGAAACCTTGCAACAAGAGGAAATTTTCTACCTATAAAGGCAACTCATTCTAATTTGAGATAGCTCCAATTATTAGGAAGTTTGTTCTTATTTTTGATTTCATTTTCTGCCACAGGCAGATTCAGAACAGGTGGCTGCCTGGGGCAACACTGTCACAAGGGGCTCCCTCCAAAATATTAAAATAGCACATAAAATAACACACTATAATATGTAGAGCACAGTTTTATTTTTAAATAATTCTGGGATTCACAAACTGGTACTCTCCTCCACATATTCTTCAGTCCAATATGCTCTCTTCTATGCATTACATGCAACTCCCCATGTCCTCTCCCCCTACCTTTGCATAGGCAAATGCCTTTCCACCTTACCTCAGCCTTTTAGAATCTCTAGTTTTCTTCAAAGTTTAGCGAAAATGCTACTTCTTACAGGAGGCCTTTGCCGAATCCCACAGCCACTAATGCTTCCTCAAAAAAAATTACCTTGTATTTTTTTCCCACATATTTTGTACATATGTGTACCCATTTTCTCCTCCAATAGACTATATGTTTCTTGATTGCAGGGGCAATTACTACATATATGTCTTTGTATCCCCAGCACTTAGCGTTGTGCTTAGGAAGTAGTAATAAGTGCTTAATAAATATTTATTTACTAATTAATTTAATAATTAAGCACAGTGGGAGACTGGTTTTAATGCCCAGCATAAAATTTGTCTTGTCTAGTGAAATTTCAGTTACCTAAGGAACACTAATTTCTTAAACAATTTAATAAAAGTCTGAACACCATTGACATGTCAATATATCAGTATCACGTTTTTTTTTATTATGTGATTTGGGATTTAAAAATGTGTTTGTGTTTCTTATTGCTTATGGCCCATAATAAAATTATACTTAAATTGCCATTTAAAACTCAGTGCTAAAGTGATGAGGAAGTCAAGGAGTGTACAACTAGCAATTTAAAAACAAAAGGGAGAGTATGGCACAGAGGGAAGAGAGTTGAGCTTAAAATCAGAAGACCTGGGCATGAGTTCTGGTTCTGACAAAAGTTACCTGTGTGACTTTAGTCAATTCACTTCAACATGTAACATGTAGGAAGTTGGGCTAGAAGACTGCTAAGTTCCCTTCCAGTTCTACATTTATATGAAGATTGAGGACTTGTAGGGGGCCCTGGAGTACTCACCCCTTTCCCTGGGTTTTGACCTACAGGCTTAAGCACAGTTAGGCTCATCCCTTTTTAGTATATAAACAACCCTTCCCTTTTTAAGTGACTATACATTTCCCCATAGTCTTGTTGGTCTCCTCAGGAAAAGAAATAGTGAACACCTTGGAGGTCTCTGCATCGATTTCTTCAGTGTCTGCCTCTCTTCTGTCTCCCCAGGAATCGAGGGGCATTTTTAGCCTTATCTTGTTACTCCCCTGGTAACTGACTGCTGAGTGTTTCTGCATCTGTTTTCTGTTGCCTGGGTGGAATTGAAATGGCCCTTCCTGTCACTTCTTCTCCATTCACCTGCCCAATGGCAGGCAGGTTGCCAGGAAACAGATGCGGTGACAGAAAGAAAATGAGATCTGAAAATGCTTGTCAGAGGCACCCTGCCAGGCAGCCAATCAGTGTGTCTTTCAGGATCCCAGAGATGGAAAGGACTTCAGAGGTCATCTAGTCCAGAGGTGTCAGACACATGGTGGCCCACAGCACTCTGGAGTGTGGCCTGAACAGGGACCAGAACAAAATGTAGTTTGTATCTGATTTTAGTATGTTGATGTATTAACAAATAAATATGTATGTGTATATGTATATATATGTATATGTATGCACATACACACACGCATTAAAGCATGCACAGTTTTCTAAGTCAACATGAAACCCACAGGGATCCTCGTGTACAGCTTGGCAGCCCCCATTTCTGTTTGAGTTTGATGCCACAGATCTAGTCCACCTCTGACCCAGAGAAGGAATCCCCAGCATTTGTCCAGCCTATACTTGGAGACCCCCTCCAGTGATCAGGAGCTCATGATGTCCTCCCAAAACAACTCATTCCATTTTTGAATAGCTTAAGTGTTAGGAAGTGTTATATATTGTAACAAAATCTGCTTGTCACTCAATCTACCAATATTTATTAAGTGTTTACTATGTGCCATTTGGGCTGCTAAGGTGGCTCAGTGAGGATCAGGCTTAGAGTCAGGAAGACCTGAGTTTAGATTATGTGACCCTGGGCAAGTCACTTCATCCTGTTTGTCTCAATTTCCTCATCTGTTAAATGAGCTGGAGAAGGAAATGGCAAATCACTCAAGTAGCTTTGCCAAGAAAAACCCTAAACAGGGTCACGGAGAGTCAGACATGACAGAAAAAGGACTCAACAACAACAAAATGTGCCAGGCATCATGCCAAGCTTGTGTGTGACTTCTACCCAGCATTCTTAATTCTGCCTTCTAGGAATAAACAGAGCAAGCCTAACCAATTTTCCATGAGGAATAGGGAGAGAGTTGTTGTTTTGACGTTTTTCTGTCTCTAGCTCATTTTACAGATGAGGAAACTGATGCAAACTGGATTAAGTGACTTGCCCAGGGTCACACAGCTAGTAAGTGACTGAGGGCAGATTTGAACTCAGGAAGAAGAGTCTTCCTGCCTCCAGGCCTGGTGCTCTGTGCACTATGGCACCACCTAGCGGCCCCCACACATAATATACATAGTGCTTATTATTGCTGCTGTGCTTACACTAATTTCCTTTATAGATCATCTCTGTTGTCATCCTAATCAGTTCTAGTCTCCCTGGCCAATGTAGTTACCAGAAGACATGAGTTTGCTTATCTTAATATGGCTGAATTCTTTGCTTTCATTGAAGAATAACCAAGCATTGCTGTAAATTGATGTGGTCAAGGTTGAAATGGGAAATCTGGTCATTCAAACTGCCAAATCCCAGATCTTACGTCTTGTTACTTTCCCACTCTGTAGAAGTCACATGTTGACCCAGGCTTAGCTGGAAACACAGAAGATGACTGGCTGGATTTCACTGTTAGGGCTCAGGCATGGAGGAGGAGACTGTGTGCCACCAGCAATTCTCACCATATGCCAGTCAATTAAAAGTGAAACGGATGCCATATGCCAGGCTGTTGGAAATGCACTTCAGTTTTGATGTGGCTATTAAGATGGAAATGGTGTAAAAACATGTGCTTTCTGTCAACCAAATGTCTGACACAGCCATTTTTCTACACTCTGGTTTGGCCACACTTACAAAATTAATAAGCTTTGCTAAGTACTCCTTTCAGATTTCCAAAGGGATCACCATGGAAAAGTCTTTTGAGCACCAAAGGGAATTAAACTGAAGGGTATGCTTCTGCTTTCTCTTCACCTGTGTTTTAGTCTCTCCTCCTAATAATTCATTTCTGTCTTTTGGAGGCAAAAAATTGCATAACACTAATAAAACTAAGAAGCATGTTGCAGACCATTTGGGTTCCTCTTTGGTTCTCTCCTGTCCCTCTCAGCATGTCTTTGAGTAGAAGAGAGGATCAAGCAAGATGCCTCTTACTCCCAGGCCTATAACACACTCCTTACTCAAAGAACTTGTCAGTGGTTATCATGGTCATAAATTCACTGTATTTGTGTAACCCCTTTAAAGTCTACAAAGCGCTTGTCTCCCAAGAATTCTGGGGAAGGCAGTGCATGTGTAGTTATGCTCATTTTACAGAAGAAGAAATTGAGAGGTTAAGTGACTTTCAAGTGGTCCTGAATACAACTACTAAGTAACAACTGGGACTTGAACCCAGGTTTTCAGAATCTCAAGATGAGTTTTCTAATAACGACGGTGCAGTAAGATTGTCTACCTATCTCCATGCTGAATGCCATACTCTGTGCATGGCCCCTGCATTACTCAACTAAAGCCTCCAAAATCAAATTCACGAACTGAATAGCTTAACAAAGCACCACCTCTTTAAGCCTTCCAAAACCAGTAAAGCAAGGGAAAAGGAATGGAGGAGCAGTACCTCACCCCATTACCCATTTATGCCTTGGTCAAGCCCTGAGAAATTCCCCAGTGGAAAAACAGGTCACATTTAGAGCTATTCAAGGACTGGTGCACAGGCTAGTGATCACCCCTTGGTACATGCATTTCATCTTCCTAGCAAGGGACAGTTCAGATAGCTTATGAAGATCTGCTAAGTAAGCCTTAGGGGAAAAAATTTATCTTGAGTCATTCAGAAACTGAAAGCAAAACTCCATTTGTCAGTGGTGAAGAAGTTCTGACAGGGCTTACTGAGCAGGAACTCAATCCAAAAAATTTGTAAAGTGCCTACTGTGTATCAGGTAGAGGTACTAATTGTACAAAAGGGAAACAGATTCTGACTTCAAGCAACTTGCAATTCTGTTGGAGAGATGTGTACATCCCCTCCTCTAACACAGAGCCTGGTGGTGACTTCCATGTACCCTTACAAGAGTCTCACTCCCATTGTCTGCATGTCCTTGTGACTTTGTCAGTTAAAAAGAAAAACATATCCTCATATACTAACTCTGCATGCGGAAGGTTTTGGAAGAGTTTGTCCCTGTCCCTTCTAATCAGTGACCTTATCTTCTACTGGCTTTCATCCCTTGGTACATATTTCTGGCATGGGCAGGGATTGAATAAAATTTTTTCCCCAATTCTTTGGACTTGATTAGGAGGCTCAGAAAGTTGAACTGATCCACATGATAAGTTCCACCCAGAGCAGACAGCATGATGTAACATGTTTGGTTTTTATATAGCCCAGGAAATCAGGCCAGATGTGGAGGTCCCCATTTTACTAGAAGATAAGCGTCCAGCCTCCATTTTTGATAGTTTTATAAATGGTTTTGAGAACCCCAGAGCCAAATTTCATGTTTTGAAAATATGGAAAGGGTCCCAGTGTGGGAACAGCCAAAGCAAAGGATGATGGACTTGTTCAGGTAGCTCTCAATTTCACCCAGCAGCCATCAGCATCTTACTTGGGAGTTTGTACATCTGCCGTGAATATTTTTCTTTCCTTAGGAGAAAAAAAGAATGGAAAGAGGGGGGACAACACCACTCCCATAAGTTTTCAACTCTCACTTGACACCTTCAAGAAATGACTGTTAAGTGAATATTTTCTCCATTGTTGTCTCCACCAGTGAGTGCAAGTGACCCTGACCCTGAAGCAGAGACTGAGACAGAAAGAGTGGAAGAAGAAGGATGCAAAGCCGAGGCCGGAGTGGAGCGGAGGGCGGATGTGCCACATCAGGAAGTGTTATGTCGGCAAGGGGAGCCAAAAACTGAGGGGACCCAAGGACCAGAAGAAAGTGCAATACTCAGTGAGAAGGAAAGGCAGAATGAAGAAGTGAATGAAAAAGACAACTGCTCGGCCTCTAGCATTTCCTCCACAAGCAGCACTTTAGAGAGAGAAGAGAAAGAGAGCAAGTTAACCAGTGATAATGAAGCTGGTAAAGTCCTTTATTCAATCGTGCAAACAAATTCTAAGGAAAATAGGGGGTGGGAGAGAGAAGTGAACCACTGGACTGACCATAGGATAATACACACAATCCCCTTGAGAAATCATGAATTTAAAGCTGAAAAGGGATCATAGAGGTCATCAGGTCCAACACCCCAATGAGGAAACTGAGGCACAGAGAGGTTAAATGCCTTGTAGGGTCACATAGCTAATAAGTATCTGAGGCAGGATTTGAACCTAGACCTTTGAGACTCCAAGTCCATTACCCTGTCCACTATACCATGCTGAGGCTATGGTGCTGTACAGAGGTACAGCCCAGGTGAACTATATCTATTTATCCTTCCATAGTGTACGGTAGTAGAGTTTACCATAGAGCTGGATTCAGAAATTCTTTTGAACTTGTTGATAATTAAAGGATCAGGTGGTTTCTCTTGAAAAATAAGCATTATAATTCATTGACTTAGTTGTTACTTTTACTATAATCTTTAAAATTCTGTTTTTTCTTTGTTTATTTTTCAAAAGTAGTGTTGCACTATGGATATGCATTTAAAGTCAAAAAGGCCTAAGCTCACCTTTCACATATAATGTAACCTTGGGCAAGTCACTTAACTACTCAGTATTCCAGATGTGTCAATTAGAAAGGGCCTCTTCACTGGGAATTCCCTACACCCAGGAAATCAGATTTGAATATCGAAAAGGGAAGAAAGAAAGATAGAGAAGAAGGAGGAAGGAAGGAGAAAGGTAGCAAGGATAGAAGATAAAGAAAGGGAGAGAGAAAGAAAGAGAAAAAAGAAGAGGAGGGAGAAAGGTAAGGAAAGAAGAAAGGAAGGAGGGAGGAAGGGAGGCATACTGCACCAGGCTGGTTTGTTATATTATGATAATGTTTAAAATATATTGTAAGAGAAACCATTTTCTTACCACCTTTCCTCTCTTTGTGAGAGCAAGAATTTTCTCTTTCCAGGGTTAAATTAAGAGCTATGTAATCAGTTGTTTGTTACCAACAAATTCAGTGTTTTATGATTCAATTTTTGTCTTTGTGTCCCTAATACCTTGCATAGTGGTTGGCACATAGCAAGTATTTAGCAAATGCTGATTGATTGATAGAGAACATCAAAACATCATAACATGCTAGGCAGCACAGTGAATAGAGCACCGGACCTGCAGTCAGGAGGACCTGAGTTCAAATCCAGCCTCAGATACTTAACACAAAAACTAGCTGTGTGACCTTGGGCAAGTCACTTAACCCCAATTGCCCTACCTTCCCTCCATCCAAAAGGAACATCATAACACAATGTTAACATGGGTTTGGTTACATTGTGTTGTGAAATTTATTATTTTTCTTAAAATCCTTAATTTGTCTTTTTCCTAAGGTAACAAACAAATGAGAGGCATATTACATAGTGGTCAGAGTTCTGGTTTGGATTGAGGAAGCTCTGGTGTCTTAGTCCAGCCTCTGGCTTTGTAATCTGTGATAAGTCACTTTATCCTCTCAGTACCCAAAGAAATGCCCTCAGACTATGAGGACAGAGTAGGTGCCAGTCTGCATTGGTAGAGGGAGTTTCCTCACTGCTAGTTCCTATAACCGATGAAGTCACAGGTCTGATTCACCACTTCCTGCAAAAGAAGATTGGTTATCTAGAGGAAGAAACAAGATCCAGAGAAAACAAGAAAGGTCCAGGACACGTTGATGCATTTATGGGAGTACATGGGCAAGTCGTGCAGGCTGGGTAACTGTGGTGTGAATTAGTAGGAACAGTCCCCACATTGATGAGACCCTGCAATCCACCGCAGTATTTGAGTCACAAAGTTGAACCATTGTGGTTAGTGTTCCGATAGGAAAAGCAATGGTTGATCATAGCTCAGTAAGGTACTCTCGTATTATAAAGTACTTTACATATGGAACCCCATTTGATCCTCCTAACAGTCTTGGGAAAGAAATAGCATGAACATTATTGCTCCCATTTTACAGATGAGGAAACTAAGGTTAAGCAATTTGCCCAAGGTCGTGTATATTGTCCATAGAAGAGGCAGCATCCAAACCCGAATCTTCTAATACCACACCCCCTACTCCTTGTATTATATTGCATGCTGAATCCCCTAAGTTTTGATTGAGGCCATTTCCTTCATTTGGACTACACTATTTTAATTTTGGAATTACTCCCTTTGGGGATCATACATAATCTAACTGTTTCCACTGCTGGGAGAAGAATTTTTGCACAAAATGAAAAATAGAACACAGGAAGTATGGGTTTGATCTTTAAAAATATTTAAGTTTTTATCGCAGGATTTACAAGGATATGCCACATTTAGATTTCTAAGTATAAGGTTAGAAGCAATTTGCAAATCCTGTAAAAACTGCCCGTAATGGTGAGCGTGGTGTCACTATTAACTTATAAACAGAGCTCTTTGCACTCCCTTTAGTATATAAAAGGATGTTAAATTCCTCAGGTATATAGTGATAGTCTTTTTAAAAGTTGCCTATTATTACTCTTTTAAAGTAAACCCATTAGAGGTCACATGTCATGTGATCAGCTGATTGAATTTTATGTTTTAGACTAATTTGCCCTCAGTGTGGACTGAGCAGCGGACTGTCTGCCTGAGCTCCAAGAAACAGTCTCATGGAGCTCAGAGAGCAGCTCATCTCCAGAGAAATGGCCAGCAGGTATTCATGTGTTCCCCCAAACTTGGGAACACCATCTCCTAATGGCCTAAGGAAGGGTTTCAACTTTCATTGATGAGGGAGCGCCCTTGCTGGTGCCATCACAGACCCTTGAAATATTTATTTTAGAATATGAAAAAAAAGGTCCTCAACCAGAAGACATATAAATTCATTAAAGCTGGATTCTCTGGGGCCTGATGGCCTCAAAAAGCCTCTTGTGAGGATCGCTCAACAGGCTCTTATGGCAACAGCCCTTTAGTTCCAGAATTGCCTTGTTTTTATATAAATGAGAAAGGCTACATAGATTATGTCAATTAACAATCAGGCCAACTCATTAAGGTGTCCATTTTCACCTATTATTTGCCTGGGCAAAAAGTAGTATTAGGATTTATTGCCCGTAGTCTTGGCAGTCATTGATAGAGCGAGAAGAGAAATGTTTGATACATCTGCATCTCAGGGATATTCATTGCATTTTACTCTGATCTTATATTTATTGAGTTGCTGGAGTCCGCAGTAGAATCAGTGCAAGGTATGAGACCATGCTTACACTAAGCTGAATTTTATTCCAAGTGAAGTTAGCTAGAGTTTCTCTGCTGCTTGCTCCAATGCTGTATACAGGGCTGCAGGCACATACGCTCAGGATCCAAGCTTTCTTCATGTTGTCTGCATCTCGTTTTGTTTATTATGGTTTAACAGTTAGTCATCATTACCCCATTTCATAGCCCTGAAATACATCAACTAGCTGTATTAGTAAAGTAAGCCAGTGAACTCATGCTGGTCAGATTATCCGACATCCTTCCAAATATGGATAACTTTCCCAAAGCCGGATCTCAGCTATCAATCACAAGCGAATGCCTTCTCTTAGCAAGACCAGGAGATCGACAAGTGCTGCTAATTATTCACAAGCTGCGGCTCTGTCTATACTTTTATGGTATAATCAGATGCCTTCTGCTTTACAGTGGTCCTTTATTACTGGGCTTTGAGAAGTCCAGCTGTTTATCCAAACAAGCTGGGGTGAATTGGAATAATAAGCTCTGGCAGTCCTGCCATTCAGTGCCTACAGACACACTTCCCTGTGATTCTAAACTCATAAGAGGAACTCAAAGAAAATCCACTTCCCCTTAGCAGGTCTGTGTTTCCAACAGACCAGTATGTTGATTTAAAGGGGAAAAAATATTAAGGCTTGAAAGAAACTCGTCTTTGTTTTTCTTGCTCTGTGACTTCTTCCTATGCTCTTCCATTCATGTTGGTTCTTCTTTGGAGTTTTGTGTAATATAAATGTCAGAGTAATGGTGGAAAAGTAAGCAAAGAAACCAAGAGTTTAAAATACTGCACTATTAGGTCTTCTTACTCATGTGAGAAAATCCAGACATCTCCAACATAATAGAAGAACAAGAGAGCTGTTCAGAGCCATGAAAAGATTAGTTCCCGTGCCATTTCAAATAGGCTGCTCATCTCTTAATAATGTTTGTTTCTCAAGTTTATTTAATTTGTGAAACTGAACAGGGGTCCTCAGTACATGGAATAGCAAAAGTATACTTTAGAAAATGTATCAACACTGAAGACCTCCATTCTTGGGTGGGTTAGAGTATAACTTTTTTAATTAAATGCTTCTTAAGTTTGAATCAAAGAACAATAAGGTAAGGTCCTTTGGCTATGGTCTTTGCATGCTGGTGGCAAAGTGGAACTAGGCCTTGAGGCCACATGTCTAGGTCCTTAGGCGTAGCCTTTTGACTGAATCGAAGTTTTAGAGAACAAATCCTTCTATTTATGGGGATTTGTTCCGTGAAGTTTGGATTCAATTAAAGGGCCACACTTGAGGACTTTCAGGGTCACATGTGGCCTAGAGGCCGCAGGTTCCACACCCCTGATCTAGAGCCATCCATGATTTCCCTATTCTACTAAGACAAAAGAGGTATCCCATAGAAACTGTCCAGGGAGTCCTTGATTCACTGGGGTAGACACTTAAGGACCCTATCCCTAGAGAGTCAACAGCAGAGACTCTGATCTTAACTTAAATCTCTGAACTCTGAGGCTGACTCTACAGAGAAGAGAAGAAACAGAATATGTGTTATCATTAAAGAAGGGCCATGGGAGCCTCAAAGCGGGGATCCACCAGCCATGGCCATTCAAGGAAAACAATGAGGAACTGGCTTCTTTAAAGATAGAGGTCCTTAAAACCAATGCGTCTTCATGAATGTGTGACTGGCAGAGGGATTGGGTTGTAGTATGTTGGGGACCGACAGGAAATTTCTGTAGAATTTCAGTAGAGAAACAGTTATCTAGGAGCAGCTGTATAGAAACATCACGCATCCAAGAGAGAACCGTCTGGATATATATGTGCAGGTGTTGATGTGCCAACTCTATGACCTGCTGAAATGTCATCGTCCTCATTTGCATCAGTTACTATCTGCTCTTGTTGATTTGGATCCCTTCTTTTTATAAATTTTTTTCATTCATTATGCTTTTTTCTACTTTTTCATTAATTATGCTTGTATAATTTCAGGTCTATGGTCACAGACCATTCAGGATGCTGGTGTAAATGAGCAGTGTAGCAACATTCTCAACAACAAGCGGTTTATGCTGGACATGTTGTATGCCCATAATAAAAAACCCAAGGATGAAGAGGAGAAAGAGCCGGAGAAGGTGGAGGAGAAGAAGAGGACAGAAGAAGATGAGGAGTCCATCGCCTGCGTAGCCAGTAGGATCTCTGTTCTCCAGGCCAGCACGCAGGCTAAAGATGAGAATGTCAAAAAGATGGAGATTGAAAATTTGGATAACCAGGGCAGCGTGAAAGCCTTTGCTGAGAAGTTCAACAGCGGTGAGCTCACGAAAGGCATGGCCTCATCAGAGGCGGGAATTGGGGAACAGGTCTCTGAGAAGACACAAGCACAACCAAAGAAGGAGTCGGACTACATTTGGGATCAGCTCATGGCAAATCCTAGGGAACTGAAAATCAAAGAGATGGACTTTACAGACTTGGGTGATGAGGATGATATAGACGTTTTGGACATGGATTGGGGTCCTAGGGACTCGCTCATTCCTCCTCCTCCACCTCCACCTTCCTTTTTGTGTTTGCCTCCCCCTCCCCCTCCCCCTCTTTTTGATTGCTCATCTCCAGCTCCAGCCCCTGCTAATTTATTGGCTCCTCCCCCCATGTTTGGCACTCCTCAGGGTTTAGGGTGGCCCCAGGTTCCGAGGGGTCAGCCAGCATTCACAAAGAAGAAGAAAACCATCCGTCTCTTTTGGAATGAGGTGCGGCCATTTGAGTGGCAGTGTAAAAACAAACGCTGCAGAGAATTCCTGTGGTCGAAACTGGAACCCATTAAAGTGGATACTTCCAAACTGGAGCACCTCTTTGAGTCTAAATCCAAGGAACTGTCTGTCACAAAGGTACCACTAACATCTAGCTTGTTCCTTTCATTTGTGGCATTTCATTTCATCATTTGGTAAGACCATACAGCTCTGTAGCTGATAAAATATGTTTATGCTGCCTTACTCATTCAATAGGAGCCATATATCTATTATGATTTGAATGATTAATTTATCATTTCCATCCTAGACATAAATGTCATGATTCTTTGTTTTGTTTTTTTGTTTTTTGTTTTTTTGCTTTTTTTGCTTTTTGGAGGAGGGAAGGCAGGGTAATTGGAGATAAGTGACTTGCCCAAGGTCACATGGCTAGTAAGTGATATGTGTCTGAGACCGAATTTGAATTCAGGTCCTCCTGACTCCAGGGCTGGTACTCTATTCACAATGCCACCTAGCCACCCCATGATTCTTATTCTTTAGCTCCATTTCAGTTGTTGTGAGCCTGGATAATGTGGGCAGTAGTCAGTGAATATTAACCAAAATGGCCATCTAAGAACCCAAGTGATCAGAGCTTGGAAGAAGGAAGATACATTTAAAACCATTAGCCAGGTAACATTCACATTAGCCAGTTAGAGAATAAAAACTATTGACTTGCGGGAAATAATGTTGTTATTCAGTTGTTCCAGTCAGTATGTCTGACTCTTCATGACCCCATTTGGGGTTTTCTTGACAAAGATACTGAAATGGTTTGCCATTTCTTTTTCCAGTTCATTATACAGATGAGAAACTGAGGCAAACAGAGTTAAGTGACTTACCCAGAGTCACACATCTAATAAGTATCTGAGGCCATATTTGAACTCAGGTAGATGAGGCTTCTGGACTCCAGGCCCAGTACTCTACTCCCTCTGCCACCTAGCTGCCCAGAAATTACATTACCCAGTCAATGAATATAGTGATCAAGCAATTCTAATGTAACGTTAGATAGTTTGGATGTTGACTCTGGGATGCAATTCCATGCCTGCGAAAGAAGATAAATCATCTTTCAAGTGACATTTTTTAAAGTAATTCCCTGAGTAGGCTTACAGAATGCCAAAAGTATGGACCTTTCCACATAACCTAATCTCTCTATGTTTTGGATGGAGTATAATAGACAGTACATGCATTGAGCTGACTGATTGAAGTTTTTGGTTTACACCTGAATGTTTTAGCCCTTAGCTGATGTATTGCATATATGAATTACACTTCATATTCCAAGTTACTAAAAACAAGATAACTCACTATAAGGTACCTATTAAGCAGGACAAGTAAAAGTTAACATAGGGCACTAAGAAAAAAAAATCTTCACTAATAGACTTAATAACATTTGTCTAATGATTCATTGCATTAAAAAAAAAGATCCTAGCTTTGACACTTAGGTAGATTTCTCATCTTTAAAAGCAGGCTGAGAACTTATAGTCAGTGTATATTGCAGCCTTGAAAATATTTCTTTAATTATCACATCCATAAAATTCTATTCAAACTGCAAAATGTCCTTTGTCACCACTCATATTTGTTTCTCCCTCTTAATGAAATGAGGTTTGTGGAAGCACTTTGCCGAGTACACAGCCATCTACATCACCACTTTCAGTGACTAGATGAGCCCTTAAGCAAAAATATTCCGTGTTCCCCCATGGAAACAGATTCACATAAGGATCAAACACAAAGGAAATAGAAAAGCTCAAACACAAAATTGTATTTTGTATGCTGTTTATCTCCACTAATCCTATACTTTCAGGGGAGGGGGAAGGAAGAAGGGGTAGCATGGAAAGGGTTGATCATTTGGTTATGGTATATTACCCTGAATAAGTATGCCTAAAGAGCTATAAAAGGGGAGTAGAGCACTGAACTCCTATATCAGGGTCTCTAAACTTCTTGTAGCATTCAACTGAATGCTCATGACTGATTGGACAGAGTGCTGACAATCCGTGAGCAGTGGGGAATGAGTTAGAGGGCCAGGCTTGCTTTCCAGGCACATGGCCAGAAGCTGCCAACAATCCCTTCACTCCCATCTTTATTCCTCACTGGGATTTCCCCTGGTGAGCTGAAAGGACCTGTTGCACTACTGCCTGTACAACTTAAGGATAGTGAGACACAGAGCTGTTACAGAGGTACCATAGAAGGGACAGGTCTTCAGTCATTCCATGTGGGCTTCCCAGTCAACCAGTGTGGGAAATCTGCTCTGTTTGAAAATCAGTCAGTCCTCCGAGTTAAGGCTCTTCCAGTACGGAGAACACGGGCATATATTGAGCTATGGCTTCCTACAACTCATTTCAAAGCCACCTCACTGTGTGATATAGAAAGGTTTGTTGTGATTGGCTTTAGTTGGTTCACAAGTTTTTCTTTTATCAAATGCCACCTCCCCTAAATGCCTCCCCCTGTTACGTGCAAACACGCATGTGCATGCACACATGCGCACACACACACATGCACACAGTAAAAACTCAACTAACCCATTCGACATTACCTACTTTTGTTCCACATCAATGAGGAACTACATATGAGAATGAAGTATGATTAGATTTTCCCAAAAGGGAGTCTAGAGAGCCGTGTTGGCAGGATGGTTGCCATGACCAAAAAATTCATCAGCTTTATGCCAGGTAGATAGTGACAAATCCTTCTGTACTTATCCAGGCCAGTCTTTGGACAGCAGTTACTCTTTCACCGGGGCTATATTTGAAGCCTTTCTGGTATGGCAAAACTTGCCAAAGTTTTCCCTCTGCTGGTCTAGTTTTTGAGGTTCTCTTGTCACCTCTGCACCACCATGAAGTCTCAGAGGAGGAATCTGGTGGAGGCTTCTGGGAGACAGTGAAGAAAAACCCCTATCAAAGAAGCAGCCCTGTACATTCAGGTAACTAAAGACATGGTTTTTATAATGTACATCAAGTAGTTTATGTAAAGATGATACCAGTGACCCATTATCAATGTCATGGTGATTTGAGTTTGTCTAGGAACGGTAACAAAGCTTTTCACCCAATTCTAAGTGACTATTTAAAAGATAAATGACTAGGAATAGGAATACATCTGTGACTATAGAAAATATTTTTAGTTGTTAAAAATGAATTGTTACTGAGATCAAACTGAAAACTTTGACCTTCTTAATCCACTAACTTAATCAGCATGGGTGTCATCTAGATGGCGTTTTCATTGTGCCGATTTATCTAACTGTGGTTCATTAGATTCCCATTGGTCCAGGCACAGGAATGGGGAACCTGAGGCCTTGTAGACACATGTGCCTCTCTAGGTCCTTGGGTGCAGTCTTTTGACTGAGTCCAAGTTTTACAGACCAAATCCTTTTATTAAGGGGATTAAGTCCCTCTGGACTCCAGAGGGAAAATATGATATAGCTAGTAAAAACAATGATTGCTAATCACCAGTGGATATTCCTGGGAGGAAGCTAACTTTGGCAGAGGGTAGGGAAGAGGAGAGAGAAGTAACCATTTGACAATGGGGAAACATAAAACTTTATTTGTTTTTTTAAAAGGAAGGAGCATGACTAAATGACTTCCCCAGGAAACCCTGAATATGTGGCCTATATAAATACTCTGCATTCTTGGACTCATTAGGACATGGCTTTTAGTAGGACAGATCAGGAGAAGAGTTATCTGTACTTAATGCATCTTAAAAAGTTGCTGGGGATTTTTTTTTTTAAGTTGCTGGGTTAAAGTTATATTTCCAATAAAGACGAGCTCATCAGCATAGAGCAAATTCATGCTTTCGATGGGGGCTTGGCTACTTGTACTCTGAGATCCTTTCTAAAACTATGACTCAATGCCTCTAATCTAAGATCATATTCCATATCTCAGCTCTAGAACAGAAATTTAAAATCAAGGTAATACAGAGAACAATTTACTGAAATTCCACGATATTTCCATTCCAAGATATTCCACAACTAGAAATAAAAACCCAGCTCATTACTTTTTGGTGTAGTCAAGATGAGTAGGTGCTAATTAAGGACATGGGAAAGAAAGATGAAATTAAAATGAAATGAAGTTTATTTTAAAGCTAACATGCATTAAAATGGGGGGGGGGAAGTTATCCTAAAGTCTTGACTCCATTTTTTTGGCTTGTGTTACTTGATACAGATGTGACCAGTTTTACTTCTGTTTCTAATCCCTAACTGTGATTTCCATAAAGCACAGCTATAAACAGCCACTTCCTAATTCTGGCTCACAAGAAGTTTTTTATTAAACACAATAGAGTGTACCAAAATAAAATGGAATAGACTTCCCATGGCAACATATAACACAGGGGAGTCATTTGTGATTTAGGACAGAAAACTTACACCAAGAAAGAGTCATCGGGATGTGACTATAATCATCAGAGCAATCTCCCCGTCCCCACCTGCTCCCTGCCCCAGGGAAGAAGGAGGCCGATTTGCCAGATTAAAGATTATAATAACGACAATAGAAATGATAAGAAAACAAAAATGTCCCTTATGATTTTCTGTCTAAATGGGTTGTGGTACATGGATCTACATATTGCTTCTTGTCTTGTCAGTTTAGACAGTGGGGTTGGGGTGGGGGTGTGGGGATTCGAAGGGTGGGGGTTGAGGACGGGGGGGGGGGGGGGGGGGGGAGAGACAGAGACTGAGACCAAGTGAGAGAGAAAGAGAGAGAGAGGAAAAAAGAGAGAACAAGAATGTAAGCTTACTTTAAAACAAGCTAGTGTGTTAGGGCGACTAGGTGGCACAGTGAATGGAGCACCGGCCCTGAAGTCAGGAGGACCTGAGTTCAGATCCAACCTCAGACACTTAACACAAAAACTAACTGTGTGACCTTGGGCAAGTCACTTAACCCGAATTGCCCTACCTTCCCCCTCCCTCCCCAAAAAAGCTAGTGTGATGGAAAGAATCTAGGACTGAGGTGGTAAGGAATCAGGCGACTTGGGTAATGTGCTCTGGGATCTTGAGTATGTCACTTCACTTCTAACTCTCAGTTTCCCCATTTGTCAAATGAGAGGCTTCAAGTAGAAAAATCTCTAAGGCCTCTTCCCCTCTAACATTCTATGGAACTTTTTTCTCTCTGCAAAGAGATATAAACAATATACTGGGTTTCATTTCGCATCTCTAGGGCTGGTCTAAACTCTAGTTTAGAATTCTGAATTTGGTTGATGCCGCTTAGCTGTTTCATGTCCCAGAGGAGACAGATCTCAAGTGGAAGCAGCCCAGGTCTATATGAGAAGAAATCATTTGTTACTGGGTCTGGGCTGAGGGCTGTCTGCTACTGATGAGATTACAGTTAGAGCCTAGGATTCAGTTACATTTCAAATAGAAATCACCTGATAAGTAATTTAACATGAACTTTGGGTGGCAGAAACCCTTAAATATTGAGAATAAATGGATGTACAGAGGAATTCTATCCAAGCAGTGTTTTATAAATTTTCTCTTATCTCTTAAAGAATAAAAACAGCAAACTATGCTCACCATTACTTGGGAAACTAGCATTTGTGTTAATTATGAAGAAAAGTTTAGGTTTCAAACATTATTTTATATACTATTTCTATATTTAAAGTTTTGGATAAAACTTATCTTTACATTCTGTTATTCCTCTATATTATTATGCTGTATAGAGGCAGTGTGGCATATAAGTGAATAGGGGACAGGAGGCCTGGGCTCAAGTTATACCTGACATATAACTGACTATGTGACCCAGGGCAGGTGATTTTATCTCTCTCTCCTTCCTGTAGACAACTCTCTAAAAGAGCAAAGAAGGTACTGACCTGAATAGGTAGAAGGAGTTTCCTTATGATGAACTCCCATGCCAGGGGAAATCACAGATCAGTCACTCTCCTGATCCTCTTATGTTATATAGAATTAATTATGAGAGACAGAAGTGGACAGTGTCAGCTTCATAGTCAGGATGCCTAAAATTCCCATTCTTCCTTTGATACATCTCAGCCCCTCCATCCCAAACAAGTCACTTAACCTTCAGGTTTGAGGGACTTCAATACTCAGTGGACTTGCTCACAGCTCTATACCTGTTAAGTCGCAGAACTGGGATTCGAACCCGGATTTTCTGGCTCAAACTTCAGAGTTATTAACTCTGTGTTTTCTTGTGTGAGATTTAAATGGGTGAGATCTAAGACTTGTGGAATTAGAAAACAGACGGGGGCGGCTAGGTGGCGCAGTGAATAGAACATTGGCCCTGGAGTCAGGAGGACCCGAGTTAAAATCCGTACTCAGACACTTAACACACCAAAAAAAACTAGCCATGTGACCTTGGGTAAGTCATTTAACCCCAATTTCCCTCCAAAAAGCAAAAAAGAAAGAAAAGGACCTAAGATAGATCAGTTAGTCAACGAGCATTTATTAAGTGCTAGGAATAGAAAGAGAGGCAAAAAATAGCCCCAGTTCTGAAGGAGCTCAAAGTCTAGTGGGGGAGACTTGTAAATTACTATGTAAAAATGTAGTGGCAGGGGGCAGCTAGGTGGTGCAGTGAATAGAGCTCTGGCCTTGGAGTCAGGAGGACCTGAGTTCAAATCCAGCCTCAGACACTTACTAGCCATGTGACTTTGGGCAAGTCACTTAACCCCAACTGCCCTCCAAAAAAAAATAATGTAGTGGCAGCTGGGGGGTATAGTAAGATAAAGTGCTGGGCCTGGAGTCAGGAACACTCATCTTTGTAAGTTCAAATCTAGCCTCAGACACTTACTAGCCATTGCCTCAGTTTCCTCATCTGTAAAATGAGCTGGAGAAGGAAATGGCGAACCACTCCAGTATCTTTGCCAAGAAAACCACAAATGGGATGATGAAGAGTTGGACATGACTGAAAAATGACTGAACAATAACAAAATGTGCAAATGAGCTATGGACAGGATAAATTGAAAGTGACCAACAAAATAAATAGATTTAAGGGAGATTGGGAAAGCCTTCCTATAAAAGTGAGATTTTAGTAAGACTTGAAGGAAGTCAGAGTGTTAGGTAAGAGTTATCATAGGTATGAAAAAGAATAACAAGTAAATATTTTAAAAGCTTAAGAGGGCACAAACTTAGTCCTATGAGCTTTTTATTTCCTTTAACCCTAACTGTGGTTTATAAATATAGAATAAAATAGTTGATGATAGCACTGTTGTTTAAATAAAACATTTATATGAGTGGGGGTAGGGTAGATGGGAGGAAGTGGACTGGACCCCGCCTCCCCAGGGAGCTAGGCATCCATACTTTGGCTTAGAACACATACTTTGGCTTCTTGCTAAAGAACATGCTCAACCAACAGGTCCTAGTTAGTCCTCAGGGAGACATCATCAAGCCTCTTCCAAGGTGCCCTCTGGGTTCAGGTACCAATTCTTTGGCACAGCCCCTAGTCAATCACAGGGGCACATGAGGATCAACCAAGAGCTGCTGGTCTCGCATGTTCTTTAGTAAGGGGCCAGAGCATGTTTACCTGCTCAAGAAGCCAAAGTACCCATGCCGAACTACATGGGAAGTGCTCTAGTCCAGTCCTCCACATATGGGTATGAGTGTTACAGATCTGCTTCCCTGATCTGTCCACACCTGAAGTAAGCCTCCCCACAATGCCTGTGCTACTTCTACCAGCCACCATCATTCACCTAGGAATAGCTACCTGAACTTCAGACATGGGAGGAATCTTAAAAACGGGACCTGTGCTACAACCTCCATCTCTTCAATGATTGGAATGGAGTAGTAAGGAGTGCAGCGAATGGAGCATGGGCCCTGGAGTCAGGAGGACCTGAGTTTGGGTCCAGCCTCAGACACTTGACACTTGCTGGCCGTGTGACCCTGGGCAAGTCACTTGGCCCCAGTTGCCCTGCCTTCTCCCCTCTAAAAAGCAAAAAAAGAAATAAAGTGGTAGAAGAAACTGAAGTGCCCAAAATGGAGAATAGGGCACAGAAGTATAAGAAACTGAGAGAGATTAAAAAGAGAAGAGTGAAAGGAAATGAAAGGAATACTGCTTTTGGGAGGAGTGGTTGCTTTCTTCCTTTCTGCCTCCCCCAGTCACTCCCACCTTGTTTCCTGTTATCATAATGATAATCCCTTGTCTCAGAATTTCACCCCTTGGGCAGAGGAGAGACTTTCCAGAACCCTGGTATAAGAAGTAAAATGAAAATTAAATGTGCTGGTAGCTCACATTTATCTTGCTTGTTAAGGTTTGCAGAGTGCTTTCCTCATCACTGTCCAGTGAAGGTTAAGTACTATCCCTATTTTACAAGGGAGGGAATTGAGTCTCAGATAATGAGACTTGCCTAGATTACTACAGTAAACTCCAAAACTGGGCTTCAATTCAGTATTCTTTTCACTATATCACTGAAAGTATCTGACATTTCAATTTTTCATGCAGAAGGTGATGCTTGAGCTAAATCTTGAAAGACACCAGGGACTCCACAACCCATGATGTTTGCCATGGGTACTACAGAATATTATGTGGGGAGTCCTGATTATCCTTCATGACAGCAAACTCAAAAGCTTTGATATTTAGCCCCAAGCACGTCCAATCCCTGTGATTTGGTCACATCTAGTTTGTTGGAATCCTCTGCTTTTGCCATTGTTTAATCTAGTACCTCCAGCCTACAAACAACAAAGATGACTTTCTCATCTTTAACATTTCTCTCATTCAAGACTGCAAAGAATTCTCTTTGCTGTTTGTGTTTGAAGCCTATGGTGCTGTGCAATGCAAACTCAATCTCTCTAGTCTTAGGAACTTTTTATACTCTTAAAAATTGTTGAATATCCCAAAGAATTGTTAATGTAGGCTATACCTATCGATATTTAGCATATTAGAAATTAAAGGGGCAGCTAGGTGGCACAGTGAATAGAACACCAGCCCTGGAGTCAGGAGGAGTTCAAATGCGGCTTCAGACACTTAACACAAAACTAGCCATGTGACCTTGGATAAGTCACTTAACCCCAATTGCCCTCCAATAAGCAAAAAGAAAGAAAGAAATTAAAATATTTTTGACCTTGCAGAAGCTCTGAAGGGGTCTCAGCGATTCCTCAGACCACACTTTGAGAACCTCTGATGTAATCGATAGGGACCTGGATTTGGAGTTAGGAGAACCTAGGTCTAGACCCTGTTTCAGACAATGGTGAGCTGTATAACCCTGGGCAAGTTCTTTGACCTCTCTGTGTCTCAGTTCTCTTATCTGTAAAATAAACAGACTAGACTTGATGGCTTCTAAAGCCACTTCCAGCTCTGGATCCAGTCATCCTCCAACCCCACAAGAATGAGGTGAGAACTCCCTGATGCTCTTTGGAATCACCATTCAAATGGGAACCACTATTATTCTCATCTAAAGATCCCTTTATTATGGGCTTTGGAGTTCCTTGCAAGGTGCCAACTCTTTAAATTCATTTTAAATTTATCTATTTTCTAATGTGTATCTGACCTGATGCATGCTAGGGAATTCTCTCTTCTCACTTTTTATTTAAAAAAAAACCTTTTAAAAATTACCAGTTAACTATTCAATGTTTTGATTTGTTATTTTTGAGCTTTTGGTAACTCTTAATTCTTAGCACATGTTTCCTTCTCCCTCTCTGCCACCCCCAGGCTCCCAATAAGATCTTTTTTTTAAACGTTCTCCAAGCTTTATGAGTTTTATTTACTATTTTTACTATTCTTTTCCTACTAGAAAAGTGTCCTCATCTATCAGATGAGGAAAGTAGACCAGATGCATTCTAAGGGCCTTTCTAGCTTTAAATGTTATGACCCCAATGTCCAAATCAGTCAATGTTCCATTCTCTACAATTGAGTAGTTCTATAATGTACTGGAGTTTGTGAATTGAACTACATTATAATCCCTATTTAGTGGCAGTTCACCCACAGATATTTCCTGTTCAATTCCACTCACCAAATATTTATGCAACAGTTACTGTGTGCAGAGCATGCGTTAGGTGCTTGACATGATCAAAGTTTAGATATGACAATCTCCATCCTCATGGAACTTTCAGTCTAGTAGAAGATCAAAGAACAAAAATATACAGATATCTGTAGTTCACATTATTAAATAAGTGCATCAGCGGGCAGCTAGGTGGCACAGTGAATAGAGCACCAGTCCTGGAATCCAGAGGACCTGAGTTCAAATGCATCCTCAGACCCTTAACACTGACTAGCAGTGTGACCTTGGGCAAGTCACTAAACCCCAATTGCCCTGCCTTCCCCCCTCCAAAAAGAAAAAAAATTAGTGCCTCAGAGAGTTTTAAAACAAAATACTATGTAAGGTCAGAAAGGGAAGATCTAAGTCCAATATGTTTCTTTCCTTGTTGTCCCTAAAACTCTCTGTTCTTGGAAGTGATGATTAATCAGTCTAATCCAAACCCATATGTCTTCATTTCATCCCAGTGAGGTACTCCACTACTCAGTGGAAACAACTGAAGTCTCCCAATTTCACTACATATTCTAATTTTGTAGCTTCTCTAATCTTAATACTTCTAGCCCTAATTCATTATTCGTTTGTGGGCTGTATAAAATATTCCTATCACTATATGTGAGAAGTCTGTCACTCAATAGGATTGAATTTGTAAATTATGCCCTCTAAAGGATTAGTTCTCCCTGGATGCTCAGGCTGTAAGTCAAAAAACTGCTACCAAGGAACTGGGAATAAGAAAGTTACTTACTTTGCTGACTAAAACTTTGGCTTCTTTTTGCCTTCAAAAAAAATAATAAAAAAAATCCTTTAATTAACAGCAAACATTAATATAGCTCTTTATGGTTTGCAAAGTTCTTTACAAATATTATTTTATCTTCACAACAACCTTGGGAGAGATGTGCCCATTTTACAGATGAGAAAACTGAGTCAGACAAGGGTAAAGTGACTTGCCCAGCATCACAAACCTGTGAAGTATCTGAAGTTGGATTTGAACTCAGGTCTTCTAGATACCACGTGGTCCCTGTACTGCCTGGCTGCCTAAAGTAATCTGTAGCTTCCTGAAGACTCCTTGTTTCTGCCTACTAAAACAAATAAACAAAAATTTAAAGGGAGATGCTGTGATATAGCACAAAGTGGGTTCCACTTGTGGCTCTGCTCCCTGGTAGCTACATGACTCTGAGCAAGCCACAGACACCCTGAGCCTCTTTCCTCATCTGTAAGATGAGAATGATCTTATCTGTACTACCCCCCTTCCTCTGCTTATTGTGAAGGAAACACTGTTGATTCTAAAGTGCAGTATCAGTTGGAGGAGTTTTTGTCTGTTTTGGACCAGACCTGTGGTTTCACTGGTGAAGAAAGGACCAAATCACCCCAGAACCTGCTGACAGAGAATTCCTTGACTTGCCCAAGGTTGTTATCTCTCTGACGTAGAACTTTGCTCCACATCTCGCTGACTCAGAGTTCAGCTCGCTAACCATTCCACCATGCTGGCTGTCAGGGTCAAGATAAACAATGTCTCTGCAAGCTAGAACAATGGATAGAATTATAAGATGACAAAATCATTAGGGATAAATGTAAAGACTTATACTTGGGATCAAAAAGTCAACTTCATTGAAGTTACACAAGAGTTCTGTGGGGGAAAAAAAGTTTGGTATTTCCATGGATTGTACCCTTAGTAAAAGTCAGCATTGTGCATAGAAGGCAAAAATCAGGCTGCATTAAGAGAGGCATAGGATCCAGGACTTTGGAAGGGAAGGTCTTACTGCTCCGATCACATCTGGAATGTGTGTGTTCAGCTCTAAGCAGCAGCTTTTTAAGAGCACATTGATCAGTTGAGGAGCATCCAGATAATTGTGACCAGGACAAGAAAAGACCTTAAGATATGCAATACAAGAATAATTTGGAGGAGCTGGGGATGTTTATTTAGTCTGGTGAAGAGAAGCTTGGACATGATTACTGTCTTCAAGTATTTGAAGGGCTATCATATGGAGGGATTAGATTTGTTCTTTGCCCCAGAGAACAGAACTGGCAACAAGGCTTGGAAGTTGCAGAGGGGCAGATTTAGAAAAAATCTCTTGACAATTACAGTTATTCAGACATGGAAATGGCTTTCCTTTGGAGAAAATGGGTCCCTCGAGAAGCCGTTAGGCAGGGCCTGGAGTGAATATGCCGCCATATAAAAGCCCTGTCTGCTCGTAGTTCCAGAGAACAGAGCAGCTAATTGCCATATCAACATCTCATTTTCCTCTCTTGCACCACCTCTCCCATTTATGTTTTCCTTCCATGTATCTTAACTGGTCCCAGCTCACCAGCTAGGTGATTGCCAAAGTTTTTGTTTGTTTGGTTTTGGTTTTGGTTTTTATTTTCTTGCTCATAATTCTATAATCCTGTGAAATGGAAAGTCAGATCTGGTCTTGAAGTGCCAGGATGATATGGGGTTGGGGCAGATGATGAAGGTCATTGAATGTCAAGTAGAAGACTTGATGCCATGAACAATCAGGAATTTTTTTTTTCTTTTCTTTTCTTTTGCTTTTTGGAACGGTCAGGGCAAGGCAATTGGGGTTAAATGACTTGCCCAAGGTCACACTGCTGGTACGTATTAAGTGCCTGAGGCAAGATTTGAACCCAGGTCCTCCTAACTTCAGGGCCAGTGCTCTATTTACTGCAACACCTAGCTGCCCCAGGAATTTCTTTTAATTTAAAAAAAAAATTTCCAAAAAAAAGGCAAGTTTGTCCCAGGTGAGTGGCATGTACAACCACATTTCTTTTGGAATTCAGTTGTTTCAAAACATTGGCACCCAGATTTCACAGGGAAGCTCCTCTACCCTTCCCTGAAAACCCAGTTGCCCTGGCAATTCCCAAGGGCTGCAATACTTTTCAGATTTTCCTTCCTGAAAAAAAGTAATTTGACCTGTTCCTCCATGAATACATTTCGAAGAATCCAAAATCAGCCTTCTTCCTTTAAATGTGCAAGTGTCCCAATTGAGTAGGAATGGAAAATGACATTTAAGGCAACCAAGAACTTTCACAGTAGGGGCACCAAGGAAGCTTCCTCTTTTTTCCTTCTTCCATTTGCTAACCTATGGCCTCATAATTGGCATTATGACGCTGTCATGGAAATTTTATTGTAGTGTCCTTGCAAGTTAGACCTTCCTGAGCACTTGGTTCTATATGCATCAATTTTTTTGTTTTGGGGGGATTGCTTTTTTGGAGGGCAATTGGGGTTAAGTGACTTGCCCAAAGTCACATGGCTAGTAAGTATGTCAAGTGTCTGAGGCCGAATTTGAACTCTGGGCCTCCTGACTCCAGGGCCAGTTCTCTATTCACTGCCCCACCTAGCCAGCCGATCTGTGTCAGTTTTGACTACCCCTCTCTAGAATAAACAGGGTGGGGAGGAGACCTTCAAATACCAGAAGAACTGAGGGATGAAGGAAATTCAATTTCTCATGAGGAAGCCATTCCAAAGAGAGTTCTTCCAGTACCAAACCACCTAGACTTCAGTCTTTGGGGACAGCCCTTTACCCTTAAGGAAAGATTTAGAGTATGGTCAGATTTTGTTTCCCCTGACCGCTAACCTTCTCCCTTACCATCATCAGCCTTTAGCCTAGTAGGTGGCTAAGGGATTGTCCTAGACAGGACATAAATCCAGCCCTTAGGGGACTTACACAAATAGACAAGAAGAAGTATTAACCAAGCTTTTCAGAGTCTTTTTCCAGAGTGACCCCTCACAAAATCAAGATGAGCTAGGAGTATCAGCTTGTTTACTCTGACCCCTTACTTCTGCTCTCTCTTATGTTCACCTTCCCTTCCTTCCCCTTCTTTTCTATCTCTGACTCTTCCCTGCCCTGTGCCCCTCTTCCCTCTCCTTATCATTCAAGACTAATGCAGCTACTCAGGAATACCCACAATTTCTTAGAAATACTAGCTTTCATCCTGAAAGTCTGCATTCTTAAACCATGTGCTCAAAATCTCAAAGCACATATTGCCATATACTTTTTAAATGTGAATCCTCTCAGGGAAGCTAGGTGGTGCAGTGGATAGATTAGTGGAATCTGGAAGACCTGAATTCAAATCCAGCCTCAGAAACTTACTAGTTATATGACTCCCAGGCAGTTGCCTCTAAAACAAACAAACAAAAATGTGAATCCCCTGAAAATCTAGAGCCAAATAAGGCAAATGCTAGCACTTTTCTCAATACCTGTCATGGCAACCCTTGAAGGTTTTAATTTTGTTTCTAGTACTTCTTTGGAAATACAGAATTTGCCCTTTTCTTACCAACTATCACAATTATTCCCTTTCCCCCATTAAAGGAAAATCAATTTGATTTTGTAATGTGTCTGACTTGCAAAGTTCCATTGCCTGACCCATGCTTGGCCTGCTCCCCACACTGACTCCTTGATCTCTTCAAACTGGTCAGTCGCCAGGCTTTCCCTCTCCTGGCTTTGAGCCCTTTGTTTTCCTCCCTAAATGAGTAGTCAGTTGAAAGGCTTAGCTTTTAACAGTTCCTTGATGAAAGGAACACAGCACCAAAGATTATGAATTAATCTTGAATTTTTCCTTTATTTTCTCACTAAGAAAACTGCTGCAGATGGAAAACGACAAGAAATCATTGTTTTGGATTCCAAGCGCAGTAATGCTATTAACATTGGTCTGACTGTGTTACCCCCTCCAAGGACAATCAAGATTGCCATTTTGAATTTCGATGAGTATGCCTTAAACAAAGAAGGCATTGAGGTAAGAGAAAATATGGCACTTCACCCTGGCTGTACAACGGTATATTTTTTATGGGAGAGGCATGATGGATTGGGTCAGCCTCAGATGCAAGAAAGATGTGTGTGTGTGTGTGTGTTCAAATCCCACTTCTGACATATACTTTCTGAGTGCCTCTAGTCAACTCATTTGATCTCTTAGAGCACCGGACCTCTCTCTAACACCTTAAGTAGACAGATATGCATTGGTAGAAGGAGTCTCTTTACTGGGAGCTCCCTACCATTGAAATCACAGGACTGGACTAAAAAATGAATAAATTCATTTATTACATATGGGAAATATAGCAGAAGTACCTTTTTGGTTGCTCCTAACATTGTCATGGGAACAGAAGGAATACTGAGCTTGGAGTCACAGATGCTGAATTTGAATCTCATCTCAGCTGTTCATTCCCTGGGTGCATTACACCCAGAGTCGGAAAGGGCTGAGTTTGACTTCTGCCTCAGACACTTACTAGCTGGGTGACCCTGGGCAAGTCCCAAAGCCTTAGTTTCTTCTTCTGTAAAATAAGGTTGTTAATAGCACCTGTCTTTCGAGATTGTTGTTAGGATTCACTGAGGCAATATCTTCAAAGCTCTTCATAAACCTTTAATTGCTACATAAATGTTAACTTTTTTTAAGGGGCCGCTAGGTGGCACAGTGGATAGAGAACTGGGTCTGGAGTTCAAATGTGACTTCGGACACTTACTAGCAGTGTGACCCAGAGCAAGTCACTTAACCTCGTTTGTTTCAGTTTCCTCATCTGTAAAATTATTTGGGGAAGGAAATGATAAACCAGTCCAGTATTTTTGCCAAGAAAACCCCAGATGGGGTCACAAAGAGTCAGATACAACTGAAACGACTGAACAACTGAAATTATTTTTAAACCATCAGGGACTCAGTTTTCTAATCACTAAATGAGAGGGGTAGATTCAGTGGCCTCTGAGGTCTTTTCTGTTATGCCACACTCCTTTCCTACCTTACATGTGAGTTGGCACTTTTGTTAAGCAGGCACTGGGATGTGAAGCTGTAGATTTGAACTTCAAAAGAATACAAGCTATCAGAATCTTTAATAATTATTGAACCTGGGGGCGGCTAGGTGGTGCAGGGAATAGAGCACTGGCCCTGGAGTCAGAAGGACCTGAGTTCAAATCCGACCTCAGACACTTAACACTAAAAAACTAGCTGTGTGACCTTGGTCAAGTCATGTAACTCCAATTGCCCTGCCTTCCCCCTCCAAAAAGAAAAAAAAATTATTATTATTATTGAACCTGGTGACTTCTGTGGTTGTTCACCATCTTTCCCTTAAATAGGAATCAGTTTGAACCAATGGTTCCAATAATGAAACAAAGATAAGAATAGAATATGGCCACACAGCCCATGGATTTGTAAAGGAGCATGGACCTGGAGTAGAAAGGGCTCAGAACCATTGAGCTCAGGAAACTGAGGCTGAAAGGTAACAGCCTATACATGCAGACATTGATAGGGTGGGGCAGGGCTCCAGTTCAGATCTCCTTAACTACAAGCTCGGTACTCTGTCTGCTGTGTCATCTAACTGTAACAGGATATAAGCTTCTTGAGGGCATGGGCTGTTTTGTTTTTGTCTTTTCATTCCCTTTAATTAGCACAGTATCCACTCCATTTCTTGTTGTTTTTCAGTCCTTCAGTCGTGTCCAACTCTTTGTTAGCCCATGGACCATAGCACGCTAAATGCTATCCATGCGGTTTTCTTGGCATAGAGTAGTGTACCATTTCTTTCTCCAGTGGTTTAAGCCAAGCAAAGGTTAAGTGACTTGCTAGTAATTGTCTGAGGTCACATTTGAACTCAAGTCTCCCTGACTCCAGGCCTGGTACTCTATCCACTGAGCCACCTAGCTGCTTCTTGATATATAGCAGATACCTAATGAGTTCTGAATGGTTGATTCCTTGACCTGGGCATTCTATCACCCACATCCATGCCTTTGTACAGGTTTTCTCCCATACCTGGAACTCCTTTACCTGCTTCCTAGAATCTCTTGCCCAGTTCATGAATCTCTTCCCACAGAAAAGTCTTTCCTTATCTCCCTAGTTGTTAGGGCTGTCTCCTTCCTTAAATAATCTGTATATGCTTATTTGTTTATATGCCCTTTTAAGCCCAACTCATGAACCACCTTTTACAATAAGACTTTCCTGACCCCATAGTCATTCATTAGTGTCCTCTTCTTCCTTAAACATCAGTATATATAGCAATCTGTTTACATGCTGAATGTAAGCTCCTTGAGGACAGGAATGATTTTTGTCTTCTCTTTGTTTTCCCAGCACCTAATACAGCACCTTGAACAGAGTAGGCACTTGAACGCTTATTGGTCTGGATTAGTTTTAGGATGTAAAAACTTTTGGTTATACAAGTTTTGTGTATCCTTAACAATTTATAGAGGATCAATGGCAGTTCATGGACAAATGACTGAGAAACCATGGGAAGGAAGGAAGGAAGGAAGGAAGGAAGGAAGGAAGGAAGGAAGGA
>NW_027185712.1:14669621-14834536 GCF_028583685.1 Petaurus breviceps papuanus | reverse complement strand
GAAGGAAGGAAGGAAGGAAGGAAGGAAGGAAGGAAGGAAGGAAGGAACGACGGAAAAGAATGTCTTTCAGGAATTAATTTTTTTATGTCATGGAGTCATGGATCCTTTGGGCTGTATGGTGAAAGCAGTGGATGCCTTCTCAGAGTAATAGTTTTAAATGCATAGAATAAAATGTGTAGGTTGAGAAAGAAACCAATTATATTGAAATACAGTTACCAAAATATTAATGGGCCACTGGTGAAGAGCTTCTGCTCTAGACATTTGTCCCTGTATAGGGCAAGTCTGAAAGGGCACAATGTTAAGGATGGCAGGGAAGAGTTTGAGTTCAATAGTAAGTGCAACAGAGCTGCACCAAGTTGTCATCACCCTCGTGATGTCATTGGTCATCTTCGAGAATGAAGGACAAACAGTAAGTCTTCTTGCCAAGGAATATCTCTTTCTCCCCAATATACACATCATTTATTTAACTGTGCTGATTTAAAAATAACTATAAATTAACTTATCTTTCCCCTCAAAATCATTTGGAGGAAGGGCTAGCCTCACAAGTGGGCAGGTTTGCTTACTGCCTGACTGATATGATCAGGGCAAGGCTAGACCAAAGGGAAGCCGGAGACCAGTGTGAAGGTGCCATATGAATGAAGGCAGAGGAAACAAAAACAGGTAAAGGAACAGTGAAGAGTCAGGAAGGAGAATTCAGAAGTCATTCTTCCTTATAAATCTAAGACTGGTACTGTATTATGTCTTTGTACACAGAATGCTTTAGCGAAGGGAGAAAAGGAGAGAGAAGGAGTTGATCTCAGTGTTGTTTTAATACTTTATTTTTCAAAAACATGATTAATAATTGGTACTTTAGAGAGGTTATTTTAGCTAATTTTGACCGATAGTTTTTGAAACAATTTGTTTGACTCAATTCCTAGAGGTTTTCCTAAAAGTTATTTTTCAAGTATAAACCCATCTTACTCTATCTCTTTAGGCCTGGTAAATGTATATTAAACCATCCTCCAAAATGATGCCACAAATACTACCAGGAACAAGATCCTTTTAAGCATTTACACCTGAAGGGCTCCCTTCAAAGTAGGTTCTTCCTTCCAGACTAATTGCAGACAAGTGTTCTCTAAACTCTAAAGCCCCTCTCAGGCACAGCTGCTTTTAAGTTCAATGGAAGGACTATCCATATGAAAACTTTAAATTGAGCCTGCTCTTTCAACCATTATCCAGTAAATAAGGAGGATTAATCTCTGTAAAAAAACACCTTTCAGGAGCCAACTGGAGTTGGAGTCAGAATGGAGGAGTGAAAGTGTTATTAGAATTGGAGCCAAGGAACTAGAATTTAAATTCTAGCTAGGCCCTGTGTGACCTGAGCAAGTCACTTAAGCTCTCTGAGACTCAGTTTACTTATGTGTAAAGTGATGAAGTTGACTATGTGGCACCTATAATCCCCTCTGACTCCCAATCCTATGATCTTTTGCCGTCATCCCTTCTGTTCGGTTAGCTTATTATTTAAGAGAGAAGTTAAGGTTGGAAAAATATAAGTGCATATTGATGGAACTTTGCTAAAAAAGGTTTTCGACTTGTGCCCAAAGGACTTTTAACTAATTTCTCTGCTTCTTGGATATAAGCAATTTGGATTTTTTCTTTCTTTCCTTCTTTCTTTTTTTCTCTCCTCTTTCTTCCCTTCTTTCATTTCCTCCTTTCCCTCCCTCCTTCCTCCCTTCCTCCTTCTCTCTGTCTTTTTTTCTTTTCTCCACTCTTTTAATTTCCTTCCTTTTCTCCCTCCTTCCTTCCTTCTTCCCTTCCTCTTTTCCTCCATCCCTCCTTCTCTCTCTTCTTTCCTTCCCTCCTCTTTCCCTTCCTCCCTCCTTTCTTCCTTGGCCATCACTTAGGAGTACACTGACACAGACTATTCTTCTTCTCTAGCTTTCCAGGATGACAATAACACTGAGTAGATCTGCATACATGGTGTGTTTCTAAACAGAGCCTTACTAGGCTGTTATAATCCCTCTCTGGGTTGTCTCTTAGCCCTCAAATGGCATGGATTCATGCATCATCATGAAAAACTGAACAAAAACATCTAGTTAACTAGATGTCACTGAGAAAACATTCACCAGTTACTATTTCTTAAATATATTAGACTTTAGAAAATGTGGGAAGGGATGAAGCTTCTATATGAACTAGAGTATATTCTTAAATTTCCAAATAAATATCATAAATTCTTATTTTTATAGTTAAATGAAAGGAATTAATTTTTTTTGCTATTATAATTGCTGTAGATTTCTTGGGCTACATCAATTTGGGGATAGCTAAATCAGGTGTGACCAAATATTCATGATCACATTGTATGGTGGGAAATAGAAATACCATTCTCTCATACATGCATAAGTATAAGAGACTCAGGGTCAAAGCAACCAAATTCTTAGGCCCCATATTTCCTCTTTCTGATGCTAATCCACAGGTCAATGCTTATCTCAAAGGACAAAGCCCACGAATCTGTGGGTATTGGATTTTTTTTTCCTGATAACCTGTGAAATATGGGAAAAGGGAGGGGTAAGAAACTAGGAGGTATAAGTAAGGAATTTTCTATGAAGGAAGCAGGTCCCATAGAAAGAACCCCAGTGATGTTTATCACTAGCTATGTGACATTTCAACAAATTATTTAACTTCTCTGTGCCTGCTGATTCATTGGTAAATTAGGCATAATAACATCTGCTCTAGTTGCCTCACAGAGTTTTTAAGGATAAGGTAGTAAATAGCAGGGAAAAGCAAAATGATAATAATAATAAATGACACTCACGTAAAGCAATAATTTTATGGAACTGTAACAATAACAGTTATTTTATCTATATTATCACATTTTGTCCTCCCACCAACTCTGTGAGGTAGACGCTATTATTCTCTCCATTTTACAGATGAGGAAATTGAGTCGAATGGCTAATAAGCCCTTGAGGTAGGAGGCCTACCAAGGTCTTCCTGATGCCAAGTGCAGGGCTTGCTCCATTATACCACCTAGCAGAGTCATCTCCTGTGCGTCAGGCACTGTGCTAACTGAAAGGCCTTTTCTATTTAATACCCTCATTAAATTTTGATAGTTACAAGCAAACAGATCATTACAAACAACTTCACATCACCGGAAGATGACGGTCTTTGGAGCCAAGGCCACTTGTGAAGACTGTCTCCCATGGGGCAGAAGGACTGAGGTCTGCAATGGTAGAGTAGCCTTCAGGCTGATGAAATCATAGATCTTGGCAGCATTGAAGTTAATGTGCCAGCAGAGCTGAAATCCAGAGCACAAGAGTTGTGGGCTCCTTGTCCCCAAAAGCCTGATACTATTTTCTTTTCCAGAAGTGTTGATGGGGGTCGCCTCATAGGTAAGATGAAGGAGTTGGATGATATGATCTTAGGGTCTCTTCCAACTCTAACATTCTATGGTTCTTTTCCAGACTCAACAAGCAAAATGCTTAGTAGCCATGACTTCATCTCCAGGTGAGCTGGGTAGCCAAAACCAACAATTTGGCTTCCCCACTTTTCCTAGAAGCAGAGGTTCACATACATTTTGGATTAGTTTTGAGGTAGAAAAACATAGACTCTGATGCATCCCAATAAATGTTTTGGGATTTTTTTTCCAGATAGAGCCAAATATCTCATTATAAAAAGTACAGGACAACAAACACAAACCTGTAGATTAGACTACAGACTCATTGAGAGATCTTTCTTTGGATCCTCTGAACCTAATATATTTCTTTGTATATATTGGGCACTTGATATTTAGCATTTATTAACAAGCATTAAATAAGGATCTACTTGTTTAAGGCACATAGTAGGTATTGGGGACAGAAAGATGATAATGAAAATGTCCCCACAATCAGAGAGCTTATATTCTCTGCTTACATCAGCAGAGGTAATATGTGTGTTAATAAGTATATTACAGTATATGCAAAATAAATTCAATTTAAATGCTTTCACTGTTAATCAACATTTGTTAAATTAGAAAAGAAAAAAAAAACTATGAGTTCAGGGGAGGTGAGTTTATCCTGCCATGCTCCTGTGCCTTGATGTAATTTTATTGTCAACGATGTGTAAAAAATAAAATAAAATAAAACCAACTGGCAGATGGTGGGCTCATAAATCTTCCACACTGAACAAATGGTTTAAATTAGTCATAGAGTGAAAAACAAAAGTAAGAGTGTGTTATTACTTTCTCAGGCAGGAACAAAGAAAGCAAGTCATCATCACCATAAAAATATCAAGGATTGCCTGTCCTGTCTACTAAAGAGTCAGTACTGCCTACAGACATGCTGACAAAATTGTGTCATAGAATTTGGCTGAGTGCAAAGCATTGGTGGGAGGGGGATAGGAGGGCAGGGAGAAGGAATGAAGGTAAAATTCAATTAACAGATAGTTTGAAAATTAATTTAATACAAACAGCTATTTATTTTTTTAAAAGAAAAACTGGTTAGCAACCTCCTAGTAGTGATGTTTAAAATAACTGCATTTGAATTCAATACTTGTTTTCAAACCATGTGTTTCTAGAAAGTATTGGCATTATAAGTTGGCACCATAGTTAGTAAACAACATGATATCACTTAAGGTACATTGTCTATATAGTGTGAGAATTCCCCAAAATCTTTACCCTCATCACGTATCACAGTGTCTGAAGTCCCACCATTATAACTTCTTTCCCAGGGTTTTTTCCCTAAACTGTTTTTGTTGTTGTTTTCAGGAGTTCTCTATTAAAATTTAATAGGAGTAACACCTTCAGCCCTTATTAGCACACATTGTAAGAGGGGACTAAGAAGAATAAAGGATGGGAGAGGAGGAAGATAGAAATACTTAAAAAGCAAATGGGAAGCTGCCAAAAACAAACTTAGTTTAGACTCATGGAATCACAAGATGTTTGAACTAGGTCTCATCTTATGTAACAGTGCTGCTTAGAGCTGGTCCTGTGTGTGAGACTTAGCCTTCCCCTTACCAATGTGCAGTTGGTAAGGTATTAAATCATTCATTACATGTTATTTTCTTCACCTAACTGGTGCAAACCCTGACCATCAGGGGGCAGTATTTGCATTCTTCTTAGAAACAGGTGTTCGTCCTTGCTGAATTTCCAGAACTTAGCAGTGCTTGAAACTTGAGTCTTGGCCCGTAATTTACTGAAGAGCAGGAACAAATATTTTAGATGTCTCCAAGAGCTTTCTTCAGCCTGTGCAGATGTCTTTAGCCCATGCACACATTATGACCAAACCACTTTCATTCAAACCTTTCTACCAGGTGTCAAGATGGTGTAAGGAAAGTGTTTCATAATGTGGTTTGACAGTAACACAAAGAAAAATCTATTAAAATCATTTTTTCAGGATGAACCCCTGAAATAAGTCCCACCTGCTAGCAACCTCACTGCTACTGAGTCTCACTGCCCCACAGAACCAAAACATCCAGATGAAAATCTATTTGATGATCTGGATGTTTTGACTCTGTTGGTGCCAAATATTCAGTTTGTTAGAAACATCTGGGTGTTTGGACTAATTTTTCCATTTTCATCCAGATGTTTGGTGCTATCTATATGCAGCCAAAATGTCTGGATTTATTCATACAAATTCCAGAAATAAGGAGAGAGAAAGTATGTGTGTGTGTGCATGTGCGTGTGCGTATGTGTGTGTGTTGGGGATAAGAAAAGAGAGTGCATAAGGGGAAAGCACTAGCAAAAAAGAAAGTTTATTTTGCCATGTAAAATATTGCATTGGAAATCTCATAGACCTTTCACATCCCTTTAAAAAATGCTAACTTAGGCTAGATGATATCAATCAATGAGAATCCATATATTAGTTCAAAATAACCATTCCTGTGCTGACCTTTTGCCCTCTCTTAATTTTTCCTTGATAGATTTTTGCTATAAGCAAGTTAAAAAATTATAAAATCTCTCTGAATTCATACTTGTGTCTTGTTTGCAAAAAATTTACCATCCTTTTTAAGTTAACCAAGACTTTACATGGCTTTTTTTAGTTGAGGTATTTCCATTTACCTTTTCATTTCAAGGTTTAAATGGACAAAACTGAAATATGATCAGTTTATAGGCCTGTCTCTGGGAATTAAAAAAAAAAAGGAAAACTGTGATAGACCAAACATTCATAAAGGAAAAGTTTACTGATTGACCATAAATATATTTCCCAAATGAAGAGCAAAAATACCCAAACCTCACAAAGCTTATGTTCTTACTGTTTTCTTTTTTCCATTCTTATCCTGATTTCTCTCTCTCTCCTTTTCCTAAATGCCCCTTTTTAGTATTACCTGGAGCTCTGTCTATGTTCAGAACTATGGAGATCTTAGACAAACAGTGAGTGGAAGCAACGTCAATCTAGGGACCATAAGACCTTTTTGCTACCCACAACTCTGTTTCTGACTATGTAACAACAGTGGGCAAGTCACTACTTCCTCATCTGTAGAATGAGAGGGTCAGGGCCTAGATCTTGTTTAGTCGTTTCAGTCATGACTGACTCTTCTGACCCATTTGGGTTTTCTTAGCAAAGAACTTTTAAAATTCTTAGCAAAGAAATTTCCTTCTCTAGCTCATTTTACAGATGAGGAAACTTAAGTAAGTAGTATTAAGTGACTTGCCCAGGGTCACATCGCCAGTATCTGAGGCCAAATTTGAACCTCCAGACTTCAAGCCTGGTTCTTTTATCTATTGTGGCACCCCACTAAGGTGCTCTGAATTATTCAGGATCATTGAAAAAGAGAAGTCAAAAAATGAAAAATTTGACTGAATACATGTGTGTCCAAAGATGTAGCTATGGCAGGGTAACTGTGGCTTTGCTCCCAGATCTCCAGGATAGAGGGAGTGTGCTTTTTCCCTACAATATTCCTACTCTCTTCTCTTTCCCTACAATATCCCCTCTCCTCACAGGGGCCCAGACCACCACCGACTGAGTCCTGTTGTTGCTGTCTCACTCTCTTGGGGTGTAGAGGGCCAGTACAGAGCCAGTCCAGTCATGGGTAGAGTCTGGGTCAGGATTTCCCTAGGCCTCACTCAGTCCTGAGGGCTCATTGTTGCTCAGGGTGATTGGCCCACCATGTTTCGTTGATTAGCAAGGGAACAGGGCATGACTACCAAGTGATTACTGTGAAGTGATCACACCACCACTGGACCTTCCCTGCTCAGAAGCAGGGAGACACTGAGGGCCCCCACCCCTGACAGAAGGGCATGGGCCCATCCCTGGGGAACAAGTCACTTCCTCTTGATGCTAAATCACCTTAGTCAAAATCTCAGTCAAACCTTGTCATGCTGCCAGGCCTGGGAACCCACACCATGCCATGACAGCCCCCCTTAGCAGCAGTTTTGTGGGTTCTGCAGCTGTGGGGCTGTCTTCCTTCCCACACTTTGGACAGTGGCCTGGGGCCCATTTGTCAGTAAGACCTTGTGACCCAAGTTCTGAGTCCTTCCTCCTCCATCCACAAGTGAATGTTCCCCAGGCTCTCTGTGTTTACACTGCTTCTCTGTTGTCTCTGAGACGTGTTACTACAACAGCACAATACTGATGAGACATTGGTGAGGGAACACCATAAACAGCAAACACATTTCCAGTTTCTAGTCGAACGAAAATAGAAAGCATTGCTGTTTCTGCACACTACAAGTAGAAAATAGACTGTGTTGTTTTCTCTTTCCAGAAAATTCTCACCATGATCCCTACTGAAGAGGAAAAGCAAAAAATCCAGGAGGCCCAGATGGCCAACCCAGATCTCCCCCTAGGCAGTGCTGAGCAGTTCCTCCTCACACTTTCCTCCATCAGTGAACTGTCTGCCAGACTCCAACTCTGGGCTTTCAAAATGGACTATGAAGTCATTGAAAAGGTAAACAGTAAAAGAGGGAGAGAAGAGGCCACACACAACCATTGTTCCTGAGAAATTAGCTCTTCTCATGAGCAAGTAGGGGACTGTTATTTTTGAGACTTTGGCTTGATGAGTATGTTGACAAAATTTGAAAAATGATGTTCATTGTTTCAAGTACTGGACAGGAAGCAACATGTTGCAGCGATGCTCCCTGGGCCATTGTCTCTGGCAATCAGCATTGTTGTTGTCACTGATACTCTGTTTTGTTCCCTCTACCTGGGGAAGAAAGTGGAGATTAGTATACCTAAAATGAGACCATCATAATAGGTAGGAGATTGGCAAACTATGGCCCACAAGCCTTTCTAAAAATCATTAAAAAAATCATTCTTAGTTCTCAGACTATACAAAAAATAGGTGGCAGACTGCATAAGGCAATAGTTTTCCAACCCCTGGTCCAAGTGTATAAAAATAAAGGCATATGGGAAGGTACTGGTCATGAAAATATAGAGGATGGGATTAAACTGATAGACATTTTGGAAATGACTTCAACAGTAAAGATGTGATGATTGATTGGTAAAGGGAAAGAACAGAGGAGGAAATGTCAGGGATTACAGACATGGGGCAGATTGGGTGAATACCCCCAGGGACAATAGAAATAGTCAGATCAGGAGGGACGCTGAATATCGAGGTGAAAGGCAGAATGTTGAGGTAGAAATGTCCCATCAGTACTTGGAGCTATGGATCTCAAGAAGAAAAGACAGGTTAGGATGGGAACTATAGATTTGGGAGTCATCTGAACAGAGGTAGTAACTAGAGGCATGGGAATGAATCAGAATTCCAAGTGAGAGAGTGTAGAGATAAAAGAAAACAAAACCAGGGACAGACCCCTGGAAAATGCCTCAATAAGGGATTGTAGAGAGGGTAAGGAGCCAGTGAAGGAGACAGAGATGTTGTTACAGAGAGGTAGGAAGAGAAGAAGGAAAATATAGTGTGTCTGAAACCAAGAATAGAAGGGGGTGGCCAACAATGCCCAGAGATGTCAGAGGGGTCAAGGAAGAAGAAGTCTAAAGACAAAAGCCCATGGGCCAATCTGCCTCCAAGCACCTAAGAGAAAGGTAGACAAGTCTAGAAAATAAATTCTGTGGGAATGCCAACCTGCTTTGAGCACAGCTTCCACAACTGAGGGTAGAGCTCTACCAAGCACACAGTACCTTCCTTGTCCTTGGCCCCAGTGTTTAGAGAGGCTACCTCTGCTATCAAAACCATGAAGACTGGAAAAACTGTATTCTACAGGGTGTCCCTAAAGTCTGGACACATAGGACATCTCATTAACTATGCATGTTATGCATGTTTTCAAGAAATGAAATGAATGAAATTTTCAACAACATTTTATTTAATTAGCATAAATTTTAGCTATGACAATTTCATATGGAATAAAAGATTTCATTAGCAATTGGGGACTATTTTCCATATTAATGAGATTAATTTAATTTAACTAATTAATAAGATTTCCTATGTGTCTCCCATGTCTTCCTATGAAATCTCATTTATGCTAATTAAATAAAATGTTGTTCAAAATTTCATTCATTTCATTTCTTGAAAATATGCATAGCTAATGAGATTTTCTATGAGTCCAGACTTTAGGGACACCCTGTAAGTTGTAGAACAGCCAGATATCTTCAGCCAAGAAGTGAGGGGCTGCCAAGTGACTAGCCTAAATAAAATTTCTCTGAAGCAGAAGACTGCAGGAATTATCCTAAGTTTCTAGATGTTTGTTATTCACCTTAAGGAAGGCTAAAATGCTGATGGTTGTAACTCTTAAAATAAACAGTAGTTGGTCTCCAGGACCACTTCCATCTCTAAAATTCTCTGTTCCATGCTCTGAGGCTGTGAACAACTGAATTGTCCACATTATGAATTGGATACTTCTAGAATTTACTGTAATTCAACTTAATAATAATAATAAGCAAAAGATCAACATCAGTCATACAGCAATAAAAATGACAAGAATAAGATGATGGGGTGATGGTTAGATAGCAGTTCTAAAAAAAAAATCAGGATGTTTTAATGAACTACAAATTTAGCAGTGTGATGTGGCAACCAAAAAGGCTAGTAAAAAAATTGGGCTCTGCTAAGAGGGCTACAGCTTCCAGGAAGAAGGAGGTGTATAAGATATAAAGGGTTTGTTGTGTTCAGTTACTGGAGCCATGGTTTAACAAAGACATTGAGAAGATGGAGAGGGTATAGAAAAGGACAGGTAAGATGGTGAAGGGTCTTGAGTCCATGTTATATGAGGAGCAGTTGAAGGAACTGGCCAGTTAAATTTGGAAAAGAGAAAATTCAAGTGAGACATGATAATAACCATTGTCAAGTATTTGAAGGATTGTAAGGTGGAGAAAAGACTGCACCTCTTCCATTCAGTCCCAGTGGGTAAAAAGTTGCAAAGAGAGCAAGCAATCTAGGATTGATGTCAGGAAAAAACTTCCTAACAATTTAAACTGTCACCAAGTGGAATGGGCTGCCTTGAGATATAGATGGCTCCTCTTTCCTAGAGGTCTTCAAGCAAAGGTTGGAGGATTGCCTGTTGGGTATATTACAGGGAAGATTCCTTTCATGTGTGGTTCAGACTAGATCATCATTAAGACCCCTTCAAACTTTCAAATTTTGTGATTCTATAAAACATTTATTGAATTCTTACCACAGGGTTATGATGTGCTTAGCAGGATGCCAAGAAGAATGAGATACGGGCCCCTTCTATCTGGTTGCCCTTTTGTAGACCCTCTCTATGTTATAGTTTCATTGGGAAGAAATGACAAATTTCAATAGGACAACCAACACATATGCACACATCATTAATAATGCATAGAAAACACATAACGGGTGACAAGAATGATACAGACCATAAATTCCCAAGGAGTTCCAAAGAAGAAACAAACATTGTGTATGGGGGAGGTAAGGATAGACTTATTGGATGTACTGGGACTTGAAAGATGGGTAAGATTTAGATAAGAGAAAATGTGAAGGCACACCACACATCGTGATGAACACAAGGGCCACAAAAGTACTGTGCATGTTTGAAAGGGAGTATGCATATACTGAACAGATGAGGCTGACTAAAACAAGGGGTTTCAGTCATCCCCCAGGTCTGAAATGTACACATTCTTCACTTCCACCTTTAAGAGCCCTTCTCTTCCTGAAGAGTTTAGCTCAAGTACCTTCTTCCTCCTCAGATACCAAGATTGCTACTCCCTCCCCTATCCCTGCCCCTGGGGAAGGCCTTGTTTAACTCATAAATGTTCACTTACTGGACTTTGTCTGGATCTCTCCTTTACCTTCATCACATTCCACCAGCTAGTGTACTTAGCTATATAGATGTCATATCCCCCCTCAGGGCAATATAATTTCCCTGAGGGCCAGTTGTCATTTTTTTTTTTGCTGTGGCTAGCAGAGAATACTTAAGAATAATACTTAAAAATACTTAATGAATGTTCATTGATGTTGAATGTTGGTGCACCATGAAATATGAGATTTTGTAGGTAGGAAGGGCCCAGACTTGGATAGGCTTTGATTGCCAGGTCCAAAAAAACTGGCAGTGAGAAACCTTTGAAGATTATTAAGTGGAAGAATAAAATTATGAAATCTGGCAGCACAGGGAAGATAGACTTAAAAAGAAAGACTAGAAACAAGGGCACCAGATAGGAGCAAGTAGTTGTATTGGTTCAGGTGACAGCAGACCTGAGTCTAGTCCTGAATCTTCCATTTGAATCATCCTCGAGAGAGAACTGAAGGTCAAAGGAGATAAAATAAATGACTAGTCCAGTGTCACAAAACTACTTTGTGGCAGCCTCAGTGCCAGGATTCAAATCTTCTGACCCCAAGTTCAGTATTCTTTCCAATACATGATGCTATTTCTCGAATGCACAAGAGACCCTCAAGGCTATAATTACTCTTTGCAGATGCAGTCTACAGCAAAACATATGCTTAAGCAAATATAAACCCAAGTGGCTCTATCTGTAAACACCGTCCTCCCAGTCCATTGTAAAAATAGCTCTCCATTTCAGTGACGTTCTAAAGGAACAAAGCCATCTTGATGTCTCATTTTGCTCATAAAAAGTGGATTCTTCCTTTAATCCTCCTGGGTCATTTTCATGTAATTAATTTACATAAAAATGTATCTGTCCTGAACCCAAAAACCTGGAAACCTTATGGCAAGCTGGTGTACGATGGAGCTTGCCAAAGAGCTTTTAGTCTGATAGTTGCTGCCAAAGCACAGCCCTGTGGGTCCATTCCTTCCACTGGCACACAGGACTAGTGGGGAGGGGGAAGCAGGATGGGTGATTCCAGGAAGTGACATAAGAATGTTCCTCTGGCTTGAGTATTGTCAGTGTAGGGAGCTCTAATCACCGTTGGTTTGTGTAATGCCCAGACTTCCTCTTCTGAGTAGGCAAGAACTCTGGTACAACAGAAATTGGGACTGTGATGAAAATATCTATTTGAAAATCCAGCCCAGTCTTCACAAATCCACATAAATTCGTGGGATTGGGCCAGCCATAGACATAAGCAGAGTACAGTTCTATCTACGAAGTGGTATTTGAGGGGCACTGAGTAGCCCTCTCCTTGCAATGTATCTCCACACTCAGCTGTCTAGGTTCCCAAAGGTTTACCATTAGTCAGATCATGTCTGAAGCTTTGTGCTCAGATCTGGGTGGTATGTTTTCATCAATGAATCACTGAACATTTACTAAGTGCCTTCTCTGTACTAGCTACTGGTCTAGATGCTAGGGATATAAAGTAAAAAAAAAAAAAAAAAAAAGGAAAGTTTCTGTCCTCCAAAAACTTACATTTTACATTAAGAGTTTGCATTCTACCTATCTTCATTCTATCTTTAGCTGAGTCATGCAAAGAACAATGGAGGTCATTTCAATGGAAGGTACTATGGGGAATAAAAAGCCTTAGGGAAAATAAAATAGTTATCCTTAAGTATTTGAAGTGCTTTCATATGGAAGAGGGAATAGACATATTCTGCATAGATCCAGAGAGCAAAACCAGGACCAGTGAGTTGAAGTTACAGGAGGTAGGTTTTAACTTCATAGAAAGAAAGGACTATACAACCAAACAGATGAACAGGCTGTTTTAAGAAATACTGAGCTCCCATTATAATCCTTCTTTACAACTTGACTAATGTTTAACATGAAGGTATTTGTAGATCCTATTTTTGATTGCATGAAGCCTTGGGGGTGGAGGGGGGAGGAGAGGAAGGGGGAGAAAATTTGAAACCCAAGGGATTGTGGAACTGAATGTTGTAAGCTAAAAGTAAATAAATAAATTTTAGAAAAGAAATACTGAGCTCCATCCCTAGAATAGTTCAATCTGGAGTTAGATGAACCTGTCTAGGGGATATTATGGAAGGAATTGTTGTTTAAGATGGGAAGTTAGACTCAGCAACTACTGAAGTACCACATGTCTCTAAAACTGAAGGAAATATTCTCTTCACAAGCCTACTTACAGTAATAATATGCTTAGCAAGTACTTTTTGTAGATAAAATTGCATTTCAACCTATTTCCCATTTGAATTATCACATTTAGATAACTTCTTTTTGGGGGGGGGAGTGGACGTGTTAAGGGGTAGACTTGTCATTTCATTAGTGTTGGAAACTCCCAGTCAGATAACTCCCTCTACCAATACAGGTCTGTACTTCTTGTAGACTTAGTCTTAGAGGGCTGCTTAGGGCACCAAGAGGTTAGGTCAGAGGTGGGGCCTGAAGCCAGGTCTTTCAGACTCCAAGAGAAAGTTCTACATCCACTAATTCAATTTCTCAGTCCACTCAGGCCCCATGACCTGCTTTTCCACTTCACCTTAGCCACACACAGAAGCAGCCATACTCTTGCTTTTGCTATCAGCCTCAAGTGTTCTACTTAAATATTTGTGAACTATAACATTGCTTTATCTGATCCTAATATTTTATCATTCCATATTTCTCTGCTTCAGGACCCCTAGTCTTACTGCTTGTTCTCATTCTGATATCCGATCCAGTACTTTCCCAGGCCCTTGCCCCTTTGTTTGTTGCACTCTCTTCTTTTGCCAATCTTGACCCCTTTGGTGGACCAGTTAGACTCTACACTATGCTATATACTCAGATCCTTTTTTTTTCCACTTGTCTTTTTACCAGTCACACTTTACCAAGCGAAACTCTAGATTTCTCCCTACCATCTACTTGCTTTGTTCCTCTCCATGAGCTGTGGATGAGCCCCACTGGAGAAAATCACAGCACAGTGCTGACTGAGTTCACTGCAAATTTCTGTAGTCTCCCCAGGGACCTCACTGGAGTAATGGAACTCTTCTATAGCTCCTCCCTATCGATTCTCTCACCACAGGAACAATTCCAAGCCTCCCACAGTTTCTCTTCCCCTCACTCTACTGAGCAGATCATCTCATATTTCAGTGAAAAACTTAAGCCATTTGCTGAGAGCTCCACGTTCTCCCCTTCTCATATAACATTCCTCTGACTTTACCCCCACATTATCTCCTCCTTAACTGATGATAAAGTGGACTTTCTCTTTGCATAGGACAAACCTACATGAATTTTGATCCCTTTCCTATCATCCTCTCCTATCTTTAACAACAAATTTCCTCCATCATCATTCTAATTTTCTTTTTTTTTTTTTTTTTGCGGAGAGGGGGGAAAGGCAGGGCTATTGGGGTTAAGTGACTTGCCCAAGGTCACATGGCGAGCAAGTGTTAAGTGTCTGAGATTTGAACTCAGGTCCTCCTGACTCCAGGATTGGTGCTCTATTCACTGTGCCACCTAGCTGCCCCATCATTCTAATACTCTAATCTTCAATCTCCTTATGTACTTTTGCCTTTAAGCATGCCATTGTCTCCCTCATCCTTTGGGGAAAAAAAACCCTCACTTGATTCTAATTTCCCTACTAACAATCACCTTATTTCTCGCTTTCTCTTCTCTACATATGTACTTGAAAAGACCGTTTTTTATTCAATACCTCCCCTTCCTGTTCTCACAGTCTTTTAAACTTTTGAAAGTTTGACTTCTGATCTGATTCAAATAAACCCATAGTCTCCAGAGTTACCAAGGATCTCTTCATTGCCCAATTTAAATGGCCTTTTCTCAAACCTCAGCTTTCTTGAACTCTGCAAGCTTTGATACTGTTGATCACCTCCTTCTAGATAGTCTCACTTCTCTGAAGTTTTCATGACACTGCTCTTTTGGGGGTTCTCCTACCTGTCCAATTACTCCTCCTGAGTCTTTGCTTGGTCTTTATCTATATCTGCCCACTAACTGTGGTCCCACTAACTCTCTAATTAGCTCTATCCTGGGCCCTGTTCTCTTTTTTCTACATTCTGATCTCATCAGATCCTATGTGTTCAGTTATCGTCTCAATGCATAATTTTCCCCAGATCCATATATATAGTCCTGTTCTCTCTCCAATGTTCCAGTCCCATATCGCAAACTGGCTCTTGCACATTTTTTTGACTGAATTTCCTATGGACGTTTCAGACTTAACATATTTGAAAGAGACCTAAACTTTGCCTTCTTTCAAATGTCTGCATTGCTGGCTAGGGCATGACCAGCTTTGCCATCCAATGGTCATTCCCAGCTCCTTGCTCTCCATCCCAGTCAACTGTCAAATCTTGTCATTTCTGCCTTTATAGCACCTCTGGTCTAGGGATCACTTTTTGTCAACTAACACAGCTGCTACCCTAGGTCAGGCCCTCATCCCCTCTTGCCTAGCCTACTTACAATAGCTTTCTAATTTTTCTCCTTGACTCTTCCTACTCCATTCTGTACTCTACTCAGCTGCCAAAGTATTTTCCTAAATACAAGTCAAACCATCTCACCCCCTCCTCACACACATACTCAATAAACTCCAGTGGCTCCTTATTTCATCTAAGATCAAATAAAAACTTTTGGTTTTGGATTTAAAGCTCTTTAAGCCTGGTCCCTTCCTATTCTATATTATATACAAATCAGTCCATACTAGCCCCCTTGCTCCATGCCTTTGGTCTGTCTCTTCCCTGTGCCTGAATTGTTCTACCTCCTCATCTCCACATCCTAGAAATTCTGGCTTCCTTTAAGATTCAAATATCATCTTTTCCAGAAGACCTTTCCAGGCCTCCCTAGACTGCAGTTCCTTCCTCTCCAAGATCACTTTCCATCTACCTTGCCTGTATCTTTGTGTATTTAATTATTTATGTGTTGTCTCCCCTACTAGAAGGTGGGCTCCTTGAGGCCTATTTTCTCATTTCTTTGCGTCCCAAGAGCTTAATACAGTCCCTGGCACAGAGTAAGTCCTTAACGAATGCATATTGATTAATTGATTAAAGGCTCTAAATTAATGAGTTTTACTTAAAGTAAACATGCTTGAGACTAGCTAATACAGAATGGGAAGTGACCCATGGGACCCAGAGCAGGAAAGAAAAAAAGGCTAATGAAGAAGATCAAAATAAATTAAAGAATTAGGAGTGGAGAAAGAAAAAGAGAGGAGGAAGAGAATGAAGGAATGGAAAGAGAGAGAGAGAGAAAGGAGAAGAGAGGAGAAATTGTGTTTTGAAGAATAAACTAATGTTGGTCCTATAGATTAAGTCAAGTGTCTGGGGTCGTAAGGGTCTACAGAATCATTATGAATGTAACCGAGGAATGTCTGCTCTCCCTTCACACCCCACCTCATATATCCCACAACTTTGGTTCTACATGTAACATAAATTTCTGTCATGTAGAGGTATATGCTTAGGTCTCATGGTTTCTCCTGGGACCAGAGCAAGGTTTACAAAGCCAATGTGTGTCCCCTTATGACACTTTTAGGTGCCCAAAAGGAAGTATCCAGGCATTTATGATTTATATATGCCAGAGACAATCAGATTTATTATTAGATTATAATTTCCAAAGCCTCAGTCTCTATGTTCATTCAGTAACCATAACAATAATGATAATTATGATGATAATAAAAAATAGAAATAAGTTATACATGTGTTCCAATTCTACTTTCTTATCCTTTTTTTTAACTGGTAGGAGGTGGCTGAACCACTTTTGGACCTGAAGGAAGGAATAGATCAATTGGAAAATAATAAAACCCTGGGATTCATTCTGTCTACTTTGTTAGCCATTGGGAACTTCCTCAATGGTTCTAACGTAAGCATCTTATTATCCTCTCCCTGCTTTTTTGGTAATAGGAACATTTGTTAACAAAGGTTGCAACTATGATTTCTCATAATGTGCCATTTAACAAAACTCTTAATTTATTATTCATGGAAATATGGGATAAATTTCATCCTGAGAATGCATGTGCAATCCAGTGCTTCTAATGTAGACCTGCAGCTTTTATGTCAATAAATTATCTTGGGAACAATCTGCACATTTTTCTTAATGTATACTTATTACTGTCAAAGGGCCATCTCTAGTGCCTTTCTCTTTTCAATTTTTTTTCATGCTACATGTTCAAAAATGTTTATACTTTTAGAGGGGCCTAGAATTTTTAATTGATTTTGTAAAATATTAAATAGAAGGAAGTAAAAGAAAAGCTGATAAGATGGGAGGAAGAATGGAAAGAGAGGCTGCACCAGGTTGCTGGGTAGCCGGGAACCCGAGGGAGGACATCAAGAGACGAAAGAGAATATTGGGGATGAAACTGAGGTCGTCATAAACACAGTTAATTTGTCCTACGCTAAAGGCCTTTGGTGAAGGAATAATGGGGAGTAGAAAGAGTCTTTGTACTATAGAATGGCCATTGTGTAATTACTAAGGATTGGACAGAAGAGGCCTTTAAACCAGGCACAGTTTCCTAGCATAGTTTTATGTTCTTTTTAGGAGATTGAGTAAAGTAAAACAGGTTTAAGCTCATTCTCTTTTTCTTTTCTTGCCAAACAGGCCAAAGCATTTGAGTTGAGCTACCTCGAGAAGGTTCCAGAGGTCAAAGACACTGTTCACAAACAGTCTCTCCTTCACCATGTGTGCACAATGGTGGTGGAAAATTTCCCAGACAGTACAGATCTATATTCTGAGATTGGGGCCATCACTAGGTCAGCCAAGGTATGTCTGTGAACAATGAAGAAAACTCTTGCCTTTGCTACAGATGTTGGATCTTAAAGTCTTCTCCAGAACAAATGCTGAAGTGTTGCATTGAAGCTTTCTACTCTGGTGACTATTCTGAATGTCCTGTTGAGTTCTTCCTAATGAACTTTAAAGGCACTTCCTTTATCTTTGGGTCTCTGTCAGACTGTTTCCCACTGAGGTCTTTAAGACAATCATGCTGCCCCCTCCTAAATTTTACTTACTGCCTTGGCACAATAACAATACTCTGAGAGAATCCCAGAGTTTGATTTATTGGTAAACAGAATGAACTGCCATCTCCTTGATTCAAATGTTTCCTGCATTGGGGCAGATTGTGACCATCCACGCCTGACCATCATGCACAGCTCTTATGGGTATCCTTACATAAGTTCATCATAAAAGGAAAGGGAGAGAAGGGGGAAACATCCAATGAGTTTAAGGTCTTCCTTGATTTCTCCTTGCATCAAGAAAATACTAGTAGAGCACTCTGTTCACCCATCATCCCTCACTCTTGTCATGTGACCAGCCCATCCACTCTTCCTTATCATATATTTCCCTGATGACATCATTTATTCCCCGTTCTTATTCCAAGTTTCTCATTGGTTGCTATTGGTAACATTGGTTTTGTAAACTGGCTCTTCTTAAGCTTCACACCAAACACAGGAATTTGTCCTAGAGCATAAAACTAAAAAAGAGTAGCTGTGTTCTTCCACCTTCCTCCCTCCCCGAGCCCCTTTAGTCACATGGGAATAAGAAAATATCAGGTTCACGGAGTGTGGAATCTGAGAGCAGCAGGCCTTTAAACAATGGAGCCACTGGAATGAAATGTGCCATGAAGGAAGAGAGAGTGGGGAAGAAAGTAGGAAGGGAAAGAGGATGAAAGGAGACTCACGTCGGTCAGCACTGAGTCCTTCGCTTTCCTATCCCCTTCAGAGTTGGCTGGTGATGATTCTTAGCTTGTCGTTGCAGGTCAGTGCAGTCATTTTGTGCTATCTGCTGGCCTTCACTACATCAGCCTGTTTAGAGAAAATGAGATCACTATCAAGTCTTAAAGCATTTCGCAAACCATGAAGTGTCATGTAAATGTGAACTTCAAACCATTACACTATATGTATATGTATGTGTGTATTTCATATAGATAGATATAGATACACAAACCTATAGTAAGTGAAATGTCATGTTAGAGGAAGAAGATTATCTTGTTCCACTGTATGTGGAAGAGTCTCTGACCAGACTTTTAACCCCTTCATCTTGCTGTGCGAAGTTTGAGCTTTGGTAAATATTTCTTTCCAGGTATGACAGAAAAAGGTGACTCCATTCCCCAGGTTTCACTTGGAAAATAGTTTTGCAGCCAAATTATCAGTATCAATATGCATATGAATGATTTTCAAATTATCATTCCAAGCATTAATCAGAAAATTTTGATGTTGTTGTTTTAACTTTCAACTATTTTCTTTATGGGAACTGGACATTATAGCACAGATGGCCCATGTACAGATTTGGTGGTCATTTGTTCCAGAGAGTTTATTAATGTTTCTTTTGTTTTCAGGTTGACTTTGATCAACTTCAAGACAACTTGTGTCAGATGGAACGAAGATGCAAAGCATCCTGGGATCACCTCAAAGCAATTGCTAAACATGAAATGAAACCAGTTCTAAAGCAAAGAATGTCTGAGTTCCTGAAAGATTGTGCAGAAAGAATTATAATTCTGAAGATTGTTCACAGAAGAATAATCAATAGGTAAAAGAGTTGGGACATCAGCATATTAATACTTTGAAAATACTCTTTAGTCTAGAATGTGATAAATAAGAGTACAAAAATTAGTGCTGTAAATTCAAGGTAAGAAGTGCTTATTTGTCCTGGGTGATCAGTCATTTCTTCTGTACAATAGGTTTCTTCTGAGGAAAATAATCATACTATTTCATAGTTTCAGAGGATCTTATTGTTGAACTGGTACCTGGAACTGTCATTGCAGACAGAATCTGGATGAGGGATTCTCTGCTCCAGGGGCTCCCTTCTCCCTGACAAACAAAAAAGATTTCCAACTTCCTGGCTAATATCTCCACTTATTAGGTTGTTACTAAGCCAGCATTCTGCCTCTGGGGGACAATAGCAAAGGCAGAGTTCCTAAGTCTTTCAAAGTTGTTTGTCTTTACAATATTGTCTTTACAATTATTGTCTTTACAATTCTATAAATTGTTCTCCAGATTCTGCTCACTTCACTCTAGATCATACAAGTCTTTAAAGGTTCTTCTAAAACTGTCCCCTTTACCATTTTTTATAGCACAATAGTATTTCATTATATTTATATACTGAAATTTGTTCAGCTATTCTACAATTGATGGCCATCCCTTACTTTCCAGACTGATGGTGAAACATGTCACTCACCTCTTGTCAGAGAGGTGATGGGCTCAAGATGTATACTGAGACTTACCTTGTTGGGCATGGCCAATGTGGATACTTTTTTTAAAAAAATATTTATTTTAGTTTTCAACATTCACTTCCAAAATGACTTGCAATCTGTTATGAGCTCTACACATACATTCTTATTAAACACATTTTCACGTTAGTCGTGTTGCATAGAATTGTAACGAATGGGGAAAACCATGAGAAAGAAAAAAAAATAAAACAAAAAAGAAAATAGTCTGCTTTGTTCTGCATTCTGACTCCATAGTTCTTTCTCTGGATGTTGTTGGCATTTTCTGCTGTGTGTCTTTTCAAATTGTTTTAGGTCCTTGTATTGCTGAGAAGGACTAAGTTTATTAAAATCAGTCCTCACATATTGTGGCTGTTACTGTGTACAGTGTTCTCCTAGTTCTGCTCCCCTAACTCAGAATCAGTTCACATAAATCTTTATAGGTTTCTCTGAAGTCCACCTGTTCATCATTTCTTATAGGACAATAGTATTCCATTACATTCATATACAACTTGTTCAGCCCTTCCCCAGTTAATGGACATCTCCTCAATTTCCAGGCCTTGGCCACCGCATAAAGAGCTGCTATAAATATTTTTGTACATGTGGGTCCTTTTCCCATTTTTATGATCTCTATGGGAAACATCCCTAGAAGTGGTATTGCTGGGTCAAAGGGTCTGCACAGTTTTATAGCCCTCTGGGCATAGTTCCAAATTGCTCTCCAGAATGGCTGGATAAATTCACAACTCCACCAATAATGAATTAGTGTTCCAATTTTCCCACACCTTCTCCAACATTTATCATTTTCCTGTTTTTACCATGTTAGCCAATCTGATAGGTGTGATGTGGTACCTCAGAGTTGTTTTGATTTGCATCTCTCTATTCAATAGTGATTTAGAGCAATTTTGTATGACCTTAGATAGCTTTTAATTTCTTCCTCTGAAAACTGCCTGTTCATATCTTTTATGAATTGGGGAATGACTTGTATTCTTGTAAATTTGCCTCAGTTCTCTATATATTTTAGAAATGAAGCCTTTATCAGAGACACTGGTTGTAAAGGGAACTTTTTTTAAACTATGCATACTTCTTACAAGGGTTTTCTTTTTTCTTTCTTTGTCTTTTTTTCAGGGGAGAGGAAATTGGAAGGAAGGAAAAGAAAAGAAATGCTTGTTAATTGAAAAAAATAAATTTTTTAAAGGTTGGAAAAAGAGCAAGGGCAGAACTGGCAGATTACTTGGTTTCATGACAAATTTCAGGCATGAACACGTTTAATAGAACTTGTTTCTTTATTTGTAAAAGTGTTGTCTAATCATAGACACAAAATTCTAGAGCAGAAATGGAGGCTTTGAAAGTTATCTAGTCCAGCCTTTCATCCTACAAATGAGGAAACTGAGGCCCTAGGAAGCTAAGTAAGTTATGCAATGCTTAAAAGTGGTTAGTGGCAGAGCGGTCTTTGCAGAGATCAGACAGTTTTGTCACGTAGACTACATATACAACTCATATTTTTTTCCTTAGGGGAAAAGGGCATGTTATAGGAGTATAATTTCAGAGTATATAATTAGATAGAAACACCATACATTTAATATGGCACCATATGTTTTAAATTAGTGATCCTTTAAGCAGTAACTAAAATGACTCAGAAGCGTCCACGTGTATATAGACTAGACTTTCAGTATGGAGATCAAGTTTCTAGTATCACTAAAATGACCTTTAAAGGAAAGACACAGATTATATGGTTTGTATTATTTTTTTCTTTCCATAAACAAAGCAAACTGAGAGATAGAGACAGACAGAGAGACATGAAATTATGGGGCAGTTATTAGCTTTACCTTACCTTTTTAAACAGCCTTTTTAGCATATGACACTAAATACATTATCTTATTTTATCTTTACAACACCCTATGAGACAGCCTGTAAATGTATTATTTTCACTTTATAGATGGAGAAACCAGACCCTAAGGTCAGAGAACGAGGAAGGTGTCAGAACTAAGAACTGAAAGTATATTTTCTGATTCTTATTCCTTGTCTCCTTAAAATCATGCTGGTTTCCTGGCTTCACACAAGCATTTGACAGATTGACTTCATTTCACTCCAACCACAAACAGTGGTTTGGTATCTACTCCCTGCCAAGTGCTGTGCTAGATGCCTGGGATACAAAAACAGCCCTTGCCTTCAAGGAGCTTACATTCTGCCGAGAAGATAAAGTATGTTTCTTTTAAGTTCTTGACTACCCTGGTGCATTTAAAATATTGGTAAATGCCACCTCCCAAAAAAACTACTTTAAAATCAACTTTTTCAGAACGTGTCTCTTGTTAACAGAGTGGTACTCATGCATGTCATATGTATGTATGTATATATACATATACATATATACACATATATAAATGGACTATACAAATGCTTATTGAGTGCCTGCTGTATATGCAAGGCTCTGGGAATCAAAGGAGAGAAAGAGACGAATATTGAGTGTCTGGTTGGAAAGACAGGTTAAAGTTAGATTGGATTGTAGAGGGATATGGGACTATAATCAGTAAGCAAACCATCAAAAGTTTTTGATTTGGAAGGTTAATCTGACCTGATTTTCTGTGTAGGGTAAATTAAAGATGAAAGACCAAAGACCAATTAGAAAGTCATTGTAGTTGTTCAGATAAGAAATGATGAGAGCCTAAACTTAACTGCTGTTATGGATAATGGAAAGGAGAAAACAGATGTGAAAGGCAATGTAGAAAGAGAATCTACAAGGACACTGGATGCAGGAGAGAAAGAAAAGAAAAGAGTATTATAAATGACACACAGATCTCCAGCATTTGATGACTGATAGAAAAGTAGCATTATTAACAGAAATGAGAGAACTAGAAGGAAAAGTTAAGTTTAGGAGAAAAGAAGATAAGTTCAGTTTTATACATGTTAAGCCTTTCTATTGAACATTTGGAATAAGGATCTGAATCTCAGGAGGTAGGTCATGGCTCTAGAAGTCTTTCTTGTCTTTCCTAGGTTAGATACCCTAATCCTAAAATCCTTAGATCCCCAAAGAACACCTGAGGGATGAATCTTCTCTCTGGGTGAGCACAAAATTCTCCATATTCACACCCTTCATCCTACGTCGATATGTCTAGAAATTTAAAGAGATAAAAAAAACACAGGGACTAACTTACCCCAACATGTTGCCTTATCAATAAACCTATACTTGGTGAACTCTAATCAGATATTCTCGAGGTTGGAAAGAAAACAGGAGGAAGCAAAAAAGAAAGGTGGAAGCATGGTTCCTCTCTTTACAGTTTTAACCTTATAGTTGACCAGTTTATCTATATACTGCTCTCTACCTCTGACTCCCTCCTCTCCCTTGCCTTACCACCAATTACATGCTTTCTGTTGTGACTCCTGGATTACCGCCCCCCTGCCCCCACAGTCTGTTCTCTCTGCTTTTACAGATTCTACAGATCTACAGATTCCACAAATTCCACAGATTCCTGTGGTACCTGGATTCACTACAAATGAGTGTTACCTAATCTTAAATGGACCCTTAGTGTAACATGGTATTCTTCCCTGATTAATCCTCTTTCTTACCTTCTTCAGAAGCTGTTCCAATGTTATCTTCTCTCCTCAAAGCCCTGTTGCCTCTATACTACCCCATGGCTTTCAGCTAATGTCCTTCCTCTTATTTCACAGAATAGAGACCACCTACCAAGAGTGCCTGTGTTTTCCCCACCACACTAATTAGAGCTCCCTACATCTTCACCCATACTTTTTTCTATTTTCCTAAATAAAAAAGAATTTTTTCCACTGAATTCATTAGAACTATACAATCCATAGCAATGATAGAGATTTTCACACACACACACACACACACAGAGGAATTATTCTAATAGTCATTCTGACCATAAACCTCTAGTCAGACAAATCAGTGCTGCCTGTCTATATTGCTATGGTCCATGAAGATTAGTAGATCTGATCCCTACACTTTGAAACTGCACTGTTGCCTCCAATTCACAATGGGAATTCATGTGACTTATGGAACCATCTTGTTGCTGAGCATATAGCTTAAGCCGCATACTAATTGAAAAATTATTGGTGGTGCTACTTCTTGCTCAAACTTGCTGGTGTGTGGTAGAGGTATTGAAGAGAGAGCAGATGGATCTTTATTAATTAAAAATCAGTAGTCCAAAATATTCTGTTAAAAAAAGAAATAAGCTACAAATTTGTATCCAATTTTGGAAGCAGGACATCTGTGTCTGCAGATATCAATAATATTTGATAGCACAATCATAGATCTTGAGAGTTGGGTGGGGCATCAGTGATCATTTGTCCACCTTATACCTGAAAAGAATCACCACTACAAAACACCCCAGACTGATCATTTAGCTTCAGTTTAAGACCTCAAAAGGAAAGAGAATCGACTATATCTTCTGGCAGCCCAATCCATTTTTGGACAGCTCTAATTGTTAGGAGGAGCCAGTTGGGTGGCTCAGTGGACAGAGCACTAGACCTGGAGTCAGGAAGACCTGAGTTCAAATCCAGCCTCAGATACTTATTAGCTGTGTGGTCCTGGACAAGTCCTTAACCCTGTTTGCCTCAGTTTCCTCATCTATAAAATGAGCTGGAGAAGGAAATGACAAACCACTCCAATATCTCTGCCAAGAAAACCCTATGGGCAGTATGATCCACAGAGTCAGAAAAAGTCATACAGGACTGAATAACTGGACAATTGTTAGGAAGTTAATGCTGACATGAAGCCTAGACTGACCTCTTTACAATGCCCACTCGGTTCTCCTACTTCTTCCTTCTGGCGCCAAATAGAATAACTCCAATACCTTTTCTGCTTTACATCTTGAAAATAGTTATCATGGTCCTCCCCGCACCCCAGTTTTCCCTTCTGCAGGTTAAACATGTCCAGTTTTTTTCATCCTCATGAGGACTCAAGGGCACTCTGGTTGATCTCCCCTAGATACTCTTTGGGTTATCAATATCCTTCTTAAACTACATTGACTGGGTTGTAGATTATGAGTCATTCTTGTCCTAATGAATGCTTTAGGAAGCATTTCTGAAGCTTTCTAAGCTCACTTCTGTCCCTTTTTTTACTTTTTCTAAGTTAATTTATTTATTTTAGTCTTCAACATTCATTTCCATAAGATTTTGAGTTCCTAAATTTCTCCCCATTTCTCCCCTCTCCCCACCCCAAGATGGTATGCATTCTGATTACCCCTTCCCCCTGTCTGCCTTCCCATCTATCACCCCTCCTCCCCCTCACTTTCCTGTGGGGCAAAATAGATTTCTGTACCCCATTGCCAGCACATCTTATTTCCCAGTTGCATGTAAAATTTGTTCCTTTTTTATTTAGGCTGCAGACATTGTTGGGGTGGGGTTGTTGTTGTCATTTGGTTTTTGCTTTTGTTTTTTGAAGAAGAGTTTATAAATCCTGTAGTTCCATGTTTAGAAGCAAGAACCTAGGCTTGGTCAATGTGTTCACATGTAGATTGATGCTTGTAGTTCAGATTTAGAGTCTTATGTGAGTTAAATTATTTCAGCCTTAATAGCAGCAATAATAATCATAAGTCTGACATGGGAATGTGCTTGCCGTGCTGAACCTTGTTCATCCTTAACTGCACCAGACACTTCCTTTAGATGTATTTTATTTTAAAGTAGAACATACTTTAACTAAAGTAGAACATGTATCATTTTAAAGTAGAACATACTATTGCCTAAGATCAGTTGTAAACTTTAGGCATATGAAATTATTTGGCCATTTTACGAACTCCTATAAAGTAGGAATTCTTTTCTTCCTGTGTTGCTGAGGTGGCATGGAAAACTTCTGTCGTCTTCTCTAAAATTTCCCTAAGTTTAGTCATCCTTTTAAAGTGGCTTATGATAAATGAAAATTATGCATATTTTCAGTGTTAAATTTTAAATGTTAAATATATATCAGAATTAATGAAGTAATGCAAGTAAATGGGATTCTGTAAATATCACCATCATAAGTCTGAGAATTTGTCAATTATTTTTATTTTGTATTTAATCATATTGTGCCAGTGATGTTTCATTACCCAAAACCTCTGCAGTAGCAAAAAAGATTTTTAACTGAAGAATGCATTGGGCAAGGGAAAGGGAAAAGGAATGGGCTGGATTTCTTTTTACTGGAAGTTTTTATAAAAGTAAATCATTTTCCTTAAAAAAAGAAAATAGTTTTCTTTTTTTTTTTATAAATTACAGATTCCATTCCTTCTTACTGTTTATGGGCCACCCTCCTTACGCAATCCGTGATGTGAACATTAATAAGTTCTGTAGAATCATCAGCGAGTTTGCCCTGGAATATCGCACTACACGGGAGCGGGCCTTACAGCAGAAACAGAAACGAGCAAACCACAGAGAGAGAAACAAGACCCGAGGGAAAATGATCACTGATGTAAGTGCCAAGAAATCTGCCTCCTGCCAAAGAGTTTGCTTTTGAGTAAAATAAATAAACACAGCTCTCTGAATGCCAAACACAGGAGCCTTGCTCTAACATTTGAATTTGAGAGCTTTACCTTAAACCAATATTTATAAAATACTTTGGGTAACTAAGCTCCCGCCAAAGTCCAAGACTGCAATCTCGTTCCCGTTACCATCTTTACTCCTCATGTGAAACTGCTCTCTATAGTGAATCATCTTAGGGCAAGGTTTTTTTGGTAGTTTAAGAATAATTCATTTAGAGGGCAGGTTCTTTTTAGCAGTTTAAGATTTATTCACTTAGACAGTATTGTGAGATGTAGAATCATAGAATCTTTGTCATCATGTTGAGCTATTCCATGATCTTTTCTATGTCAGTTTTTTTCCCATGTCAGTCTATTTGAATCAAATAAGAAAACAAATGTAAAGTTTGCAAAAATTAAAGTGTTATATAAATGAGTTTTTACTGTTATTATCATTATCATCATCATTATTAATAGGCCTGACCAGGATAAGCCATGAGGAATAAACTTAAAGGAAATGCCAGGTCATATAATAAATGAAGATAGCACTTGTGTCTATATACCATGACAGATTGCCTGGTGTTGGTTCCTATGACTTAAACTTCCAAACAGTAGAGTTCGGTGATCAAGCAAATGGAGAGCCTACTCCAGTCGTTTGAACAACAACAGAATTATGTATCTTATTTATTTTGGTTGTTCATAAAACAAGTTGAGTTTGCCTCTGCAGACCACACAATCAGAACCTAGAAAGTTGGAAGGTATCTTAGAAACCATCAAACTCCCAGCCAAAGTAGGAATCCCCTCCTACAACATCCCAGAGAGAGAATCATTCAGCCCCTGCTTAGATTCTTCAGTGACTTTGCCAAGTAGCCTATGGGCTGTGTAGTCATAGGCTAGCCATTTTTTTTTGCAATTGATTCAACTGTAAATGGGAATAATAGGTGGACTAGTTAGGTGATAAGAGCACTGTACTTGGAGTGTGGATAGACATGAGTTCAAATCTCACCGTAAGTACTTACTAAGCTGTGTGACCCTAGGCAAATGATTTAACCTCTGTCAGCCTCAATGTTCTCATCTATAAAACAAGGATAATAATAGCACCTACTTCAGGACCTTGTTGTGAGGATAAAATGAAATATTTGTAAATCATTTAGAATAGTACTTGGCTTTGCCAACCATAAGGAGTTATACAAATGTTATCTATTGTCATTAAGATTATTGAGAGGAAAATGCTATATCAACTTTAAAGTGCTATATAGTAAGTTATACAAATGTAGATTATTACAACATTCTTATCATCATTCAGTTTTTGACATCTGGTTGTCAGAAAGGTTTTTTATTTTGTTTTGTTAATTTTGAGCCAAAATCTGCCCAACCCACCTCCATAATTTTCATTAATTTTAGTTCTTTCCTATAGAATTATAGAGAATAAATCTGCTCTCTCTTCCAATCTTGTTAATTGGAAAGCAACTCATAAATGATTCATCTACATACTAGTTAGAGATACATGGACACACTATATAACTTAGCATTGAAATTTTTGCCCTGTCAAACCTCCTTCCCCCAACCCTCACAATATAGTAAATCACATGTTCATAGAATAATGTGCAAGACCTGGTTCCAGGCCCACTTGGCCAAACCTTGGAAACTGAGTTCATACTTCCAAGGATCTTCTTCATGAGACCCTCCACGAGATATTAACACATCGAGTTCAGAGGGGAAAATCCTCTGCCCTCTTCTTCATTTCAACCAGAATGGTAGGGGAGATTCCTGAGCAATTCCCCATTGAGTGGTCAGTGCTAATATTGGCAGGTCATGCATTTAAGCTACTGAAAAACTTAAAAAGCATATTTTTTATTGGTTGTACAAATAGGCAAAGACCAACTCCAACTGTGCCTGATTAGATAGGCACATGAACTCTTAGAGATATTTAAAGTGGTGCATCCACGGAGCCTAATTTTGAGGATTGTCAGCATCCCTGAAGAGCAAGGGTCTGACAGTCCCTCAACATAAATGCAGCTTTGGAAGGGGAGGAAGAGATGGTGTAGTTTTAGAAAAGCCAGGATACATTTAATCTATCATCCAGAATTCCCTAAGTACCTAATATGCCTCAAGAAAAATGTTAAAAAATGTTAGGTAATCTAGGGTATTCAGATCACATGTGATATGCCACTATGCCTCGTCCCAAAGCTTTGAGTCCAGTTATCAGGATAAGACACATGAAGAAAAAATAGAGGAAAACCTATAATTAAATGCTCAATTGTGTGATTGAGGCTATGATGACTGTAGCAGTTCTGAGGTGGGAGACGAGTATAGACCAGAGTGCTTAGGAAAGATTTTTCAGAGGTGGTGAGATTTGAGCTGAGCATTAAGGATAGTTAGGATATGCCAAGACAGAGGAGAACCCTCACTTCACTAGTGCTGCTTTATGAAGATTCGTGTCGCTTCTGCAATTTCCTAGCCATCTTATTCCTTAAAGAATTAAGACAACTCAAAATACTTTCAAAAATGATCCAGTTTCTCAATGGAAATACACATAGGAGACCTGGTCCCAGAGACACCATTAATTTGCCTCTTGGTTTTGAGCAGGCCACTTCCCCTCTTGTCCCTCAGCTTTCTCTCCTGTAAAATAAGGGAATTACACCACATGATTCCACTTGTCACTTCTAGCTCTTGAGGGGGCTACAATTTTTTACAAACCTCAATAGCCCCTGGGAACATATCTGTATTATTTAGCATAGTTGGAAAAGATGAACTCTAGGGTCCATGCAGGTAGTTAATAATAAACATTCTCTATTTAAGAGGTCAGGGAAGTGAATTATATATTTCAGAAAGATGTCCATCCAAAATGATTAACTAGATATAACTAGAAAATATGGTACATTTTCATTAAAAGTAGCATGCTATCATTGTCATCATCAATGAGTGTTGAGGTCTTTTAATTTTTTTCTTTATTTGAAGTTTAGATAGATCTACTTTGTGCAAATAGAGCTGGAGGGGGGGAGGGGGGAGAGAACAACACTTTCCCAGCACTGCAGCTCATCTCTCTTCTACCTCTGACACCAGGAGCTTATGGTTCAGCATTGTGGTGGCCACATTTTCCATCTCATAGGCCAACAGAGGACATCAACTATGGTGTATTGTAAAGAGCACTAGATTGGGAGTCAGAGGACCTGGATTCAAATCCTAGCTATCCTTCTGTCTGTATGATCCTGCACAAGTCACCTCATCTTTTGGAAATTGATAACTTTTAAGATTATTTCTGGTTCTAGACTCTATAATCCCATGATGTTATTTTTATAAAGCCTCATTAAAAGTAAACTTTGTTTGCTAGGAATCATGACTATTCCCCAAATTCAAAATGTAGAGTGTGCCTAGTGGGTAAGCAGGACATATCAGCAAAGCAATTAAATGATGAGTCATATCTAACATGGGGTAGGAGGCAGTATTTGAGTCAAACCCTATGCTCATTTTAGAGATAGCAAGGTATTGCAGTGGATAGAATGCTGGACCTGGTATCCAACTATCTCTGCATTCAAAACACTGATCTTGAGGGAATTTTGTGCACACATTTTTTTTTAACTTGGAGATCAATTATGTAAAAAGGAAGTAAAGGGTTTTTTCACAGTTTAAATTTTTTTCCTTGTATTTTTATAACTCTAGGCATAAACAAATGGTTACCTCTCTGAGGTGATTCTTTATAGGTACCACTAATAGACTGGTAAAATCGCAAACTGTTAGACCTGGAAGGGACTATATATAGAGAGCTCATCTGATCTGGGGCCTCAGACCACTTTAAGTTGGCTCAAAGTTTTTAGCATTCTATCTGTTTTCACTCTTAACTAAATCTTTTCTCCTCACAAAGACTTATCCAGTGAGATATTCCCCTAAACAGAAGCACAAGATGCTGCACAATATGCCTGAAAGAAGGGGAAGAGGAATATAAAGATTCTGATACATGACCACCCCTTCATTTTGTAAGAAAGGATACTGAGGCCTTGAGGAATGACTTGCCTAAGGACCTGTTGTGATTGATAAAGCTTAGGGGGGAGAAAAATGTTTCTTATATACTATGGCCAGACCCTCAGCCTATATCTGTATCTATTACCTCAGAACATCTCTCCTGGAGAAACCCCAGTTAACCTCATTCAAGGAACATGGCTGACCCTCAAGTACTGGAGAAATAAAATTGGCCTTTCTGTCTACCAAAGCCATCTTTATTAAATCTCCAAGTCTCTAAGAAGAGCACACCTTTCTCACCATGATGGTCAGGTGGGCAGACCCAACTTAAAAGATGTCAAAGGCAGGCAGCTAGGTGGCGCAGTGAGTAAAGCGCTGGCCCGGGAGTCAGGAGGACTGGAGTTCAGTTCTGGCCTCAGACACTTAACACCCACACAAAAAACTAGCCGTGTAACCTTGGGCAAGTTACTTAACCCCAATGGCCCTCCAAAAGGCAAAAAAAAAAAAAAAGATGTCAAAGGTTACTTCTGTCTATTGAAAGGACATATAATCCTGAATAATCCTAAAAATCTAATGTTCCTAGGCACAGAGCCACTAAAAACTTAAGTGACAGTGACTTAGTCACTTAATCTTCCTCACCCTTTCTTTCATCACCTGTAAAACAACAGAACTGTACTAGCTTAAATCTGTTGTCCTTTCCAGTTCTAACATTCTGTGATCTAAGATCTGTATCAACCATAAAGCCCAGCATTGTCCCAATGCCTAGGGAAAATTGCTAACTGGACATTAGTGAATGATTCCCATCAGGACTCTATTCCCCAGGCAGGAGAGAGAAAGTCTGTTTAAGAGGACAGCCATTATTGGAGACAATGACATTCATTGCTCAGAATTTCATTTCTAGACCAACAGACTCATGTCTTCATCTCTAGCTCTGTGGAACTTTAGGACTTCCCTTGGGAGTCAAGATTAAACTTGCTTCTCAAGAATCCTTGGAATACTCCAAGAGAACTCGGGCTTCCAAGCATCAGTCAGGCCAAAGAACTATACTACAGATACTTGGACACCTTCCTTAATGGTGGTGACAACTGGATTTTCTATTTAGTATTCACATCTCTTGGCTTCTATATCCAGAGGATGATAAGCATCCTTTTACCTGAGGAAAAAAAAAAAGGACGAAAACAAACTGAGATCAGGTGGAAAACTCCTTGTCCAACCTTCATCTCAAGGGGAACTGAAAAAAATAGAAGGCCTCCTTCAATTTAGTCAAATAAATATTCACTGAGCCAAAGTGAGCCACAGGAAATTTGAATGGGGAGAAATTACTGCTCAGATAAAGCTCCTTAGAAAGGGTAAATGGAAGAAGTAGTTCCAGAACCGAGCCTTGAAAGGAGAATTTTAACAAGATAATAATATAATTATAACAATAATATTTCTATGGTATTTGCTACATGCCAGGCAGTGTGCTAAGTGCCTTATAATTATACTCTCATGTGATCCTCACAACCCTGGTAGGTTGGTGCTATTGTTATGTGACTTGCCCAGGGTCACATAGCTAGTAAGTGTATAAAGCTGGATTTGAACTTAGGTTTTCCTGTTTCCAGGCCACATAATCGACACACTATGCCACTTAGCTGTCAGTGAAATAAAATGACTGGCACGGGTTCCATTGTGAGCACAGTGACCTACTTTGTGCCTGTCTTCTGAGGTTTGGCCTAGTTATATTCAGGGAGAGATTAGAAGAAATAGAACCTGGGTCTTCCTGACTCCAGGCCCAGAACTCTGTTCACTATACCACAACAAATCAATGTGGAAAACCTTTTTTAAAAGCATCTGCTTTGGGGCGGCCAGGTAGCACAGCGAGTAAGAGCACTGGCTCCAGTGTTGGGATGACCTGGGGATCGAATCCAGGCTCAGACACTTAGCACCCACCCAGAAACACCTGGCCGTGTAACCTTGAGAAAGTTACTTAACCCCAATTGCTTAGGGGCAGCCAGGTGGCTCAGCGAGTAAGAACACTAGCTCCAGTGTCAGAATGACCTGGGGATCAAATCTGGGCTCAGATACTTAGCACCACACCCAGAAATAACTGGCTGTGTAACCTGGAGCAAGTTACTTAACCCCGATTGCTTTTTAAAAAAAAAAGCATCTGCTTTATTTTTGCAAATTATGTTAAAGCACTATTCTTTGCCATATACCTAAGAATAAAAATTAGTTAATTTACTAAATCTTCATTTTTCAGATTAGAAACAAAAGAGGATATTTCTAAAAAATTTGTATTGGATTAAATACATTTTCTATTAAATTATATTTTGTAATTTCATATTAAATTATATTTTATATTCTGTATACTTAAAGTATTACAAGTATGGATGTTGCTGGGGAGGTCAGAGCAGGAGATGACCAGATTCTAATCCATCCCTCAGTTTTTTAAAGCAGAAAGGTACCCAGCCTTCCTGCTGTTGGAAGGAGGTAGCATCCCTCATTCCCCCCCCCCCCCCCCAATTCTATCCAGTCTTCATTCACGTAGCCACATCCCCATCTACTGGAACTTCAGGATATTGCTTTTAAAGGTTTTTCAAGGGAAATGGTGCCACCTTATGCTTGTGTCTATTTAGCTGTGTGATTCACAGAATCTCAGACTGGTCAGCTGGAACCTAAATGAAAGGGAATCCCCTGCTTCCTGAGGCAGTCCATTCCACTTTTGAATAGCTCTATCAATTTTAAAAGATTTTTTTTTTGCTAAATATCGAATGTAAATTTGCCTTTTGGCAGCTTTTAAAAAATAATATTTTATTTGTTCCCCAATTACATGTTAAAACAATTCTTAAGATTTTTTTTAAAGTTTTGAGAACCAAATTCTATCTCTCCTTCCCACCTACCCCACTGATGTGGCAAGAATCTAAGGCCAAGCAGAACAAATGCCCTCTATATGATACCCTTTACACACTGTCATGACTCCGTTAAGTCTAATCAGCCCTAGTTCCTTCAAACTTGTCTTCAAATAACATCTTCTCAAGACCCTTTACTATGTTGAATACCCTCTTCTGGACAACCATCAGCATATTGATGTCCGAAATTATAGCACTCAGGGTGGAATGCAATATACCAATTGTGGTGTGCCAGGGAAGGGGGCAGCAGGACTCTCACCTGTATTCCCCATGCCTCTCTAAATGCTGCCCAAGATGGTGCTAGTTTTGTTGACTGCCATATCATACTATTAATTTATATTGAGTTTGCAGTCCATAAAACCTGGATATTTTCCAGATGACCTGCTATCTAATCATACCTCCCCTGTCTTCTGTTTTAATGCTGACTTTTTTAATCCAAGTGTAAATTTTTATATTTACCTCATTGAATTTCATTCAACTAAATTTGACCCAATAATCTAGATTATCTCAAGATATTTTTGGATGCTCACTCTCATAGCATGTTAACTATCCTTCCCATGTTTGGAACATCTGCAAATTTGATGCACATACCATCTATGCCTTCATTCAATTCTATGATAAAAATATTAAACAGGGTCAATCACAGATTCCTGAAGCATTCCAATGGAAACTTCCTTACAAATCGATTTCTTTAGATTGAGTCATTTAACCAGTTCCAGATTCACCTCATTGTACTAAGGTAAACTCCTTCAAGGGATCCATCCCTATCCTGTGCAAAGTATTGAAGAGGGAGAAACTTACCCTATCCTCAAAGAGCTTACAGCCTATTTGAGGAGATAAGATGTATTTCTGTGAAACAACCAAAGAATAACAAAGCTTTTACTGGCTCATGTGAATCTGCAATACTTTACAAGTATTTAGAAGTACTTCACAGGGTTGGAAAGGATCTCCAGGGTTCTCTAGTATGAGCCATATCTAAACGGGAGTCCTAGCTGCAACATTCAAGTGGTCATTCAGACTGCTCATGAGGACCACTACTGGCTGGGAACTCACAATGGAAATGGAGAAGTGACTTGTCCAAGGTCATACCACTAGCTAATTCTGACTCTGCCAGAACTTGTACCCAGCTAGTCCTAGTCTTTTGACTTTAGTTCCAAGACTCTTTCCATTACATCATGCTTCGGAATCTACCAGAAATAAATTTTGTAATATTAGTAAACCCAAACTCATTAAATCACCAGCACAACTAAATTCTAAATAAAACTTTAAAAAAAAACTTCCAAAATGGGTAGATTTTAATAGTTTGCATTACTCTCCTCTAACATTTTGATGTCCTTTTGAAGTAAGATCCAACATAGGGCCAGACCAAGTAGAATTGAATAAACTTCATGTGGCACATGCTGCTATTTTCAACTATGTTACAGTTTATGCTTCCAAAAGAAGTTTATTTCTCAATGAAATTAGACCACACAATCAGAAGTCTAAGCAGTAAAATATGTCATAGGCTTATTTTAGATTAGAAAACAGTTAACATTCTTTATTAAGGTGAGAAGAAAAGCTAATGCATGGGTAACTATTAAAATGAAAATTTACATTATTCAATAGTTAATAACTTTATTAAGTACTACTATATGCAAAGGACTGTGCTATTCCATAAACTAGAATATAGGGCCAAAACCAAGATAAAGCTTAAAAGGTGGATATGTAAAGTTCTGCATGTGTACTAAAAAAAAATCAGATTATACAACTGTGAGATTACACAATTCCACAATATGTGAGATCTTGCCAGTTTTTATGAATAATACCTAGGGGTTTTAATTGGCCATAAAGTCAGTATGAGCTAGCAATTCACAGCAGAAGTTATGAAAAGGTAAAGGTAATTTAGATGGCATGAATAAAAGTTTAGTGCCCAGATTTTAGGAGATGATCCATCTCACTGTACCCTGTGCTGGTCAGACCCATCTGGAGGGACAATGTTGAGGGCACCTACAAGGGGACATTGACAACTTGGAGTACTCCAGATGAGGGCAACCAGGATAGGGAAGAGTCTGGAAACCATATCATTCAAGGAAAGAAGACTTTTTATAAGGCAAATGATAGTTGTCTTCAAGTACTTGAAGGATTTACATGTGGAAAAGGAAATTACATTTATCCCATGTGGCTCCAGGAAGCAAAACTAAAACGATTGGTTTTGGAGGCAGATTTTGAAGCCCTTTCCTCATAACAACTCCTTGATTTAGATAGTACAATTATAATTATCCCTATTTTACAGAAAATTGAGAATTTTGAGAAGAGAAATTGAGAAAAAAAAACTTCAAGAAAATTGAGGTTAAGAGAAGTTACTATAAGTAACTTGTACAAGGTCACAGAGCTAATAAATGACATAGTAGGGGCTTGAACCCAAGTCTGTGTTTCTTTTGAGGGGGAGGGCAATTGGGGTTAAGTGACTTGTCCAAGGTCACACAGCTAGTTTTTGTGTTAAGTGTCTGAGGCCAGATTTGAACTCAGGTCCTCCTGACTCCAGGGCTGATGCCTCATTGCACCACCTAGCCACCCCTAGGTCTGTGTTTCTTTAGTCCTAGTTCAGTAATTGTAGGATTTGACAATTAAGTGGTTCAGTGGGGTTGGAATAGAAGAGCACTGGGCTTGGATTCAGGAAGACATGTATGACCCTGGGCAAGTCACTTAACCCTGTTTGCCTCCATTTCCTTATCTATGAAATGAACTGGAGAAGGAAATGGCAAACCACTCCAGTATCATTCAAAAACAACAACAACAAAAAATAGGGTCATGAACAGTAGGACACAACTGAAAAACAATTAAACAACATCACTAGAATTATTCAATGAGCAGTGAAATGACCATGTATTATGGATTTGATAGAGTGCGAGATTAAGATCCGATGCCTTCCTTCCAAGTTCTTTCAGATTCTAAGATAGGATGATTCTTTTTATTGAGTACTGTTCCTGTCAAGCAATGTATATAACACCTCCCACCTCCTGTGGGGGATACTGAAGAGGCATAAAATTCAGTCCTTGCCCTCAAGTAGTTTATAATCTTCTTGGGGAAACAAAATAAACACTCAAGAAAAAAGCTATACAAGGCAGTATGTTACTGAGTGCTGGATTGCACAGCACTGACCTGACATGCTGTAAGAGGTCTCTGGATGGGGGAGAGATCCAGCCCTTAGGCTGGAGTCCCTGAAGCAGGCTTCTTGGGTCAGAGTTGAATCAGAGGACGGTTACAGTTCTAAAAAGTAGAGCTTGAGGAGGATATTACAAGCACCAGGAGCAATCCAAGAAAAGGCACAAGATAAGGACGAAAGGTGAGCATGGCATGTCCATAGGACAGGATGGAGATTAACCAGATTGTTGAGAAATAGTGGGAAATAAAATAAAACCTTCTATGAGACTCTAATTTCCTGAGAACAAGGCCCATGTCTATTTCATCTTAGCAGTCAGTACCTGGAGTTTTAGTAGAGCGTCAGCTACATATTGGGTGTCCAGTAAATGTTTGTTGGATTGAATCAATGAATGAAAGATGAATCGTAAGGGTAGGGTCTCAGCATGGAGAATCTCCAAAGATGGGAAAAGGAGAATCATAATATTTGAGAATGAAAATATAGCTTAAAGGGGCAGCTGGGTGGTGCAGTAAGTAGAGCACTGGCCCTGGAGTCAGGAGGACCTGAGTTTAAATCCGCCCTCAGACACTTCACTCACACACACTCACACACACACACACACACACACACACACATACACACACACACACTCTAGCCGTGTAACCTTGGGCAAGTCACTTAACCCCAACTACCCTACCTTCCCCCTCCAAAAAGCATAAAAGAAAAGAAAATATAGCTTAAAAATCACTTCATCCAGTCCTCTCAATTCACAGAGGAAGAGCCTGAGAGAGAGAGAGCCCTCACTGGGGACCAGAAAGATTGCCCAAGGAGACACAGGCAGCTGATATCAGATCTGGGACTAAAATCAAGGTCTCCCAAATCCCAGTTCATCGTCACACTTTCTGCCACATTATATTTAGCTTACGCTTGATGAAATAGGCAGTGGGAATCCACTTGGAAAATTGCAGTTGTGTTTATGTTTACTGAGTTTATTTGGGAAATGAGGGTGATGTCAAGAACACTAAGACCACGCTTTGCTTTTGTACCTGCTAAGAATCCTTTTCTATCTTCTGTGTATTATTTGTCCACTTCTGATAGACTGATGAAGAGGATGAAGTTGAGGTATGTTTACTTTAAAAGCTTAAAATGATCCTTTTGACCCCTTTGGTGTGTTCTGTGATGTCTGTTCCTAACACTAGCAGTGTGAAGTGCTCACATTTGAAATTTAGGGATTTGGAACCACAGGCTTGGGATTTTCTGTTTGGTCAACAGTTTTACCATTAACAGCTTCTTGGGGGGCAGGGAAGGGGTTTTGTTCCCTCCCATTCAGCCACGAGGCAGGATTTTCAGGAATCTCAAGTAGAATCCAATTGTGTCTTCCTTGCCACTGGAAGTGAACAGAAACCAGGAAGACTGCCCATGTGACCCTCAGGGATAGCCCTGCTCTTTTTGGTGAAATAAGAGGCCCAGAATTTAGATTTTGACTCAAACATCCTTGAACATGAAATATTACCAGGAATGTGGAAAAGAAATCTATTCTTGCTCTTTCTGATTCTCCTATTTTGTTTCTTGAAATCTAAATTGACTGATATTTGCCTTAATTGAAGGCAATAGAATGAGGTGAAGATAACAAGAGAGGGGGATTATCATTGAAAAACGTAAGTTATAGCCATCTAGCTTTCAGGCCATTGATAGGGACCTAAAATTTTGTAGAATGATTTATAAAGCTGCCTTAATGCCATGGCCAGGGCTAGATCTGTAGAATGCCAAACTACTTGGTAAAAAGGAAAGAAAGTTGTTTCTTCTCCCCCAAAAAGTGCAATGTACCCCTCCCCCCCCCGGCAAAAAAAATCTAGATAATGTAATTTTTCAGGATTCATTTAGATATTTGGCATCATGGAGCCACTAAATGAAGTACTAACTTGCCTCCTTTAAAATGCTACTATGAATTGGTGTAGAATTTGTGGTTCATAGAACAAGTTTGCATGTCTTTTTACATATGATTATTAAAACTACTAAATGTCACTACCAGAAATAGTGGATGTTCTCACTGTTTCAGCACGGGTTTATATGTAATATAATATGTATATATCTTTCCACAGATTCTTTGCCCATCACTGCCTTCAGGTTAAACTCCTTTTTCCAAATTATGAGCTGGTACATACAACCCAGAATTACACTGTGTTGGGTGGGAAGAACACTACACCTCACCACAGATATTTGGAAACTCATAGATGCTTTCACTTTTTCCATATTCACTGAATATTTGGTGTAAGTCATAATCTCAGATGTAGCTACTACTTACGTCCCTACAGTGGGGAAGTAGTTTAGCACCGCATCCTAATGTCTTACTTAGACTCCCAAATTTGAGTCAATATTAATGATGCTTCTTTACTATGAAAGGATGAAAGTTAAATCAATTTGTGAAAACAGAATCCCTGAATGAACTTACTCCTTTTATTCATTTATCCATAGATATGTAAATATATATATATATATATATATGTTCTTTTTTTCCTCTGAGCCTCCCTGTCTCTCCCAGGCTGGAAGTACAGTGCACACAGTTCTCACATGAGAACTTTGACCTGCTCTATTTCTATCATGGGCCAATTTCCCTCCTTAGGAAGCTTAATGTCTCCCTCCACCACTCAGAGATTCATATTATTGGGTTAATTCAGATACCAGATTGGTTTAGCATACAGCCTTCACCTACACAGTAGCAAGGATTTACACACTATACATTGACCCCTAACTCAAATTAAAACCAGCTCTATAGAAATAAACAGTTGCACTGAGTGAAATGTGCTTGGTCAGATAAAACAATAGCTGACTCTTTTGTGCAAGTATGAAAGAGGACTGATAAAACAGAGAATTATCTTAGAGCAAGGCATACCACAGGCATATGAGAACTAGATCATGGATGACACTCATCTTTGCCACCACACGCAGAAATCTATGTACATCCTAACTACGAGTAAGTAAAGTGATTGGATGGAATAGAAACCCAGTGAATAAGAAAATCAGCTCTTCCCCAGACAGTTCATTTTTTTCCATTATATCAATCAATAACTTAAGTCAATAGGTTTTCCATCCATCCATTCATTTATTCAATAAACATTTATTAAGTACCTATTAAACTCCACTAAAGGTGTCTATCAGTATGCTAAGCACAGGGGAGATAGAAAGTCTATGAGACATAACGCCTGTCCCCAGAGGAGATAAGACACAAAAACAAATAATCATAATATACATACTTATGTATCTGTGGTCAGTCTTTGTGCTCATTTCAAATGGTGACCAATCAGATCAACTATATGCTATCCTGTTGATTGCATAAATACTTAGATGTTATTGAAGGGTTTTTTAAGGCCTTCTTGGTAAGAAAATGGACCCCCTTTACAGGAATGCTGCCAAACTTACCCATCACTAACTTGAGTTCAAACCCTGCTTCTATCATACATTGTCTGTGTAACCCCATGCAGTTCTCTAAAACTACAAAGTTGCCTACAAGGTTTTGAACTGCCCTAATAAGAAAGAGTTTCTTTATCCTAGAACTCCCTATTCCATTGAAATTAGAGGTCTAAGCCTTGTCCCCACCCCTCATTGCAATGTAACTATTTTTTCTTAACAGGTAGCTTGACATCCTCAAGCTATGTCACACATAAGATAGTTTCTGTAAAATTAACATTCCTTTTTTTTCCCCTGTGGTAGTAAGTTGGAGTCAGTTGATATTCGCCATGCCATACAGAGAGACAGAGAGAAGAGAGAGAGAAAAAAGAAAGAAAGAGAGAAAGGAAGGAAGACTAGAGTTGATGGTTTTGTTGGTCTTGTCAACAACTCTTTAAGACTATAAGTTAGAGAGTGTCAAGCTACAATGGGGGATGGAGTTTATTCTCCAAAAGTTTCCATACTAGTGAAACCACAGGTCTAGTCCCTGCCCTGTCCTGCAATGAGGTCCTTCTTGCGACTCTCACAACAGAACTTGTTGTCGCACAGATATTTTCACAAAATGAGATGTTTGTAGAGTACTTTGCAAACATAAAAAGCACTATGTAAACACTATTATTATTATTATTTATTATCTACAACAGATGACAGCCCCTGTAAACTGCAGTAACAGTTGAATCTGCAGAGGCAACAGTCAGAATACCCTGACAGTATTCAGTTTGCTTTTTTTTTTTTAAACAGAATTCAGCTGCGGATTTCTTTTTCCCTCTTGAACAGAATTCAGCTGTTCCAGAAAGATGACATTTATCATGACTCTGATTGCCTTTTTGCAGACCGGAAAATTCTCGAGCAGTTCCACTCCCTCCCAGAGCCAACCACAGGGGCTGGACTATGCGGAAGATGCAGCTGAACATGAGAACATGAAGGCTGTGCTGAAAACCTCCTCCATTGGTGAAGAGGGCACCTCAGTGCTGGGTGTGAGGACACGAAGCCGAGTCAGCAGAGGTAACTGGCCACTTCCTTCCTTATGGCACTCTCTTCCTTATATGGGCTAAAATGGAGTTTGTTCTCAGGTCATAGACCTAGGCTAGGGTTCCTAACCTGGGGTCTATAAACTTGCTTTAACAGTACTTCAGTATAATTGGTTTCCTACGTAATCTGGTGTATTTGATTTTATGCACTCAAGCATTACTTTGACAAGTGGCCCCTTGGCTTCATCCAGGCTGCCAGAGGGGTCTGTGACTCTGAAAAGGTTAAAGGCCCCCATCAGAGGAAGGAACTTCAAAGGCCATTTAAATTTAATCTCATTTTAAAGATGAGGAAACTGAGACTCAGAGAGATTATAAATGACTTGTTCATGGTCAAGCTATAAAGCAGAAAGTTCTACACTGAGGTAGGTGTTATTATGGTCAACTGACAATGGAAACATCTTTCTGGAGAGATGAAGATGCACTTGTAACATTACCATTATATGCCATGAAATAAACGCTCATCAGAACAAAGCAACCTCCATCTTGTGGCTTTGGATTTTGTATCTGTTTTCCTGCTCCCCCAGGGCATACCACCTCCTCCCAGTGCCAGCCTCCTTCCTGTCCATCGGTGAATGGCAAAGTGAATTGGGGGATGGAGTTTCCTCACCAGGGAGCTGGTGTTCTAGTGAACGCCCTCTCTTTAAAGGCCCAGCTTGACCTTTCCATACTAGCCCAGGCTACAATGATCTTTCCCTCCTCTGAACTTCTAACACTGATAATGATTGCTGACATTTTTGAAACTCTTTAAGGTTTACATGCATTATCTCATTTGAACCTCATACTAGCCTTCTGTTACCAAGTTATTATTAGGTCCATTTTACAGATGAGGAGATTGGGGCTCAGAAAGGTTATGTGACTTGACCTTGTCCGATAGCTAGTGAGTTTCAGAGGTGGGATATGAATAATCCAGATCTTACTGACTCCCAAGTCCAGCAGTCTGCTCACTATTGCATGTTACCTCTCACTGTCTGTCCTACTTGTCTGACCCTTTGGGTGTGCCATTTTGTAACATCCCTCTTGTATTGTTACTTAACTCTTTACATGTGCGTATCTTATTTTCACATAAACTTTAAATATGGAGTGGGAGAAGGGAGGCAAACAGGTGATTTCACAAAACTACCCAACCCTAAGTGAGTTGGAAGGCCATAATACCGAGGCCTTCCTGGCCGTGACAAAGGAAATAGCTTTGGGCTGTCTGGATCAGAGGAAGATTATGCTAATTAACAGCCAGCATCCAAGCTTTAAACCACCAATGCTGACCCTTCAAAACAGGCCTCTAGGCAAACCATACACTTTGTTCCTCAAGATTTGCTGGTAGAATTCATACAGCCCTAGATCCAAATGGATTAAATAAGGGAAATGACAATGTGGAGAGAGCTTCCCTTGATGGGTTCCCAGCAGCCTAGCCCTTGACTGCCTGAGGAATGGGGATAATTATCTTGTAATGTCTTTGTACATAAAATTTATTTTCTTGTGTAATTGGAAGAGGGAAGAAATGTAACAGTGGCACACTTTCAAAAGGCCTGGTCAGGGAACAAAGCCAATGAAAAACCGTGAAAGGGCCTTCCCACAGTATTCCCCTGAGGATAGTCAGTGAAGGTCTGGATTTACCCAGTCTTCTCTCTGTCCTTTCTGGCGGTCTGGTTCCTGGCTCATATGAAAGGTGGCCTCATCACTAACATATTGGTTTGACTCAGTCTAGTTCTACCTCTTCTAGTTCTTTAAAACAACAATAATGGCTGGTTATTACTAGATTGCATGTACTCACTAGACAGTCCTAACTAGGTGACTTGCTGGGGGGAAAAGCCTGCTTTGGGTTGTTTTGTTTTTAATCTCCTCATCTGGATTAGTCACTGTTACAGTTTTTAAATTGGTACTCATGAAATGTCCTCGTGGCACAGGGCCAGTCATTAAACCTGCTCCCTGCTCCTTGTCACAGCTCTGTGGCAAGAAGGCAGGGGTAGACTTTGTGTGAGTCTAAGTGTGGGGATATGATGACAAATATAAGGAAAGAATTATCAGGTAATGGCCAAATATACAGCTGACACAATTTCCAGGAAAGACCTTTTCTCCTTTGAGAATTAAACATCTGCCTACTTAAAAGTGTATGCTGTTTTTCTAGTGTGTTTATTGTAAGCTATTTGCCTGGGCAGCCAAGTAGCACAGTAGATAGTGTAGGACCTGGAGTCAGGTAGACCCATCTTCCTAAATTCAAATCTGGCCTCAGACACTTACTAGTTGTGTGACTCTGGGCAAGTCACTTAAACCTTATTTACCTTAGTTTCCTCATCTGCAGAATGAACCGGAGAAGGAAATGGTAAAACACTCCAGTATCTTTGCCAAGAAAACCCCAAATAGGGTCATGAGGAGTCAGACATGACTGAATAACAACAACAGTTTGCCAAAAGAGCTAAGAATTAAATTCCTGTTATCATTCACTACTAGAAAACTAACCCAAAGAGAGGCACCTGAAGTCTAGTGAAAAGTTCATGGAACTGCTAGTCATGAGGCCTCATGTCAACTAGCTGTGTGACCTTAAGTAAACAATTTAACCTCTCTAAGCTCTGGCTTCCTTATTGGTGGAATGGGCATAATGACAGCAACTTTATATGTTTCACAGGATTCATTTGTGCATGCAATATTTATTTAACATCTATGATGTATATAGTTCTAAGGTTGGCACTGAGATAATAATAATAGCTTACATTTATGTAATACTGTATGCCTGGCGCTGGGAGGAAGGAGCTCCTATTATCTTTATTTTACAGATGAGGAAACTGAGGCAAAAATAAGTTGGGTGGCTTGCCCAGGGTCACATAACTAGTAAGAATCTGAGACTAGATTTGAACTAGATTTTAAGTCTTTCTAAACTCCAGACTCAGCACCCTTTCAAGATGCATATCAAAGAAATGCCAGACCTGGTCACTCCACATTAAGATCTCAACATTAGGGGGAAAGCACCCAGAGTATCCCTTTGTCATTTGAAATGGTGAATACAAATGCAGATATCTGAGAACTGGGTGTATTAACCTCTGGGTTGAACTTTTATTGGGATAATTGTCAGGAGGATATGATCCAATTTTGATACAGCTTCTAGATGAAAAGCTCATTTTGTCTTGTGTTTTTTTTTCTTTTTTTTCCCTCACAACCCGATGTCTTTTGGGGTTCTTTCTGCCCAGGCTCTACCAGCAGCACGTGGCATGCCGGCATTGATGACTCACCAAACGTTACAGATGACGCAGCAGATGAGATCATGGATCGCATTGTCAAATCGGCCACCCAAGTGCCCAGTCAGCGAGTGGTGCCAAGAGAAAGAAAACGATCACGGGCAAATAGAAAATCACGTGAGTCCATTGGGGAAGTGGGAACAGAACAGAACGCGTTTTCCAGGAAGCCAACCCCCCAGGTCCCCATTTGCAGAGTGGAATGAGAGGGACCAGTGCAGGGGTAGTTTGGTAACTTTGTGCTGTAATGAGCTCCTGGCTCATAGCTCAGAATAGAAGAAATATGTAGTGCATCTACCCTGGCGGCCCTGCCTAGATGGGATCAGTCTGCAACAAAGAGGTCCCTTTTAGAATTCTGAGCACTTCCAGGGTCCCCATAAATCTGTTCTGTGTTACAGAACTCAAATCCCCGAGGGACTCCCCAGGAGCTCCAGGCCAGAAGACGACGTAATCCAGGGGCTACAACCTGAATCTATTTTCCTAAGCCTGCTTTGGCTCAAACTTTTAGTCAAGGGAGGCTGCAGGCATCTTTAGATAGCCAGGACAGAATGATGTAGTGAATAAACAATGGAGTTGAATTCAGAGTCCCTAAGTTCCAGTCTCTGCTCTGCTGGGTGCTATGTGTGTGACCTTGAACAAGTCCCTTCAACAACTCTTGTGCCCTCAATTTCCACATGTGTATAAGGATTGAGGGGTAGGGGAGGTAGGACTAGGTGTTCTTTAAAACCTCTTCCAGCTCTCAATTCTATACACACCAGTGGAGATCAGAGGTGTGGGCCAAGGACAGCTTATGCCCAGGTTGCAAAAGATGCTTTGACCAGGTGCGCACCAAGATCTCTTCACTCCCCAGAAGAGTTTAGTGTTACCTCTGGACTTGGAGATTTTGCTTTGTGTTCCCTCCTACAGATAATTTATAAAGATATTAATTAGTAGGGCAGCAAGGTGGCACTGTGGATAGAGCACCTGGCCTGGAGTCAGGAAGACTCATTCCTGAGTTCAAATATGGCCTCAGACACTTAGTAACTGTGTGACTCTGGGTAAGTCACTTAACCCTGTTTGCCTCATTTCTCTCATATGTAAAATAACCTGGAGAAGAAAATGGCAAATCACTCCAGTATTCCTGTCAGAAAAACCCCAAATGAACAGCTGGACCTGGCAGAAAATGACTGAGCAACAACTAATAATACTAATTCAAGCCACAGTCCCTAAGGAAACACAGATCTTTATACTTTTCTACCCAGAGTAGTACTGATTTATCCTTAGGTGGCATAATGGAGATAGCAATGGATTTTGTAAGATCTGAGTTTGAATCCTGCCTCACCTACTTATTGTGTGACTCTAGGGAAGTCACGTCACCTCACTAGGTCTCAGTTTCCTCAAAATAACCATAAAGATCCCACCTATCTCCCAGAGTTGTAGGATTCAGATGATATATATGTAAAATGCTCTGAAAACTGTAAATCACTATCTAAATGTTAGCTATTATGATGATCTCTGTTCTTTCTTTCATTTCACTAGGATTATCCATTATCTTAGACAAAACTTTTTTGATCAATCCCTAAATCCATTGTGACTCAACATTGTATATAGCCTTTGGTATGGGACTTCATCAAAGGCATTAGATTGTACCCACAAGTTCTTCTCTCTTTACTGATCCCCAAGCAATAAAAATATCATGGTCAATTCTCCACTGTCTCATATAGGAATCACCAGTTTCTGGTACAGAGTGAAGTTTAAAGAAGAGTTAGAGACTGAGTGACTACTTGGAACAGAGAAAAGAAGAAAGAGCATAGACTTAAGAATGATCTTAATATATGGAAGAAAAGACAGGTGTTAGCCCTTATTCAGAAAAGAGTCACAAGACCAGAATGCCTAAACCAAGGCAGCATGAGACTGAGTCAGCTAGGTCTAGGTAATCAATCCATCCACAAAGATTTATCAAGCACCTACTGTGTGCTAGGCCTAGGGATCCAAATTCAAAAGGGAAAGGAGTTGGGCGGCTAGGTGACGCAATGAATAGAGCACCGGCCCTGGAGTCAGGAGGTCCTGAGTTCAAATCCGGCCTCAGACACTTAACGCAAAAACTAGCCGTGTGACCTTGGGCAAGTCACTTAACCCTAACTGCCTTCCAAAAAGCAAAAAAAAAAGGGGGAAAGGAGTTTACATTCTAAAGGAGAGAATATGTACATATATAATATATGCTATATAAGTATGTAGAGTATGTTTAAGATGAATATGAGACAGTTTTGGGAAAGAGGGCTTTATTCGTTTTTTTTTTTTTCCAGTAGAATCAATTTATACAACCCTTTCCATATAAAAATTGTCCATGTTTGACATTATCTTTTGGTTTGCCGTTAGGCATTATGAAAGTTGCATTAACCATTTCATGGTACTAAATGCAATTTGGGAAAAATAGGACCATAATCACTTCATTGGCACGTGAAGTAGCAGCTGCTTGGACTTACGTAGTCACGAGTAATACCTGTCATAGAGTTCTTACTGAACCATCAGAAGTTTTGGTTGTTTAGATGTCACTTTGAAAGGGTATCATAAAAACATACCAGTAAACATTACTTGTAAGGTTTGGTTTTCTTTCTTGGTCTTTTAATAAAGATATGATCCATTTAAGAAAACCATGACCTAACTCTCCAAATTCTCTTTTGTTCTGTGCTCAAAAAGATCCTGTGTTAGTGCACAGGAGTTTTCTGCACTGGGTGGAAGGTTGGACCAGATGGCCCCTTCCGGCTCTTAAGATTCCATGATCTAGTTCTCACATGCCTGTGGTTTGCCTTGCTCTAAGATAATTCTCTGTTTTATCAGTCCTCTTCCATACTTGCACAAAAGAGTCAGCTATTGTTTCATCTGACCAAGCACATTTCACTCAGTGAAACTGTTTATTTCCATAGAGCTGGTTTTAATTTGAGTGTAGTGGAAACACCAAGAAAAACTTGGGACCCAGTAAAAGTTTAGGTTGACCCTGATTTCCTTTGTAATATGTGATTGATAAATTCCAGCCTTTCAAAGTCTCAACATGATGTTTCAGTGAATCAAAAACAACTGAAAAAGGAATGTAAAGTTCCATAGTTCAGGGCCTCAGGCTTCAGTTCATTGACTTTAATTGCTGAACAGTGGCACTGAGGTAAATGGATAATGAAGGAGATAATGAATGACACAAACAGTCTGGCTATAAACTCATTTGGCTGGAGGAGAGAATCATTTCACGCTTTAGCAAGAAGCGTTCACACCATTTCCAAGAAACTGAACAGTATCCTTCCAATAACTCAGGAATTTATGATATGAAAACAATTTGAGGGCTGCTAAGATAATTAAGTGTCTGCTTTTGGGTTTGAAGCTTATGGCTCCACCTCCACAGTGCCAGACATCCTGATGAAAAGTCAAAAACTTGCTCAGTTTAGAAACATGGAAGGGCATCCAAATCATCATAATAAATCCTCTTTTTTTCCAACTGTTGAATTTTTTTTTATTCAGTCTAGTTAGTTTCTGGCTGATCTTAACTCCGTTACGTTTGCTCCTGGCCAAACTCCAGTCTATACCCTCTGATTGGCTTGTGATATAACCATATGAATTCATAAAGCAGTAGAATGAATTTATATCCCATCTCAGACCCTTACGACCAAGGTGACCTTGGTGAGTCACTTCTCATATCAGGGCTTCAGTTTCCTTATCTGTGAAATGGACTAGGTGACTTCCAAGAGTCCTGTTTCAGAATCTCTGACATGTCAATTCAGAGGATCATAGATCTGGAGTTGGAAAAGGACTTCAGAGGCCCTCAAATCTGACTCTCATCTTACCAATGAGGAAACTGAAGTTGAGGTAGATTAAGTGATTTGTCCAAGATCACATGGGTAGTAAGTGACAGAGGGAAGAATTGAACCTGAGACCCCTGTCTCCAGAGTCAGTGCTTTTTCTACTGTACTATGTTGCTTCCTGTCACTCCATTAATCACTGTCCTTTATTGTGTCTATAAAAGCCTGGAGGTCATATGGCCTCTTTTACATTTATTTCACATAAGCATAATATATTTGAGCTGATTTGCCTTTAGCCTTCTCCTTTCATATAGTATTGAAGGACAAAACAGTGACATCTGATGAGTAGAATTTCCTAAAGGAAGAGAATGATGGAGTCTGAGAAATCCTTTAGAGAAAACAGAAGGTCCTCACTGTACAATATCTTTCTTTCACTTCCCTGCTACCCTGGGTCTGCCAGTCTCCCAGCACATTTCAGTTACCACCACCCTTTCTTTCCTAGTGGTATCTGATGCTATCCAGGAATCTGCCCACAAATCCCATTAAGAAAATGCTGATCATACTGATCACCTGAGTTTAATTTCAGCAATTTCCACTTACTTCTCCTAAACAATATATTGTATCTCTTTGTAGGTCAAGGTTAACTTACACAAAACAGTAAATCCAAAGACGTTACCATACATACTAGTTACCAGAAGGATTTTGATCAGGGAACTGATCAGGTTAAATATCCATTCCCTTACTTTTCATCATCAAACCAGTCAAGTACTATGTGCCAGCAACTAATCTAGGCACTGAGGAGTCAAAGAAAGGCCAAAACATAAATACAAACAGTTCATGCTCTTCAACACAAAACCCAATAGTCCAGTTGTATATTGTAGCAGCAAGCACCCCAAGCGTCCTCAGGGTTGCTGCCACCACAGGTTCTTGGATCTGCTTTGATAAAGGAAAGCAACTCAAAATGGATTAACAAGCTTACTTTAATCAGTCAGACCATATATCGTTTACCTTGTTCAGGGGAAAAAGGTCAGCACCCTGAACTTCAAAGTATACAGGAAGAATTATCAAGACAGAAACAGATCTAGTAGACAGCTTTCCAAACTGTCCAGCCATTACATCCATACCCATTCAACATCTGGGTTTCCACATCTGGGTTTTTCAAAGCCGGGGGAGCTCCAGACAACGGCTTCCCAGAATCCATATCAAATCACAGAACACTTCTCAAAGTGAGCCCCCAAAACAAAGCCTCACATCAGGGCTTATATAGCCTTCTCCTGGCTCAGAGAATGTAACAACCTTATTGACCCACTGGCCAATCAAAAAGTATCTACTGAAAAACAAGCCTCCCACCCCAGGCTTCAGGTGCACTTTAGCCTAGGGGCAGGGAAGATCTTCCAAATTTGCATTCTCATTACATATATCTGGGGCTGGTATATAGGAGCCCATTTGTATTTAACAAGCCCAGATGTGTATCTGATGTTTATGCTTGAGCTACACCCTTTTCCCCATTTGGAAGCATTATCAAAAGAGCACTGGGTTGTGATCCTTAGTATCAGCAGCAGAGAGACCCGAAAGGATGAGGATAGAACATATTGAGGCAGCTAGGTGGTGAAATAGGGTGCTGGGGTTTGGAGTGAGGAAGACCTAAAATCATAATCATCTCAGACCCTTACTAGCTGTGTGACCCAGGCCATTTAACCTGTTTACCTCAGTTTCCTCAAATGGGAAATGGGGATAATAATAATAGCACTCATCTCTCAGAGTTGTTGTAAGGATAAAAAGAGATAGTGTTCATAAAGCACTAAATAACACATAGTAGGTGCTTAATAAATACTTGTTCCCCGCCCCCCCCATTTGTTAAGTTGACAGTAAGACCATCAATTTGGTTTTGGTTCTGATTGACATTTGAATCTGCCCAAGTGAATCAAGTCTGACCCACATGCCACTATTTTTGGTAAAGCTTAGGAAATCATACTATTAAAAGAGACCACTGTATAGTCAGATACTTTTTCCATTTATTTAAATAAATAGAACATTGCTGTCATGATGATGCTTATATAAACACCATGTGAACCCAAGTGCCAAACATTTTCTCAGCGTGTGCCCAGAGTGTACCAAGCGTTCAGAAATGTCCTTAGATCTGTGAAGTTTACTTCTCTACTTATTTGACCAGGCATTTTCCATTAAATGCACTAAGATTACCATTCATGGACATCTGTATGCTACCTTCTACTGAGATAACTAAATTTAATTAAATTTAAGATGCCTCCAAGTACAGTAAGTTATGCCCTCCTGACCTTCTTAAGGCAGTATTTTGTGTCTTAGTTATGAGATCTCAGCAGGCCTTTCTCGTCAAGAACAAGGAGGTATTTTTATCCTATTCTAACCTATTAAAATCTATTTCTTCAACAAATGCTTTAAGGATTGCTTAAAGAACATAAAAGGTCATTAGAAAGTTTTATTTTTATTGCCACTGCATAGAATGCATTCCATTACTCAATTAAATGTAATCTACCTCAAGACAAGACCTTTAAGAGCCAAAATATTATGTCTAGTTAAGTTAGAAATACAAGCTAGAGTTTAACAGCAAAGAAGGAAGAAGAGATTGTTATAGCTTCAAGGAGTCTAAAGCACAGATGAAAAATGCTCAGGTTTCAGGGCCATCATTGAGAGTGGGCACCATGGAAATGGGATAACCTTGAGGGGTCAGGTAGGCATGGTCCTTCCTGAAATAGCTTCCCTACAGGCTGTGAGTCATGATATCTATAACTCTGCCAAAGGAGTTTCTTCTGGGGCAGATAGGTAACACAATGCATAGAGCACTGGGCTTGGAATTAGGAAGACCCATCTTCCTGAGTTCACATCTAGCCTTAGACATTTATTGTGTGACCCTGGGCAAGTCACTTAACCCTGTTTGCCTCAGTTTCCTAATTTGTAAGATGAGCTGGAGAAGCAAATGGCAAACCACCCCATTATCTTTGCCAAGAAAACCCCAAATAAGGTGAAGAAGAGTTGGACAGGACTGAACAACAAGGATCCATACTATTTCAGAAAATGAAGATTATCAGATAACCCCAAGGGGGACAATACAGGAAGCCAGTCATAAACCCCAGAGTTGGAAGTAACTTATCAGTTCCATTTTTTTTAGTGATAACCACATGACACAAGTCATAAGCATGTTTAAGCTAAGAGGTGAACATTCATTGTTAAAACATCTAAGCTTAAAGGAAAGAGGAAGGAACCCAGGGAACTAAAGGAAAATGGCCATTCTTCCAGGGTTCTTAAAGCCTAAACATAATGAATTCTCTGTTCCTGATACTTTAGGGTATTTGTAGCCCACTGAGCAGGTCTGCAAAACACATTGTTACCAAGAGATGTTATTTACATATGTACCTTTGAGCAATTAATACACAGTAATACTCAATCTACCAATTTGTAGTCAAACCCCTTTAAGTATAGAGTATATAAAGTACAGGTTGTGTTAGTACCATTTACTATAGTCTTTCAAAACTGGTTTAATTACATGATCTACGTATATGTTATAAGAACTGCATAAGAGTTTTTCCTCCTGGACTTTTGGAAGAAGTGATTTAAATGTGCCAAAGACCATTTTCTGGATCAAAGCTTCCCTGATGTCTGAATAAGTATTTCCTTGATGCTCTTATCATTTATTTGGTGTGCTCACATAATATTCATGGGAAACTTGGGTAAAAAGTGCTGTTGAATATGTACCAGGGGATGCTCTCTACAACTCTAAGTCATATTGGTTAGTCAGGTTCCCAAAGGAAGGGTGAGCACTTCCAGTCCTCCCTAGTTTATGGAGATAATCCTGAACATCTGGTTGATTTTCTAATATTGTAACTCACTGAACCCCAGCTAGTGTGCTCTCCATTAATTATCCAGTTGATATCAATTAGCCAGCCAGAGTTGATTAGCTTTCAGTTAGGAATATTTAATAAAGTGGTTTACAAAACATTCCCCTTAAAAATCTTGGATATACTCTCACATGGGTACATAAAGAGTCTCTAGTGGAAAGTGGGCTTAAGTTTAGAGAACACATGATCAGGCGTCACTCACAGGTCCTGGCTGTTAGAAGTCCTTTTTTCCATTTCTTGGGTCCCCATAAAGTTCTTGCAGATACAACTTTCTCCTAGGTTCCAGGGTTTGGAGTAGAGAATCCTAGAACTGCCTTTACTCAGGCTGAAGAGATGACAGTCTGCAAAGCTGCCTTTTCCTCAGTGTACCCATTCTGTCCTCCTGGCTTCACGTATTATTTGAAGGGAAAGTATGATGCTCCCTCTGGGCTTACTCCAGCCCCACCCTCCCACCTTGCTTTGCACAGGTGGAGGCGACAAATTTCCCTTCTCCAAGAGCTCCCAAGCTGGGTTCTGGAAGCAGTTGGTGGATTCCTTCTCATAGAATCTTCTTCTCTAGTATGCTTAAGTCCAGAAGTGTATCTAATTCTTTCAACCAGTCCCAGTGCATTTTGTCCTCAGATTTCAATCAATGACTGAAGCATTTCATCCCTTCCCAACTTGATTAATTAGATTGTCTTTATTTAGTTTGTGCTTTTGACTGGTAGATTCAATAGAAGTGTTTAGAAATTGTTCCCATCTCATCTATACGTTTGGTTGATTCTTTGATTCTAAACTCAATTTAAGAGACGTTTTCATCTGATAAATGTACCAGCAGGCAGTGCATCTTGTTAGTTAATTAATTGAGGCAATTAGGTGACACAGTGGATGAAGTGCTAGGCTTGGAGTTAGGAAGACCTGAGTTCAAATATGACTTCAGACACTCTCTATCTATGTTACCCTGGGCAAGTCACTTAACACTAGTCACTTTGCCTCAGTTTCCTCAACTATAAAATGGGGATAACAAGACCTACTTCATAAGGTTGTTGTGAGGATCAAGTGAAATTTTTTTTAAAAAGCACTTAGCACCTGGGACATAGTAGGTACTCATTTCCTTTCCTTAACTGGGGTTGGAGTATAGGACATTTTATAGCTGTCTCCAGGGATATCATCCTAGTCTGAATGTCTTCTTCATGTAGTGGATGGAAGGAAAGATAACAGAAGGAAACAGATTGGGTCCATAGTCCCTTGTCTTCTGTCCTCTGCCCTATTCTCTGAGTCTGGAGGCTGTGACCTGTTAGAGTGGATTTTAAAAAGGAGAATCTATAGCTGTGAACAGCTAAAAGGAGTAACCGTCTTTCTAGTGGCAGAATGTCAGCGTCCAGGGAGTTTGTAATTCTTTTCTGCCATTGGTCATACAGGCAGACACATATCAATTTCTAAGTCCGCTGGTCAAAGGCATTTCTGTAGGAGCAAAGGATGGGGTGGTAGGCGGGGGAGGGAGCAAGATGACTTTCTGTAAAGGTTAAAAGATTATTCAAACCCATGGGCATTACAGTCTTTTGTGATCTGCTTAGAAAGCAAGATGCTCTACCAACTGACTTCATATTGTGCTGTTAATCACTTGTTTCTGTTGTTGTTGTCTTCTCTTGCCTGGGGTTTTCATGGCACTGTAGTGAGAAGAACTCTGAAGAGTGGACTAACGCCAGAAGAAGCCAGAGCACTAGGCCTCGTCAGCACTTCTGAAATGCAGCTGTGACATCGGCAGAGGTGATAACAAGAACTCTCTCCTCCCTAAGATCCAGATAAACTCTTCCACGTGGCACCTCCCCTGGGCCCATGGGTGCACAACATAGTGGCTCATGTGGTTTAATTGTTACAAAATGTATAGCTGGGATAAAAGGGGGTGTCACCTTCCCCACAAAAATCAACCTGACAGAAAAAGGAGTGTCTTTATTTCTAGGTGACTTCACACAGCTTGTTCTCTCAGTATAGATGGGCACAGGTACCACACATCTCCTTTGCATCACCCCTTTACCATGTCAGCTCTGTTCATGTTGGCTTTCTCTGTGATTTCGTTTAATAGCTCTAACGTGTAACATCTTTTCAATGTAGACAATAGGCCTTTCAGACAGAAATTACTTTTGTTATCACTCCCATGATGTGTTGTGTTCTCATGTAAGACAGAGTCTATACAATGCCAAATTATCTGGATCAGAAGTGAAAAGGCGAACTCCAGAGAAAGCCCAGATGTCTGTTTTGAGAATTCTAGATGTTGTAAATGTTTATGCAAATTCAAAAATGCACGCCGCATTTCAGATATTAAATAAATAGAGTTCAGTGATATTGGTTTTCTTCACCTGGATAAAGTCCTTAACAGTCATCTAGTCTGTAATCCTCCTTTGGAGTCTTGGTCAGAAATCATCTCTGTCTCAGAACAAAGACTGTTGCACTGAACAGGGAGACTTCAAAGGCCTTTTAGCTTTGCTTTGGGGTAGTTCATGTTGGGGGGAAAAACGTAAAGATAAACAAATGAAGAAAGTAGCCCTGAGATGGAGGGGGAAAAAAAGATAAACAAATGGAGAAAGAAGCCCCAAGATGAGTTATTAATACACCCCTGATTTCATAAAGCAGAAAGAATTTACCAGTTCTTATCATGATGAACATTAGCATCGAAAGTATCTTCTGTGCCAACTTACTGGACACCATAGTGATTAAAGTGATCTGTCATACTCAACTGAGTTCCCTCCAGCCCAAGGTTTTATCATAATGGTTAAGTTTGTATGAAATAAAGTGTGTTGACATATCCCCTTAAAGGACTTCTTCCTCTCCTTCCCACAATTCTGACTGTCTGAAACTGAAACTTCACTAAGACTCCTTGCAATTTTGTTCTTTAAAAAAAAAAACTACTAACAAAAAATTTAAAAAGAAATGTTAAGCAACGTCTGTGTACAGGACCACCAAATCAAATGTTGTGGTCAAAAATTCTTCTAATTAGTTCGGGGGCACTCAGTGCATGTGCAGCCAAAAAAAAAACCAAAAACAAAACAGCCTTCAGAGTGATGCCACCTCCCTCAGTTACCCAAGAGAGCTTCCCATATGGAAACTGTGCAAAAGGTTATCAATCAATCTTTTTGACAAAGAGTTTGTCATATTTTTTAGTTAGTTTTAAATACTAGCCTATCAGAACCAGAGCAAGGCAGGGTGGTGGTAACATTGGCAGGATAAGGGGTGGAAGTGGGAGGGAAAAATCACTCTTTGGGAGATTTCTTAAGGGCTGAACTCTTTCCGTATTGGGGACCAATGGTGGAGCCAATAGATCAGTCATGTCTGACATTGAATATTTGGGGTATCTTAATGATCATTAAATTACAGGTCCATCATTGTTTCACTTTCCAAATAGATTTGATCTGGTTATAGGACAGGCCTTAATGATCTTGAGAATGCATTTAGAAGGAATACTCCTTCCCCTGAAAACCAAAGCTAATGTTCCACTCATAGGCATCAATAAATGTATTTTTCCCTTGTCTACATTTCACTTTGTTGGGAGATAGGTAGAATTTTTTTTAAAGCAACCATTTGTCAAACAGTTTATGAAATGTATGCCCCAGAATGACTTAAATACTGCAAAAGTCACAGAATAGACCTGAGTACTATTTTAAAAGTTGTATTTAATTATCTTTCTTATTTAAGAAGAAAAAACAGGGTATTAATATTTATTAGCATCAACGTTCTAAAGCAAATGTGTTGTTTTGCTTATGGTTTGGTAATTTGCTGTAACCCCTCCCCATTATTTCAGCACCGAATAGCAACATGATGGGCCTCCTTGGTAGGGGAAGGAGAGCTCTCTGGCAAAGAAAGGAAGGTGGATCAGGTGCTAGGTTGCTTGGTTAGCTTTTGGCAACTGGCATTTCCCCCAGAGTTTGTGAATAAGACAACAGACCATTTGTGTTTGATTTTTGTCTGCAACAGCAGGAAAAAAAGTGTCAAAAAGCCATGATTGTGTGAATCCACACAAATCTAAAACAACATAGAATTCAAATGAACATTATGTTTTAAAGTTTATGAAGGGTTTTCTTCCCTGTGCTTTCCTAATATGATTTTGAAAAGAAGGATGTGTTTTTACCTGTGCCCAGTGTCTCCTACTCACCTGGCTCTGCTCAAGTACTGTTGGGTACAAGAGCTCCATGGGAACCAGGTGCCTGCCCACAGCAATCTTGCTGGTTAGTCACATGGGCTAAACTTAACCTCTTTTGGTGGGTGAAGGAAAGGGCAATTTAATCCTTTAAGTATCTGCTTTCCATGAACAAAAATATTGGCTCAGAGGAGAAAGGAAAGGGATTACAAAGGGTTATAATAGTTATGTGATAGTAAAAACATAGAATTTATAAAAAATACCAAAGACCAGTACTGACCTGTTAATTAATCTCAGTGCAAATGTGAACCCATTTATTTAGTGCTACCTTGGATCTAAAAAGGCTCATTAGTAGAGTATCCTGTGGGAAATTTGTGCACAAAGCTCCCCAAAGTAAAAAGTCTTTGAGTTAAAGTGTGTATAACAATCATAATCATGGAGACAATGCCCTGAGCCTCCACCTCCTCTCCCACCTGAAACATTGGCTCACACTTGCTCTCTAGTAGTGCTCCGTGGTTTAGAAAGGACTTCACAGCCTATTATCACAATCATCCTTAAAACAACACAGTGAGGTAGGTCCTGCCTCTGAGACCCACTGGCTGAGTGACCCTGGGTATGTTTATTTAACCTTTGAGTGCCCTAGATACCTCTTCAAGACCCTAAGTTATACAGAGAGTGCCAACCTGCATTGGTAGGGGGAAACTTCCTCACCTGGGCATTCTTTATACCAATGAAATCAGTCATAAGTCTAGTCTCTGACTTCAAGATGAATTGATTTAGAATGAAAATATCCTTTTCTTTTTGCCTTTTCTTCTCTCTGATCTTTCTGGATCTTTCTGTTAGGGTATTGGTTTGGTAGGCAAAGCTGAGTTAGCCCCTAAGAAATTTACTCTCTAATAGTGTTTTGAAATGGATTAGGTATAGAAAATGAATTGCACCTTGAATTTTCCACACGTGAAAATATTCCTTCTATTCCCCACATTCAAATATAGAGCACCCAGATACCTTTTTCCCTCCTCTCCTTGGCATATGATTAAAATAAAAAGAACTGTTTTAAATGGGCAACAAAATAGGAAGTTAGAAGGCAAATCTCTGCTAAGCAAGGCAAGATGTGGGTTTTACTTGTTTGTTACCTTTGGGGTTTTAAGAAATTTTTGTTCCATTACTAATTAGTCCAGTTTTTTCTACCATCTCTTCTTCTTCATATGATATGTGGCATAAAGAATGCTGAAGAGGGAACTAGGAAACTTTGGTTAGTAGTAGCTGTGCCTTATCCCTAAATATGGTTAACCCTAATGGCCACTGGTATCTGTACCACCAACTCTATGGCTCTGGCCATGATACTCCTCCTCTCAGCACTTGTTTTCCTTCTGTTTAAAAATAGAAGATTGGGGTGGCTAGGTGGCTCAGTGAATAGAGCACTGGCCCTGGAGTTAGGAGGATATGAGTTCATATGTGGCCTCAGACACTTAACACTTACTAGCTGTGTGACCTTGGAAAAGTCACTTAACCTCAATTGCCCTGCCTTCCCCGCTCCAAAAAGCAAAAAAAAAAATTTTTTTAAATAGGAGATTGGACTAGATCATTATAATCTCTTCCAACTCTTAGGATCTTATAAATCCATCCAGGGTATTAAGATGCACAGTTATTACCAGAGTTGATGTTGTTCAGTTGTTTCAGTTCTGTCCAATTCTTTGTGACCCCATTTGGGGTCTTCTTGGCAAAGATTCTGGAGTGGTTTGCCATTTCCTTCTCCAGCTCATTTTACAGATGAGGAGAGTGGGGTAAACAGGGTTAAGTGTCAAACAGCTATTAAGTTCTGGGGCCAGATTTGAGCTCAGGAATGTGAGTCTTTCTTTCTGACTCCAGGCCCAGCACTCTATCTAGTGAATGAGATGCCCACAAACTAATAAATGCTAGAATCAAAATCCAAGGTTTTCCCTATCTAACAGGTCACCCTCTGGCTCCTTCTACATTACAACAGAGACCTGGATGAACATAATTATCAAATGCAATAAGGATGTCAGTATAAGAATAAAAATAGAGAATTGACTGTTTTGTTTTGTTTTAATCACCCACTTCAGTGGGGGAGGGTGTCAAAACACTTGCTTGGCATGACCAAACAAAAATAACAACAAGGTGACATCTTTTTTCCATGTTTTAAATAATTGTTTACATGTTCCCAGGCCAACCCAACTAGTTGGTTTAAACCTCTCTTTCAACAGGTACCAGCCAATGGAGTTGTATGATTACATAATTATAACCTAGAGGCTCTCTAATGCAATTCCCTTGTTTTAATGAGGAGGAAACTGAGGAGTGGTGGAACTGGTAAATGAATCCAGATCCCCAGACTCAAAACCCACACAATTTCTGCTTTTTCAAGTCCTCTGGTCTCTGATCCTTTAAAGGATCTGATCTCATTGGACAATGTCCTATTATACATACTTTGTTGTGGTGGCCCCATTAGGGCTGCATTTGGTTTAGGAAGCTCATTGGGTCCTCCTGGTACATCCCACTCTTTAAGTTTTTTGATTTTTTTTTTTAAGCAATTGGGGTTAAGTAATTTGTGCAAGGTTACACAGCCAGTTATTTCTGGGTGTGGTGGTAAGTATCTGAGCCCAGACTCAATCCCAGGTCATCCTGACTCTGGTGCTCTTACTCACTGAACCACCTGGCTGCCCCTAAGCAATTGGGGTTAAGTAACTTGCTCAAGGTTACACGGCCAGGTGTTTCTGGGTGGGTACTAAGTGTCTGAGCCCGGATTTGATCCCAGGTCATCCCGACTCTGGGGCCGGTTCTCTCACTCACTGTGCTACCTGGCCACCCCTAAGTTTTGTTTTTGAATAAACCTTTGGGTTATCCCTTAACAAAAGGCACTGTGGGCCCTTCATTAATGACCCCCAGCACATATGTAGACAGGAGCCCTGTAGGGCCAGGCACTTGTCAGAAGCAGCAGATATATTTTGCCGTTGAGGATGATGCAGGAGTCTATGTCTGAGATAATTCAAGGGCTCATTTAAATAGTATTCATCTTATAGATAGAGATCAGTTTTCTCAGATTTCAGGAGAATCTTTTACAAAGCCACTGTCATCCCTTCCCCAAAAAGGAATCCTTTTTTGAGGGGGGAAAGCAAGGCAATTGACGTTAAGTGACTTGCCTAAGGTCACAGCTAGTTAAGTGTCAAGTGTCTGAGGCCAAATTTGAATTCCGGTCCTCCTGACTCCAGGGCTGCCCCCATAAAGAAATCTTTAATGAAATAGGTCAATCAGCAGAAATGATCCTCAGCAATGTGGTCAGATTTATATTTCTAAGTCAAAAAGACCCTCTGGGGACCTACCCAGGCTCTTCCCACCCTCCCACACAAGCAGAGAAAGAGTAATCAATATTTTTCCAGAAGCTCTTCATTAAAACTAATATTAGGGGCCTGGATTACAGCCTCTAACTGAGATCACATGGTGACCAGTCACTTGTTTCAGCTGATTCAAACATGGAGCAAGGCCTGAAATCCCCACTGAAAACTGGAGCAGCCTTCTGTGAGTCTGTAGGAAAGTTATAGTCATACACTTACTCAACATCAGTGGTTGCCCTGTGACCCTTATCAACTGGTCACATCTATAAAGATAAGTTTTGGATGTGCTTCCTTGCCCCAGTAATAACATTTACATATAGTTTGCAAAGGATTTTATATGAAATTATCTCTTTGAGTTAGCTCACAATAACCCTGTGAGGTGTGTGGAGTATTATCTCCATTTTTCAGATAAGGAAACTGAGGCCCAAAGAGGCTATTCCATAAAAGTGATTATATGGTTAGTATCAGAAGTAGGGTTAAGCTCAGGTCCTTCTGATTCCCAGTCTAGTACTCTCTCTGCCTTGTCCTGCTGCTTTTCAGCATCTACACAGTCTAAGAGAACCAACGGGCATCTTCAGGAAGATACAGTGATCCTCCTGATAAGGGAATGCTTGAGGAAGGTTTCTGACCAGGGTAGGATCAATCAGGTGGACAAAGGAATCAGAGCCAAGTCACTAGCACCGTTTTCATGAGGACTAGGGACATGATAGGTTACTTTTTGTAAAAGGAGAAACGTGGGAGGAAGCTGGGTGACACAGTGAATAGTGGGCCTGGAGTCAAGAAGACCCAAGTTCAAATCCAGATTCAGACACTTACTAGCCATGGGACCTTGGGCAAGTCAATTAACCTTCAAGTTTCCTCATCTGAAAAATGGGCATAATAATAGTACCTATCTCCCAGGGTTGTTATGAGGAGCAAATAAGATATCCATAAAGTGCCTTAGCACTGCACCTAGAACATAGTAGCACTATATTTTGTTGTTTAGTCTTTTTCAGTTGTGTCTGATTCTTTGTGACCCCATTTGAGATTTCCTTGACAGAGATATTGGAGTGGTTTGTCATATCCTTCTCCAGCTCATTTTGTAGATGAGGAAACTGAGGCAAACAGGGTTAAGTGACTTGCCCAGGGTCATACAGCTAGTAAGTGTCTGAGGCCTTATTTGAACTCAGGAAGATGAGTCTTCCTCACTCCGGATTCTGTGATGTGTGTACTAACTAGGGTACCTCCCAATTGCCCTAGGTACTATTACTATAGAGAGATGATGTAACAGCTGTCTAAAGCAGATGTTTCAGACCCTGCTGATGCTCCATTGTGAACTCTCCCTCACATATGCATTAGAAATGCTTGGTAAGCACCAGCTATATAAAGCTATGTAGCTACAGTCTCGTATTGGTACAGGCTGAGATTTAAACCAGATTGGATAATTGGAAGAAAAACCTGACATTGGAAAATAACATACTTGAATAGATTTGATAAATGTATATATGTCTGAAGAATACAACCAAGAAACATGTATTACAACACTGATAAGAGCTGAATTCTTGATGTTCCTGGTAAAATGATACTCCCAGATCTCTAGGGAAGGCATATCAATATTGTGCCCCATGGACATAGTTTTCTGTCTGTAACCAAAAGAAGAAATGGAAGTCATTTTCAAGGATTCTGGGGCACCAAGACTGGCATCACCACCAGGGCCATAGGTCCACTTCAATGGAGGAACTCCACAGATCACCATAAGAAATAGCAGTTTGGTCTAGGCCTAAATTAGCAATTCTGCCTATGAAGGAATGGGACCAGCTGTATCCTAATTATATAGTTAAGGAGATGTCCAAGGCAAATGCACCGAGCCTGGAATACCTTTGATCTGGCACTTAAAAAAAAACAAACCAAAAAAATCGGCCACAAGGCAAATTAGTTCAATTAAAGCCAAATCTCTGAAGTGCTAGCCCTCATCCCTGGTGCCACCATAACCTAAGCTATGGCTCTAGCTTTTCAGTTTGACTCATTCCATTATGAGTTTATTGGACGAAGCAGCTTTGTAGTAATGGGAAAACATAGGACTGGGTGTCAGATGATTTGGGTTCTAGTCCTGGATCTTCCACTAATTGTCCTTTAAAATGTCATATCCCCTTTGTGGACCTCCATGTGTTCATGTGTAAAATGAGAAGCTTGAATTAGATGTTTTCTCAGGTTCATTTTAGCTCTAACAGTACGTGTGTGTGTATACACACACAAATTACATATATATAATGTATGTGTGTACACACACACACACACACACACATTTTAAGATCCATTGCTTTTCTGCAAGACCTATGATTGATTCCTTCACTGGGGCTACAACTAGGATCTCCAGGGAAAAGATTCTGATTCTTAGTTGGGGAACATGGTGGTTTTTTAACATGTCTAGTTTTCAAGAACTATGAAATCCAAGAAACTACCTCCTTTCTCAACCACTTTTGGATTGAGCAGCCAAGAATCCACCATTAAAATGTAAAGTTATATCAAGAAAATAAGGCCCCAGAAATTGTACAAGCAAGGATAACTGGCTAACTTAGTCCAGTCTAACTGAACCAGAACAGCTAAAGGAAAAGGTGGGCAAGTGTCAACAGGTGCACAATACAGAAATCAGAGGGAAGAAATCCCCATCTGAATGGCAAAGGCAAAAGTGAGATTTACTTATCTTGGATTTTGTTATGGTGGCTGTTATTGGTTTTTATTGGAATCATCTAAGCCATAAAGACAAAAGTTTTCAAAATTAAAGTTTGACATCCAGAAATGCCTCTCTTGTGGACAGTTAAAAGTTAAAAGGAAATTGAGGAATATGGGACTATCCATGAGACTGGGAAGGAGAATGGATGGATAGATGGTCAAGCACTGAGTACAGTCAGGTGATTCTTTTTGCAGTGATTCCTTTGAAGTAATTTTCATGGACTCTGTGGTACCAAGAGTAGTATCACCACCTGCCCCACAACTCCACTACAAGAGAGGGATTCTAATGAAGAGAAGGGCAGAGAAATCAGCTCAACAAAGAAACACTCAAAAATAGTCAAGGTCCTTCCACTGACAGTGACTCCATGATGCAGCTCAAGAAACAAACATTCTGGACACTCATGAGAAAAAACTGAATGCAACTATGTCTGTCAAAGAGAAGTGCTCCCATAAGTAACATAGACAATTTAAGATGCTGCCCAGATACTAGAAAGATGATCATTTGTGCTGGCAGCTTTCCATGAAATGTATATTTGGAGCTAACTTTCTGGAATAACTATGCTCTTGGGAGGGGGAGAAAAGACTGTAAAGCAGCCTTCTATAATTCAAATCATATTTTCCCTTTGACTTCCATTTTAACATTGGAAGTGTGCTTCTGTTTTTGAAAAATTGGCCTAAGGACATGATTTTTTTTTAATAAAGAAGAACTACAATAATACTTTTGAACTAATATTTTTCTTCTTTTTTAAAATAATACTTTATTTTTCCCAATTGTATGTAAAAAGAACTTTTAACATTCATTTTTGAAAATTTTTAGTCCCAAATTCTTCTCTCCCTCTTTCCTTCCCCTTCCTCACTCTGAGATGGTAAGCAATTTAGGTTATATATCATGCAAAACATTTTTCCATATTAGTCATATTGTGAAGGAAAATACATACCAAAAACACCCCACCCCCCACAAAAAAATAAAGTGAAAAATAATATGCTTCAATCTGCATTCAGACTCCACTGGTTCTTTCTCTGGAGGTGGATGTCATTTTTCATCATGAATGCTTTGGGATTGTCTTGGATCATTGTATTGCTGAGAATAGTTAAGTCATTCAGAGTTCTTTGTTGTACGGTATTTTTTTTTTTTTTTGCCTTTTTGGAGGACAGTTGGGGTTAAGTAACTTGCCCAAGGTTACATGGCTAGTTTTTTGTGTAATTGTTCAGTGTCTGAGGCCAGAACTGAACTGGGGTTCTCCTGACTCTGGGGCTGGGGCTTTACTCACTGCGCCACCTAGCCGCCCCGTTCGTTGTACAGTATTGCTGTTACTGTGTATAGTTGGTAGTAATGAAGAGGAATGCTGGATTTGGTCCCAGAGGCTTGGGGTTTTGAGCAAGTCGCATAAGCTTTCTGGGAGTTGGTATCTTTATATGTAAAATGAGGGAGTTGGTTTTGCCTCCAAATCAATGATACAATGAAAATTATTATATTTAGAAAATCACACAGTATACATGCTGTACCAGGAATTGTGTAGCCTTTGGGAGAAAACTCCATAAGAAAGAGAAGTGCCCTGGTGGCTTCCTAACCTCTTAAATATTGGTGCTCTCAGGGTAGTCTATCAGGTAAGCCCTCAAACTAGCCAAATATTCTGTTGAAACTGATGATCATAGGTGATAAAGTGAGTGGTCCCACAGCCTTAGGCCGTGCAATGTCCTTCGGGGCTTTATCTTGTGCTTTGCTTTCTGTTGCCTTCTACCCCATCTCTATCATCCAAGGATTTTCCATTTCTCTGCCTTGCTTGGCACTTTTTACATTTGAAGGGGTGTTTACACTTTTGCTCTTTTTTCTTATTCTTTGTAAATTCTTTATGCTATAAAAAAATGAAATAAAATGGAAACATCTTTTTTTAATCACCAGCACAGAGGAGGATAGGGGCCTGCTTAAAAGAATTGTTTCTTGAATTTCTTATTTCTGTAAGTTTGGGTTTACACGAAGTGAGTTCCCCTGAAACAAGGGACACCTATCGGGGAGGGCTATGTGTGAGTAAAGCTTTGTTAAGATGGAGGAGAAAAAAAAGAAGATAATAACTCTCTCCTCATTTGGAGTGTGTCTTCACAGTGGAGGCCCAAGAGGTTCACAAAAGGCTATATGTGGCTAACTGGTCACATATAGAAAGCAGAAAAGTGAAAGCCTCATGGAAAGAGATGGTCCATGGACAAAGGACTTTCTTCTTTTGGGACAGGGCCTTCAGGCAGACTCGGTATCTGGGTTGTTTGTTTTTTGTTCTGTGAGCAGAGAATTGTAAAAAATAAAATTAACAATTGTAAAGTAGAAAAGGATGCTTTTTTTAGGTAAAAAGATAAAAACTGTACAATTGTGTAAAGTTACTACTCATTGTGTGTAGCATAGTGTAAAATAGAGGTCTTGGCAATGTTATTCTTTGAATTGTAATTTAAAAACAAGCCATGCACGGTCAAAGATAATACCCCTGTATGCTTGGTTGCTGTTGGTCCCATCATGGTCTTTGTTGCTGTTGTTGTATACTCTTTTTAGGTAAAACGTTTTTGATTTTTTTTAATGTTAAATTGTCTATAAAGTTGCTTTTTTGTTGTTATTCTGATATGTGACTCCATAAAGAACTTGAAACAATGTTTGAAAGTTTGTTAACCCACCAACATATCTATAATTATCTACTGAGCCATTTGGACATATTGACCCCATGTGGAGATGAACCAAGAGGAATCTTCAATGTTCTCAAGTCCATGTTCTTTTTCTTCCAATATGCCCCACCTAGGAAATTGCAGTCTTGCTTTTCTTGACATATAGAGTCCAACTGGGAAATCTAAATTGAGATTCGCGTCCCAAACTTCTTGATATATGCAATGCAAAGCTGATCTCTTTCTTCAGCAGTATCTAAACTCACCTTGCAATAAAGCTTTATAAAACATCTTCTATGTCCTTGTTTATTTCACTGTCAATGCCAGTGTCTAAGGTTGAGGATGAAGGGAAGAGAACTCTGAGAATAATGCAAAATTCTTTGAAAGGTAGTCTTGGAGGCAGAAGGCCTAGATCCACATCTAGTTTCAGAGACTTTCTATTGTGTGATTTTGTCAAACTTAAGCCTCCAAGCTTGACTACAGGATAGACATGTGTGGTAAGGGAATTTGAAGACCTTCCCTGCTTTGAAAATAAACTCTGCCCCAATAGGCTGAATGTAATCACATGGAGCCTGTGGTAACAGGAGTTTGCTGAAGGGTGGAGCAGAGCCCACAGGAAGCTGAGAGTCAGAACAGCTAGACATTTGAAAGAAAGAAGATGGTAGGCAAGTAGACAGGTTTATGAGTAAAAGTCGGTTTGTGGGAAGGCTAAAGGATGCTGTGGCTCTCTTTGCTGTTGTGGCTTATTAACTTCTTTGCTACTATGATGGAATCAGCTTACTTTTTTTAGGTTTTTTTTTCTAGTGTCTGAATAAATGTTTTGCTTCTGTGTTTTATATGGAGAGTGTTATATTTTGCAATTGAGCACTATGCAGGTATATTTATAGTGGTCATGGGCACTGTGAATATTGCATTGGCACTACACCAATCAAAACAGAGTGCCCCCAGAGAATTAATACTGGTAGGCCACAGTTGATCCTCTGGCCTTAAGTCTTTCCATTCTCCAGTACATCCTGCAGATAGCTGCTAGAAGAAAGTACAAGTCAGATCATGTCACTCCCATACTTGATCAACTCCAGTGACTCCCTGTTTACTGTAAGATCATACATTATTTTTGCCTTTTTTTTCCTTTTTAGATTTCCACTTTTTTAATGTTTTGTTTTATATTGTACATAAGTAATAAATAATATAATTTATAAATACACAATATATATGTATATATAAGTGTGTGTGTGAAACTTTTTACTGATAGGGATAAACAATCAAAACAGTTTGGAGACCACTGCACTAGAACAGTTGACTAGGAAATTCTGTGCTAGAATGAAAACTCAACCTAAATAAAGTCTACCTCTTCCCTTACATGGCAGTTAGGTGGAGCAAAGCACTGGGCCTGGAGTCAGTTCAAATATGGCCTTAGACACTTATTAGCTGTGTGAGCCTGGGCAAGTCATTTAACCCTGTTTGCCTCAGTTTCCTCATCTGTAAAATGAGAGAGCAATGTTGCAAATGTTTGACCCCTTAAGAGTCAGGTCAACACCTTCCAATGCTCTGTCCCAAAGTTTAGCTCTATACCTCTGAAGTTTGCCAAATATTGTGCTTAGCAGCGAGTAAGAACTATTAACTTAACATTCCTGAACCTGAATCCAGTTTTCTATAATTCGATTAGAGAAGGGTCTGCCTGAGCTGAGAGAATTTGTTTCTTTAACTGCATTAGTGCTGTGCTGGGGAAGGGTGGGGATTCATGGGAATAATCACCATTAGAATAAAGGCAGCACCAGGCCCAGGAAACTAGGAATTCAATCTGTATACACAAGTGAGGAGAGAACTTCCCCAGAAAGCCCTTTCTACTAATAGTCCTACAAGGTCAGAAAGCAGGAATGGCTCTTCAATGAGTGATATCTGCAGACATGGTTTCCCTGCCTACTACCTCAGCCTCCTTTCTCCACTGGCTTAAGCTTCTTGGTCCTCTTGTACTGAGTGCTGATCCCTCCTACTTAGCTAAGCTGCTCCTAACCTTTAATATGAGGAATTCCTCATCTTCACTCTCGAGCCATGGCAGGGTGCAATATTCCTCTTTATTAACGGTTCCCTTATTTATGCCAGTATTATCTTCCTGGCAGAATGTAAGCTTCTTGAAGCCTGGAATTATTTAATTTTTGTCTTTGTAGCATGAGTACCTCACAGAGAACCTGGCACACAGCAGATGCTTGGCAGCTCTTCATTGTCTTATTGTTGATCACTTCCTGTTAGTATAAAATTGGTCAGTGAGAATTACTCAGTCTTATCTGGGCTCAGCCCCCTTTCCTACTAGGAAAAACTCCCATTTATTATGTCGCTGGCTGTGTGCATCTGTAAGACACTTAACAAAACATATTGTAAAGATAAAGAGAATCTACCTATTACCTACTAGAAAAAAATGCTCAAAAGGAAAAGTTCCAAGAATGTTCATAGCCAAAATCCAGAGCTCCCACATCAAAGAAAAAATACTGGAGCAAGAAGGAAGGAGTTCACCTTCCAATAAACTACAGTTAGGATCACACAAGTCCTAGCAGTTTCTACTATAAATGAAAGGGAATATAATATTCCAAAAGGCTAAAGATGTAGGATTACAACAAGCAAGAATAGCTTTTGCTTCAAAGTTAAATATAATCCTACAGAGAAAACTGTAGATTTTTAATGGAAGAGAACCACTTGTATGCATTATTTCTGATGAAAAGAACAGAGCTGAGTAGGAACTTTGAAATATAAATATAAGAGTCTAGAGGAACCAAGAAAGATAATTTTTGAACAACTGGAAAGAGCTGTAGGATGCTGAAATGCTAATATTCTAATGAGGAGGACTTGGGGAAGGAGAAGAAACAAGTGCTCCTTCATAACCTTTCTATTTTCAAAAGGTACTGAGAGAGTTAAGTCAGAAGACCAGAGGTCCTAGGGGTGTGTTGGCTCTGGTCTGAGAATTGGAAGAGGGGAAAGAGAAGGGAGAATAAAATTACTAAAAGCAATATAGTACTATAGTGCAGAGTCATTCTTGGGGTATATGAAAAGAAGAGTGTTGAAACATGGAAAAAGAGGTTGGAGTAGACATCAGATGAATCTCACTTTTATCTGAGGACAATGGAAAATTGAGCACACATACACACACACGTACCAGTAATGTCTAAATAATTTCAACTCAAGAAAACAAGCAGGTATGTTGATATGTTTTGGGGGGTAAGGGAAGTGTTAAAAGTGGGCAGCTAGGTGACAAAGTAGTTAAGAGTACTGGACATGAAGTCAGGAAGACTCATCTTCCCTAGTTCAAATCTGGCTTCAGATACTTCCTAGCTGTGTGACCCTGGGCAAATCACTTAACCCTGTTTGTCTCAGTTTTCTCCTCTGTAAAAATGTGCTGGAAAAGAAAATAGCAAACAGTATTTTTGCCAGGAAAATCCCAAATGGGGTCACGAAGGGTCAGAAACAACTGAAAAATAACTACACAACAAAAGGAGGGTTAAGGAGAGTAACACCAAAAGAGGGAAGAGTCACAAGGAAAACAAACTTCCTAATCCCGAAGCAAAGATTTAAAGGGGGGAAAAAACAAAAGCAAAGAACAAAAATCTAAGGGAGTGCCTTAGCTTGCCTCAGACATTGGGAATGGCTGAATAAATTGTAGTATATAATTACTTCGATTACTATAAGAATTCAAGTTAACCACAAACATTTGTTAAGCACTTACTTTGGGCCACACACACTGACAAAAGAGATGACTTCAGAGAATCCTGGGTAGTATGGAGTGATGCAGAGCAAAATGAGAAGAACCACAGAAAAAATGAGCAGAGGCCACACAAGGGCAGCAACATTGTAAAAGAGAATTTGGAGAGACTTTGAGACTGATCAATGCAATGAGCAACCATATCCCCAAAGGACTTAGGATGGTATGCTCCTCTTTACAAAGAGGTGATGGACATAAGTTGCTGAAACATGCATTTGTGGACTTGGCCACGCAGACTTGAGGCCACATGTGGCCTTCTAGGTTCTTGGCTGCAGCCTTTTGACCAAATCTAAGTTTTATAGAGAACAAAGAAGGATTTTTTCTGTCAAGTTTAGATTCAGTCAAAGGCCCACATTTGAGGACCCTAGAGGGCCACATATGGGCTCAAGGCCTCAGGTTCCCCACCCCAGAATAGGCTTTGCTTATGTTTCTTTGTCACGAAGGTCTTTTTTCTTTTGCTCAATTTTAAGGAAAGGGGGGTGGTAGGAGGGGAAAGAGCAGGGATAAAGGAGTTTAGCAATAGCAAAAATAACAGGTCATTAAAATATTTTTTAAATGCACAGAAGAGAACATTCAGAAGGAAGACAAGCAGAAATTTCTAAGGTAACATGTAGAACTTAATAGCATACTTTAAAAAAAAACTAATGATGTAAAAGGAAGATTGTCAGTTCATATAGAATATTCTTTTTGCATTCTGCTGTATGCATGGAAATGTTGTCTTTTTTAGCATTCAAATTTAGAACTCTGAAATATTTAAATGCACAAAAGAGCATAAAAGGGAAGGCAGAAAGAATCACAGACAAGCAGGATAGCTCTGCGAGTTATGTGCCAATGTACAATCTCTATGTAATTGCTTACCATCTCTCGGAGGCAGGTGTGGGGGGTGGATACACAGAGAAAGGGAGGGAGAGAATGTGGAATTCAAAATATGAATGTTAAAAATCACATTACATGTAACTTGGGAAAAAGAAAATATTATTTAGAAAAGAAAGTTATATGTTGAATTTAGCACATATTTTTTAAAAAGAAAAGCAAGCTATGCATAATAAAGTTCTTCTGTTTCATTTATAGTCTTTTTGTTCTTGTTCTGTTTGTAGAAATGCCTATTTGGTGCTTTTTAAGTTCAGAATAAAAAGAGAAAAAAATCCAGCCCTTCGGCATAGAGAAATTTTGGAATTTGTCAAGATATGATGATTTCCTTGAGTGTTCTGAACCTGAATGCTGGCAGATACCTCAGAGATGGAAATAGGCCATAATCATCCGTATCTTGGGCATAGCAGTTGTGACCAGTTGTACTCTTGTGTGTTACCCAGGGAGAAACTGTAGGCATGGATTCGTAATGGGACCTGGTATCCATGGAATGTAACCCTAAGATACCGGGGGTTGCATACTTCTAAGGATGTATGGAAGTATGAAATTTTACTTGGGACTATAAATGGAGATAAAAAAAATGCAGGAAAATTATGGGGTGTGGTAATTGGGGAAAACCACTTTCTCTTGGTGTTTCCTTCATGGGACCATAAGCATATAATTTGCTGTGGTTCAAACAAATGTGACTTTCCCAAAGTGTCAAGATATTTGGCCCTATGTTTCTTTGGACTGGACCTCCTAAGGGAAATTCCCATTAATGTCTGAACACAGAAGGAAAAAAGACTAAGAAGCTGGATTTCAGGTAACTTTCCTGTAATGAAATTGACTTTAATTCATCCTAGAAAATTGTTCGACCCACCTATCTACAACTTGAAACAGTGTTAAAAAAAATTATAGCAATGTGTCTGGGCTAGATTCTCACTAATTCGGATAGGAATGGTTCCTTTGATGTAGCAAGGAAAATTATTTTTTCTATATAACCACAAAATATTTTCTATGTCCTTGTTTTGGATTTTGTCAGAATTTCTCATTTTTAGTGAAATTTTCTGCTTATTGTTTGTGGGTGTGGGCAGTTTATATAAGAAGATGAAATACAACTGAAAGGTTCCTTAATGACCACCTCTGTGTGTTACCCAGTCAAGCTGTGAAATGAGACAGGCTTAGCATGTTCCCCCTGCCCCCAGAAAGAAGGGAGGACAGTTCAGAAATAAGTCACTTATATAACCATTAAGCATCAGAGAAATTTAGACCAATTCATTTGAACACTCTTACTTGGCCTACTCATGATTTCTGCCCTCATTAAACATGCCAGAAAAGCTTGTTTTCTTTCAAGTCTAAAGACATAAATGAGACAGAGTTAGTCAGCCTCTGGTTGAAACTCATATGTGAGATCTTAGTATAATCCCAGAGTCAGGACAAAAGGCTAGGACCCAGAGTAGCTATGTCATACAAGTGCACACAGCCTAACTGCATCTTCTTTTGTCAATAAATTGTAGCCAGGTTTAATCCCAGAGTAAGAAGTTTCCCTTCCTTGAAGGTATGAATAAGCTAATATGCAATAAGCTCCAATTACATCAATGATATAATTATTTTCAAAATAATAGAGAAAATTAGAAGAAAACAGGATGATATATCTATTTTTTTTTGAAAAGGGATGGGATCAAAGCAGAGAATAGAACAAATGGGAGGTGGGATAGGAGGGAGGGTAATACAGTCAGTCTTTTGCAATATATCTACTATGTTATTGTTTTGCATTAGCCACACATGTACAACCTGTACTGAACTGCTTATCTTCCCAGTAAGAGTGGGTGACAAGGGAAGAAGGGAATGAATCTGGAATTCAAAGTTTTAAAATCAAATACTCAAATATATATATATATATATTATTATTAATACTATTTTATATGTAATTGGGAAATAAGATATACAGGCACTGGGGCATAGAGATCCACTGGAAAAGTCGAAAGGGGTATGGGAGAAAATATGGGAGAGAGCAGTTTGGAGGAGAGGATATCCTGTGGGACTGCTATTTTGGGGCGGTGGGTAGGGGAAAAACAGGGAGAAAATTTGTAACTCAAAATCTGGAGGAAATGAATGATGTAAATCAGAAGTTAATAAAGCATTTGAAAAAAAGGTTATGAATAGGCAGTTCCTATAAAATGAAACACAATTACTGATTGAAAATTGCTCAGAATTTCTCATTATTGGATAAATTTATAAGAAAATAACTGAGATATTGATTAATGTCCATTTCTTTGGCCAAGTTAATTAAAATTGATAAAATGCAATGCTAATAGGAATGTGGAGAGACAAGCATATTATGACACTTTGGGTGGAGTGGTAAATTCATGTGATCTTTTTAGAAAGGAAAATGATATTATACAAAAAAGCTGCAAAACTGTTTATACTATTTGATCCAGTGATCACTAAGGATAATGTTGAAAGGAAAGGAAAAGAGGTATCTGTAAATATTTACATACATTCTTATAGTAGTATCATTTGTTATGGAATATTAATGTGCCATAAGAAATATGAATGTAATGGGGCCTAATGATGCCTGAGGAGATACACAGCTCTCATTTCTTCTCAAATTACTGATGTATCAGCAATTTGAATAATTCAACTCAGCTGTCCCAGGACCAATCAGGTCAGAATGAAAGACAGTTGTGGAGAGATCCTGCCCTAATGGAGGTACAGAGGAAAACAGTACTTCCAAGATGGAAGCAGTACCCACATGAAATTGAGTAGAAAACCTTGTTTGTAAGGTTTAAAGGTAAGTTGGTTCCCCTACATCTCTCATGAGGCCTGTAGGACCCATAGAACATAAGGTGGCTGAAGTACAGGCAACCCTAGCTACTTTTTTGAGTTATAGCATTGGCTTTCAAAGATTCTGGAGATGCGGAATCGACCCCCTGGGAAGTGAAAAAAAAAAAAACAGTGCCTGCTAAGAGTTGCTAGTGTTTGTAAGTGGGTACAGGCTACAAGCAAAATAATACAAAATGGAAAAAAGGAGCCATAATTAAGGTTTTGAAGTGCCGGAAACCACTGGGGACAGGAACTGGAGCAAGGACAAGGCTACGTTTCCAGAGGTGCTTGGAGGAAAGTACTAATGTATACCGTGTTTCCCCGATAATAAGACACTGTCTTATTATTTTTTTTTTGGACAGGAAAACACCAGAGGGCTTATTTTCAGGGGAGGGCTTATTTTAATGAACATTGACAGCAATTTTAATAAACAGGTAAATGTGAACAAAAAAAGGTACCTTTATTCAATAATGATCATGTCATCTTCTTCAACAACATCGTCATAAGTGTCCATACCCTGAATTCCATCCTGGATGTCTTGTGCCTCCATTTCCTTTAGAAGAAGTGGACCCAATCTGTCATGTCCAGCAATATAACTCTCTTTAAATGAATATGTCTTGTCCAGGTAACCTGCTCATAGTGCCTTGGCGACACAGCTGTCAGTAATTTTATCCCATGACTTCTTCACCCAAGTCACGACTTCTTGCAGACAGGGCTTCACAGAGTTTCCACGCTGATTTCTTTCCATTCTATTTTCAATGTAGTCATTGACTTCCATGCGCAAATGGTCCTTGAATGGCTTGTTTATTGCAATATCAAGGGTCTGGAGATAGGCAGTCATTCCTGCAGGAATCATTACTTGATCTATTCTTCTCTCTGCAAGGAAGTTCTTCATTTCTTTAGCGCAGTGAGTGCTGGCTGAATCCCAGACTATCAGACCTCTTTGGTTACCTCGCATAACAAGTGGCAGCATTAAATCAACCCACTTTCTTATAACAGCTTGTGTACACCAGGCTTTTTCGGTTTCAAGAACGTAAATGCCAGATACACGTTCAATCTTATCTTTCTTGTCCTTACTGATGATTAGAGGTGTGGCTTTCTTTCCATCCAAACGAATTGCCAAAACACAGGTGACCCTTGCACTTTCATAGCCAGTGGTGGGAATGTAGATTGACGTTGCACCCCTGTGATGAATTGTTGTTTGAGATCCTTGTCCCATAAACACTGCAGTTTCATCCATAGCAATCATATTGCAGGTTTGGTACTTGGAAATGTCGATCCTATCAATAAAGGACTTGAATGCAAGTGCACGTTTAATAACTTCAGCATCTTCCAGCTTAAACAGTGTTGTTGATCTTCTTAGGGACAGTTCATACCGTTGAAGGAAACCGTCCAACCAGTGTTGTGATGCTTTGAATCCTTCTGAGACCATTTCAAACTCTGGTGCCATTGAAAGGGCAAATGCTTGAATATCAACCCTGCGCACAACCAAGGCCTTTGCTCTCCTGTCAGCAATCCATTCACCAATGAGGATCTCCAAGTCAGGATATAAGTCAGGCTGCCGACCTGATCCAGACCTGCACTTTTTCCCTTTTCCCTCATCCACCTGTTGATTGAGGTTATTATAATCTGCTCTCCATTTTCTGACCATTCGAAGATCCAAAAGTTTTTCTTTACAGAAAACTGCAAGATTCTTGCCATGTGACTCCTCTGCAATTGCTTTCTTATACTCAACAGTATAGCTCTTCCTTTTTGTACTCATGTCTGGGGGTCAAAACAGACAGAATAATAAAATTATGACCATCAGCCCTTCTTTTCACTCCATCATGCCCCCTGAGTTCTTTTTTCCTCCATCATGCCCTTTTTATCCTCCATCATGCCCCCTCACTCCCGCTTACATACCGGGTTTTTATGTTGTGCTGCCTCAGCTCTCCTCCGCGGCACTGCTCTCAATGGCGCCAGCAAGCAAATCACTGGGGAAGAACAGGATGACACGCTCACTGCTGCAGCTCTGATTGGATGCAGCTCGGAGCGCTGCGTGCGTTTGGGGGGGGGGACGGTGCATACAGAGGGTACCGTAATGTAGCATGTAGCGCAGGGGATCACCTTCAATACAGTAGCAATCTCAATAGGGCTTATTTTCCAGGGAGGGCTTAATTTTAGAGGAATCTTACACAGTAAGGGGAGGGCTTATTTTCGGGATAGGTCTTATTATAGGGGAAACACGGTAGGGACAATCACTAGATTGCTTCCTCCTAGAGCCCTCCTGAGGGAAGTACTAGTGATGAGGTATGGGCTCTGGGAGCCCCCTTGAGCTCTCCTTGAGTCCTTGAGGTACAGGCTCTGGAAACCTCCCTTGGACTCTTAAATCATCCCATTTGATAAGGCATTTGCATGAGGTAATAAGCCTTTCATTGTGGCTGAGCCCAAGCCTTTGTTACTAGAATTCCCACCCTATAGATCCACCCTTGAACTGGTCTAGCCCACCATTGTTTGTGGTCTCCAGGTGGCCTCCAGAGACTTCCCCCCCTTAATCACTCATTGACCTCATTAACTCCTCCTGAAGACCCTCCCCAAACTCCTCCCTACCTCGCTCCCCTAGACCACCCCTCCTACAACCTTCTGTATATAAGACCTTCTTCATGTTTGTGAGAGCACCATAGAATGACCTAGCACAGACTTACTCTGTGTCTAATGCAAGCAAACTTTTAATAAACTTTACTTTTCTTTGGCTGAGAGAAGACTTGAGTCGAATTCATTCAGCAGGACCAGGCATGTTGGTATTTTGGGGTCACCAGAGCAACCCTAACCCTCTTTATGGGTAACCTCTTCATTTTTATGGTTCCCTGATTGGGAAACACTGCTAATCTCAAGTTTTTCTCCAGCCACGACTGGAAGGTACATAAGACTCTCTCTTTCCCTAGTACCTTGGAAATGCAGGGTGTTTGTTTTGGTTTTTGGTTTTGTGGTGTGTGTGTGTGTGTTTACATGTGTGCAGCTTCTGAAGAATGGAAGATAAGGACAGATGCCCCATCTGGAAGTGTAAGCCATATTCTTTCAATTCTCTTGGCGATAGGGAACTGGGAAAATTTCAGGTACTTTTTGTGTTTTTTGTTGTTGTTGTTGTTGTTTTTTGAGGTTTACTCTCAAACCTTCCTTTATGGAGGAAGGGACTTCCAGGCCCTATGCCTGTAGCTCCCAAAAGTTCCCCTTTGGGTTGTCTTTTACAACATTGGAAAAAATTTAGTTTCTCTGGAGACCTTAAAAAGGAAAAGTTGGCATTTTTTGCAATACTGTTTGGCCTAGGTATAGCCTAAAAGTCAATGAATCGAGGCCTGTTTTGGGGACTTTAAAAGAGAATACTCTCTTGCAGTTAGAATCATACTGTCACAGTGAAGGAAGATGGATCGAAGTTGCCTACTTAATGGCTTTTGTTGAACTTTCTCAGAACAAGGTTCTCAGGAAAGACTGGGAGATGCTTGAAGCTACAGCCCCTCCACCCTTAGTAACCCCTTGTCAGGTCACTGAGGCAGCTCCCCCAGCCCCTTCTGCTGCACCCCAATCCTTTTCCCCTTGGTTCCCCTTCTCTTTTCCTCTAGCCCAACACCCTTCATTTCCTGTCTCCTACATCATTCATATCTCCTACCATGCATCTCCCAACATGGCCCCTTCCCCCTCAGGGACCTCTGCTCAGGTCCCAGCCACTGGTCAGGCTGAAGTGCCTTCCTCTGTGCTCCCCCCCACCCCCACACCAGGCAACACCCTCTCAGGCCTCAGGCCCTACCCCCAAGGCAGTCATAGAGGTATCTCCTCTTCTGACCCCTTACACTCCTCATGTGCCAGCTGATTTTCCCCTTACCAGCCAGATCCCCCAGTCTTGCAGTCTGATCCAGTTCAGCCAGCACCCCCCAGTCACTCTCTCACAGAAAGTGGGACTTCCAATCTCCCTTCCCAAGCCTCTGTCCCCACACCGCCTTCAGGGCTTTTTCCCTTAAGGGAAACAAACACCTCTCTGGTCCAGTGGGACAACTGGAGTACATGTCCCATTCTCCATTTCAGATCTCAATCAAATTAAAGAAAAGTTGGGTAAATTCTCCAAAATTCCAACAAAGTTTACTGAAGGCTTTTGGGACTTATCCCTGCAATTTGAGCTTTCTTGGGGTGATATTCATATCTTCTTCTCTACCTGTTCCACTGAGAAGAGGAGAATCTGGGAACAAGCCTAAAAACTTGGGGATAGTTTGGCTAGCAATGACCCCAGAAAATACCCCCCAGGAACAGCTGCTGTTCCCATTAGTGACCCAGAATGGGACTATCATATCAGGGAGGACAGGAAAAAAGAGACCATATGGTACTTTTCCTGTTAGAAGGCCTAAGAACTGCATTTTAAAAGCAAGTAAATTATCAGAAAGTCAGAGAAATTTCTCGGACAAATAAAGAAAACCCTGCCTTTTTCCTAGATAGACTTGTACAAGCTATTAAAAAGTATACAAATTTAGATCCTGACTCTATAGAAAGGGCAGCAATCCTTAACATGTATTTTATTAGTCTGCCCCAAATATTAGGAGGAAACTGCAGAAATTGGCATTGGGACCCCAAATGTATCAGGCCCAATTACTGGAGATGGCCTTTGGAGTCTTTAATAACAGAGACCTGGCTGCAGCCAAGTAGAAAGAACGAAGGGAACAAACCAGAGACAGAGAACATGCTCAATTCTTGGCTGCTGCCATAGCCAGGAAAAGCCCCTCCAGGGGACCCCCTTGGAGGAAGCCCAGTCACTTGGGCAGGGGGAAAACCTGCTTTTGATGCCACAAGGAGGGTCACTGGTCCAAGGAGTGCCCAGAGGGAGCCCCAGGAACCAACACCTCTAGAACTGTGCCCATCTGATCAGAAGGGACATTGGAGGAAAGATGGTGACCAAGGTAAAAGTGGTAGAGCCACCTCCCAGTACCCTGTCCTCCAGTCTTCTCAAGACTTGGAGTGAAGGGGAAGCCTGGGGCTTGGCAGTGTTCCCACTTTCTCCATCTCTCACTGAACTCTGGGAAAGTATCAAGGCTGAAGGTAAGGTTACCCACTTTATTATGACTAAGTTCTCTGTTCTAACCTGTTGGTTTGACCCTCCCTTTGACCAGTCAGGTCAGGGGCATGGAAGGGAAAATTACGGGATGTCTCCAGATATACCCAGTCCCCTGCCTACTTGAGGATCTGTATCCTGTCCCCCTGTTGGGAAGGGACCTGTTGGTGAAATTGGGAAGCCAATTTCTTCTAGTTAAGCCTCCCAGATCTCCCCACATTCCCTCAGAAGTATGGGAGATAGCTGAGTCAATAGTTGGGATTAGGAAATTCCTGGGTGAGCTACTTCTGCCATACCAGCATTTGACTCCTAGATCCTAAAGTGTTCCCCCAGAGTGGTTTATATCCAATTAAGCCAAAGGCCTGGGAGGGACTGCAACCATTAATTGCTACTCAAGGCCCAGACCACCAGGTGAAAGCTTTTGAGAATTTGAAAACTAAATTGACCACCACTCCAGCTTTACAAAATCTAGAATAAACCTTTTACTCTCTATGATGATGGAAGGAGAGAACAGGCTTTTGGAGTTGCCTGTTTTTGAAAACTATTAGATTCTATGCCTGTTGTTGCTTTCCATGTGCTAAATGTCCATGGAGCAATTTAGAAAGGAAAGGGATATCTGACAGTGTTTTGGCCTTGCCAGAGTCATCTTTAATTCCAACCCGGAAAAGTGTTAAACCAGGGAAATTGTCTTTTCTCTGTTTTGTTTTTGTTTTTTTGGTGTATGTTTGGTCTTTGTCTCCTCCAGGGTTCAAGGCATCAACCTCTGGATGACCACTAAGGCTATGCAAATCTCCAACTGAATCCAAGTTCTCCAGCCCACTGCACCTGGCATCATCCACGTTCCAGAGTCTGACCTCTTGAATCTGAAGTCTGACCCCTTGAACGGGACCCAGAGAGGCAGGGACAGCTCTATGCTCCTTGCCAGGAAGCACTTTCAGAAGCTGAGACCTTCACCCTTTACCCTAAAGGAATTTGGGTCCCATTTGTTTGAGCAGGGAATGATGAGATATGGGCTCTGGGAGCCCCCTCAAACTCTCCTTGAGTCCCTGAGGCTCTGGGAACCCCCCTCTAGGACTCTACAAGCATAAGGAAGTATCCCTGCTTGGTGAATACTATTACTTTCTTTGGGTTCTTGATAGGAGTTCTGTTTGTTTCCTTTAGCCTATAGTTAAACCTGTTCACTTTTTGAGTTCTGTGAGCCTCAATGCTTGAACAGGATGATGGTGGTGACTTCATCTTGGTGAAGTTTATACATTATCTAGGTGAGAGTGATAAGGCAGAGAAGTAGGTAGACCCCAAGGTGTGCTCAGATCTTTTGTGTCAGGACGGAGCTTTTGACCCACAGGTTACATGAAGAATAAAGAAATATGGAAAGACTTTTATAAAACAATGCAGAAGAAAGCTGAATTGAGCAATGTAAATTGTTAATTATAACTGGCTTGTTTGTTTTAAATAGAAACAGAGCAATCCAGAAAAACAATACACTGAAGAAAGGGTTCAGAAGGGGATGCAGAAGCTAGCTGTTCATTTTTGTTAACTATATTGTTAAAGATAAGAGGCAAGATGATATAATAGATAGACTGCTAAACTTGGAGTTAGGAAGTCATGTGTTCAAGTCCCAGTTCTAACATTTAATTGGATCTTAACTACAAACAATGCTGAAAGACTATCAGGTATGGGTTGTAATCAGCACCAGGGAGGTTTCCCCTCCCCCCTTCAATATATAAGCATTTTATAGAGTCAGCAGTAAATAATGGAGTTTGTGGCTTTCCTCACACTTTTTAAATTTTTTTTATTTTGTTCATTTGAATGGTTTTGTTGACTTAAACTTAGGGGAAAGAATACACAATACCAAAGTTATGCTATCAGTTGGTAGCTTTGGCAATTCAACATTCTTATATGGTATATCATCAGTGACATATTAATCAATGATTAATTACTGTTTTCATCATCATTTCTCATGTGGAGTCATACAAAACATAGTCTGAGGTAGATTTAAGGTGACTGCTAAAAGAAAGTACAAGCAGTGCTGCCTCCTCTTTGAAAAAAGCTTGGAAGAAAATCTAGTATCAGCAATTGGAGAGAAATTCAACAAAACAACAGGAAGGCAAACAACGAAGGCAGCAAAGAACAAAGGTAGATGTTTTAGAGGTAATTGCTACGAGGAAAGTACAAATATACTCCCAGCAGGTTTTGCATGGAAGGGGAATGTTAAGACACTCAAGGCATCATCAGTACCTGACAACAGGATCTTAACTGTCAGGGGAATACATTAATTTGGGATGTACTTTTTTGCTTGCTGGTCTAAGGCAGTACATGGACGTGTGTGTGTGTGTGTGTGTGTGTGTGTGTGTGTGTGATGGGGTATGGAGGGTGAAGGGAGAATGCTGGGTTTCAAAAGATATTTCCTCCAAACAAAACTGAGTTTAGATGGTGGGAACAATATAATGATTCCACTTGCTGTACTATAAACTCAGAGGTCTAGGGATAGAACCCAGTCTCTGATCCACTTCTGATGAAAAAAATATCTTTGATTATCTGTACATAGCCAGTGAGAAGCCATACCATCACGATCTTAGTCCAGGGACCATTCATTCATTCTTGGAAAGAGATAAAGCTGGGAGGGGGAGGGGGTGGGGTAGGGGGAGGGAATGTTTATTTCCGGATAGGGTTTCCAGGGAGGGGAGATGGCTTAATGACTGGAGAAGCTGATGAACCTCTCTGGGAGCTTGAGTTCTGTAGAGATGACCTCTTTTTAGAGACTAAGGTTTTGCTCTTGCTCTTGAACACCTTGCTTGGATCCAGCTTATTCAAGAAGATGCAGTCTTCTTCAGCCAGAACAGCTGTGTTGTAGGTGATGGGTTTGTACATGTTGAACCATTGCTGTGGAAGAGAGGAGCAGAGAGAAACACACACACACATGCATAGTCATCAAGGGAGAGAGGATGCCTCTCCTCTGGGCTGACTTGGCAGTGCCAGAAGCAAGGAGGCTCAGCAGGAAAACAGGGGGAGGGACAGAAAAATGAGAAACTTCCACAAACTACCTGGAAAATATCATTTCCCCAGGGTGATATGAGATCTGTTTATTTTTAATTCTCCAGAGACCATACTTTTCTTTGTCATGTCTCACATCTCTTAAAATGGAAGCAATTGATAAGAGCTGATATCAAGGCTAAGAGAGGCCCTTTTTCCAACTGACAAACCATCAGAGAGAGGACCTATAAGCTGGACATTATGGCTTTTGTTCCACCTCTGAGGATCTCTAAGGAGTTGTGAGGATGACAGCAATATCATATGTCTCTATAGCTCTCACATCTGTTATTTTATTGGTTTTTCACAATATAACAGAGTCAGTAGAGCAGGTATTGTGGTTATAAGGAAACTGAGCCTAGGAGAGATGGAATGACTAAGGTCACCCTGCAAGTTAGCAAATCAATGATTATAGCTCAGATCTTCTGGCTCCCTCGTCTAGTACTCTTTCCAGTGGACCACTATTGAAGGCTACTGAAAACAAAGGACCATCATCAAGGGTGGTTAATTCTTGGGAGAAATGATTTAGGGACAAGAAGACACTAAGGTGGCTGAATCCACTTCTCTTACCCTGGACTGTGGGCTGATGCCATAGCTGGTGAAGGCATATTGCCACTGGGGGAGGCCCAGATGAGTGATCAGTAGGCGATAGTAGGTAGTAAAGGAATCACTGAGAAAATGCCAGTATAAAGCTCTGTCCAGAAACCAGATCTCAGCATCTTGGGGTGCTATTACAATAAAAGAAAATGAAAATGGCCAATTAGGAATAGTCATTTTAAGTATAACTCAAATGGTAATTGCTGGGCTTTTGTGGGTCAGAGATAGGAAACATAATATAAAGGGAAGTTCTTAGCAGAGCCAAACTCTAATCTGAAAGACCTGAATAGAGGAGTTTTAATGGTAATGGAAATGTGAAGATCTTCCCAGCCCCTTGATAGGCTTAAGTGAATTTGAGGACCTCCCCTGATTTGAAAATAATACTCTGCCCCCTAATAGGCTGAATGTGGTCACATGGAACCTGTGGTAGGAGGCTTGTTTTTCAAGACTGCCCACACCTTGTTACTTTGTGATCGGGCAGAGGGTCACAAGGGCTGTGCTGTTCTCTGACCCAGGAGAAGGTCATATACCCTGATGTGAGGTTTTGCTTTGAGGCTCACTCATGGGAAGAATTGTGTTATTTGGCCAGATGAGACTCTGGGTAGCAGTTAAGCTGCCCTCCCCCTCCCCCAGCTTTGAAAACACAGATGTTGGTTCTTCTCTCTCTGGTAGCTATGTATGGATGTAATAGTCAGACAACAAGAAGCCCTGTCTGCTGGTCTAGTCTCTGTATTTTTGTCTGCTTGTAATTTCTGTTTGTATTCTCTGAAGAACTAGGTAAATGATATGTGTTTGATTAAAGTAATATGGTTAACCCCTTTTTGAACTGCTTTCCTTTAGAAAAGCAGACAAAGAACCTGTGCTAGGGGCCATCCTGGGTAGTGCTTGCTGCTACAGAATCCTATAGTTGCCTTCTTAAAGGAAATCTGGTATCTAAATGTTTGTAAATCAAGTTTGAACCAAAGATGTCAAAAACCATCACCTGATTTCATTGAGTATACTGGCTCATAGTTGTTTTTATTTGCATTTCTCTAATTTTATATGGGAGCCACTAGGTAGTGCAATGTATAGAGGGCCAGGCCTGAAGAGAGAAAGACTCATGTTCCTGAGTTCAAATTTGACCTTACTAACTGTGTGACTCTGGGCAAGTCACTTAACCCTGTTTGCCTCAGTAGTTCAAATGTAAAATGAGCTGGAGAGGGAAATGGCAAAGCACTCCAGTATCTTTGCCAAGAAATGCAAAGTAAGATCATGAAGAATCAGACATAACCTAAATGACTAAACAATAACGAACAAAAATTTTTAGTTACTTGGAACACATTTTTATATGTCTGATAATTTGGATTTATTCTTTTGAAAATTACCTGTGTGTATTCTTTAACAATTTATCTATGAAGGATTGGCTGTTGTTTTTATGTATCTGAATCAGTTCCTTATATGTGTGAGAATGGAATAAAAATCATTCCACCTTATTTTAGATTTGATACTTTACTCAGATGAGTATGTGTCTTTTTTTTAAGCAATTAGGGTTAAGTAACTTGCTCAAGGTTACATGGTCTGTTATTTTTTGTGTGGGTGCCAAGTATCTGAGGCTGGAACCAATCCCAAGTCTCCCAACACCAGGGCTGGCGCTCTTACTCACTGCGCCACCTGGCCGCCCCTATGAGTATGTGTCTTAATCAGGGGTAGGGAACCTGTGGCCTTCTAGGGCCTTGGTGCAGCCTTTTGACCGAGTACAAGTTTTACAGAACAAATTCTTTTATTAAGGGAATTTGATCTGTGAACTTTGGATTCAGTCTAAGGGCTGCACTTGAGGACCTAGAGGACTACATGTGGCCTTGAGGCTGTAGGTTCCCCAACTCTGCAGTAGTTAAGTGTTTAATAGATAGTATTTATATAACACTTTAAAAATCTTTTTAAAAATCACTTTATAGAATGTAAAAAAACTAACACAAAAAATGCTTTTGAGCTTCACAATAATTGTGTGAAGTAGATGCTATTATATTCTGTTTTACAGATGAGTAAACTAAGGTACACAGGTTAAATGACTTGTCAAGAGTCAGCTGATAACTGAAGCTGAAGATGAATTCAGGTCTTCCTAACTCCAGATCCTGGTCACTCTCCACTATACCACTTAAATGACAATAAATTAAAAGGCTTTAGACCAAATATGAACATTCCTTCAAACTAGAATGACTGTACAAGAATCATGTTCAGACAGTGGTCATTCTAGAAGTTGGAGTGACTGTGGCATTATAGTAAAACCCCTAAGAATAAATTGCATGGCATGTGTGTGGGGCAGGGGTGAGGGAGGGAAGGAGAGGCCTCAGTTTTGGCTGTAGATTTCCCTTCTCCACTCTTGACTGGATGGAATCCTTGCAAGCTCAAACAAAGGATGTAGAAGATGTTGAACTTCCATCTTCTATCAGTGTCCAGGTAGCATCCCCAGATCAAGTCATGGCATCAGTAGCCAAGGACAGAGAGAACGTAGGTTTATGATTCCATAAAAACTCAGCAAAGAAACTACTCCATGCCTAAGCAGGAGTTCTGGGGTATCCCATGAACAGGATAAAAGGACTTGCAGCGACTAGTAGCTATGAGTTACCCTTTGCCTCATGTGATCTCAAAACTTGAACCCAAGTACTCTGGACTCTGTATGTATTTGTGGGGCAGTATGTCACAATTCTTTTTTTGTGGGGGAGGGGGAAGAGGATATTTTGTACCGACTATTCTACTATAGCACCTTAGGAAATGCCTCTCTCTAAGGCTACTTAAGGCTGGCTGAATACATTCTCAATCAGTAGTCTTGAGGGAAAGCATACCAATGGAGGCTCAAACTGATGGCATTAAAGAATTACCCCCAATTCCTCAGAAGTACCTCTGAGGAGGAGATAAAACCCTGCTCTGGAGCCCACAATGAGAGTTGGGATAAAGAATCTCGTAGCTTATTTGGGCTATATGGATCTGGGATATAAGACCTTTATTAGAAAACTTGGAGCAAATTTCTTCTTTTTCCCAGTTTTTCCTTTCTAATTCTAAATTGATTAGTTGTATTTGTGCAGAAAACAATTGAGTTATACATAATCAAAACTGTCCATGTTATCTTCTCAATTCCTTGTTTATGAATACTTCCTCAGACTACTTTCCAGTTTTCCTAGTAGTTTGGATCAAATAGCTCTGTAACAGGTAAAACAAATGGTATGCTATTGTGCTTGCATCTGTATGGTATATAACTTCTCTCTTCCATTATCAGTCTCTTTATTATTTAACTAGTATATAACAGTGTTGTTGATTATAGCTTTGTAGTATAGTTTGACATCTAGTACTTGTTTGGTCCCCTTCCCACTGTTTTTCACTATTTCCTTTGAAATGCTTGACCTTTTGTTTCTCCATATGAATTTCACTATTATTTTCTTTCTAGATGTATAAATTAATCCTTTGATAGCATGATGGATATGACACTGAATACATAAATTCATGTAGGCAATATTGTCATTTTTATTATATTGGCTTAGCTCACCCATGAGCAATGGCTTACTACAATAATTGGGTCTGTATTTACATGGAGAATGTTTTATAGATGTATTTATATAGTTCCTGTGTATGTCTTGATGGCCAAACTCCCCCAAATGTTTACCTCTATAATTATTTTGAATAGAATCTTTCTACTGGCTTTTGTTGATAATACACAGAATGTCTGTGATTTCTGTGAGTTTATTTTATATGCTACAACTTTGCTGAGGTTATTGTTTCTATATTTCAGGTAACTTTTTAGGGTTCTCTAAATAGTCATTTTCATCTGTAAAATGTGAGTTTTATTTCTTTTTTTGCCTATGGCTATTCCTTCACATCAAATAATGTGTCAATTTGTGATTTATCTTGTTGTATGATGTGAGGTGTTGGTCTGTACCTACTTTATGTTAACCTGTTTTCCAATTTTTCCAGTAGTTTCTGTCAAATAGTAAATCCTTACTCCAATAACTGAGATCATTGGGTTTATTGAATATGCTGCTATGTTCAGTTATTGCTGGATACCTAATCTATTCCACTGATGAAATCTCTCTATTCCTTAATGTGTACCAAATCACCTTATTAATGATTATTACTTAGTACTATAGTTTGAGATCTAGTATTGATCGCCTAAGTTCCTTCTTTTTTTCCTTGTTACTATTTATTTCTAGGACTATGTTAAGTAATAATAATAATAATAATGGGCATCTTTGCTGTACTGTTGATTTTAGTGGAAAGGTATTAGATTTTGGCAAAAGCCTCTTCAACATTTATTGATATAATCATAGGTTTTTATTATATTATTAATAAAATTTGTTATATTTATAGTCTGCCTTCTATTGAACCAATATTGCTCTTTAGGTGCAAACATGATCTGCTCATAGTGCATAATATTTCTAACATGTTGTAATCTACTGTCTAATATTTTGTTTAAATTTTTTGCAATTATGTTCATTTAAGGATATTAAGTCTAAATTTTTTTCTGCTTTATTTTTCCCTTGTTTAGGCACCAAGACCATATTCATGTCATTGAATGAGATTGGAGGGGTGACTCACTTTTTGTTACTGCAAACAATTTATGTAATATTGAAATTGTTTTTTGAATATTTGATAGAATTCATTTGGCCCTGGAGATTTTATTTTTTAGTTTGAGAGTTCATTTATAGCTTAACTCTATTTAATTTTCTGATATTGCATTGCAAATATTTTTTCATTAGTTTATTTTGTCTTTTTGTATTTATTTCCTCTAAGTTATCAGTTCTGTTAGCAAGGAATTAGGCAAAATAGTTTGTGATAATTGCCTTTGTAATCCTCTTCAGCTGTGAGTTCATTTTTCCTTTTTGATACAAAGAATTTGCTTTCTTCTTTTGAAAAATCAAATTAACTAATTTTTATCTATTTTATTAGTTTTTACAAAAACATCCGTTCCTAGTTTTGTCAATTCAATTTTCTTGCTTTCATTTTTATTGAACTCTTCTTTAGTTTTCAGAATTTCTATATATTGCTTAGCTTGGGTCTTTTTTGATTTGTTACTGTTCAAGTATTTTAATTGCATGCCCAATTCACTGATCTGTCTTTTCTCTCTTTTTAAAATGAAAGCATTTAGAAATATAAATTTTCTCCTAGAAATTCCTTTAGCTACATCCCATAAGTTTTGATATATTGTCTCATTATTGTAATTTTCTTTAATGAAATTTTCTATTGTTTCTATAATTTTTGACCCACCCATTCTTCAGAATTATGTTATTTAGTTCCTAATTTTTAAACTCCCTCTTCAAGGGCCCTTTACTAAGTATAATTTTATTGTATTATGATCAGTAAAATGTGGTTAATATTTCTGCTTTTCTATAATGTAAACATTGTATAGCCCTTTCCACATGCTCAAAGGATTCTTGAAAGTCATCTATTCCATTAAAGATCATTTTTCCTCCTTGTAGGATAATATTCATTTTTGCAGAGTAAATTATTTTTGGTTGCAAGTCTTTATCTTTTGCTTTTTAGAATATTGAATCACAAACTCTTCTCTCTTTTTTTAGTGGTAGCTGCAAAATCTCTGTGATATTCCTGACAGTTTTTGTTTTGATACTTCTTTCAGAAGGTAAACAACGATTTCTGTTTTCACTTTGCCACCTGATTCTAATAAATCTGGGCAGTTCTCATTTATGATTTTAAAAAATGTTATCCATGTTTTTTTAAAGTATGGTGGGGTTTTTGGTCATGGCTTTCAAGGTAGTCCAATAATTCTTAAATTATCTTACCTTGATATGTCACTTTGCCTGCCCCTCACCCACCCCAATCTTTTGACTTTGTTTTAGAATTTCTTGGAGTTAGTGTTTTCTGCTTGGCCCATTCTAATTTTCAGAGAGTTTATTTAGTAATTTTTTACTGCGTCTCTAAGCTATTAATTTTTATTCTCATTTCTAAAATTAAATTAGTGTGTTTCTTGTTCATTTAATCCAGGTATTTCTATGGTCTTTGTGGCCAAGTTGTTCTTTTCTCAGATTCTGTCTGGACTTGTGGAGATCCTCTTTTCTTCCTGGTTTACTTCTTGGGCTTTGCTCAACCCATAGTATGTCTTCATTGTGTTTAGCCTTTTCTTCTGTTCACTCTTGTTACCTCTAGCTTCAGTTTCTAGACAGATCCATATTTGGATCTGGACTGTGCTCCTTCCCTTGTACTTGGGCAAGGTGGGCAGACCTGGTTTACTCCTAAATCAAATGGCTACGATAAGGCCAAGCTCTCTATAGGAATCCCTAGTTTTGGGCTCAGTGTCTTGGTGGCTAAACTTAAGCTTTGCTGTTTTTCCTTCTTTTAGTTCCTTCTCCTTGCCCAGTCCAAAATCTTTGGTTGGCTCCATCTTTTGCTATGACTGGCAGGCCTCAACCACATGACAGAAATTGTTCTGATAGTAGGCTTTCTGCAAGACCCCATGAGCTTTGCTTCCCAGGCACTACGTGAGCCCTTTCTCCTTCTATTGCTTGGCTGCAGGTTGCCTGAGTACTATTGCTTCTTGTTGCACTATCCTGTTGGGGCTTGGTGTGAGCAATGTACTTTTTAGTTGCTAGTCTGGCTTGGCCTCCTCCTATAGTTGGGACATGGGCTCTCAGGGCCCAGTGCAGGGTGCTGCTTTAGTCTTTTTCCCTGCTCCGGCATGTGGGTAATTAATTGCAGGAACTATAGGCTGTACCTTCCACCCACCCTGACTATTCTTCACTTGGCGCCTCTGCAGGTTTCTAGCATTTTTCTTGTGAAGTCCTGGATTGGATGGAAGAACTTAGTCATTTCTCTTTGGCTTTCTTTATCAGTACTGCATTATTAGAGCTTTGATGAGGTGTCTTTAAGAGAGTCAGGCTGCTGTCAGTATGATTCTGCTGCAATCTTTGCCACAACTCTGATCATTCGTTTTCTTTTTTGTTTTATTCTGAACTTAACAAATACCAAGTGAAATGAGCAGTTTAAAATACATTGTAAAACAAAGGGGAGGGATTGTACATCCTGTGATTCTTTTTCAAACACTAATCAACACTGATACTTTTCCAACAACTATAATAGAACATCTGTTTCACACAAATAAGGTTTTACAAATGGTAGTAAAATTTGCATCATGTTGTTTAATAAACCAAAGAATCTTTTATACACCTGTAGTCAAAACACAAGTTTCATGTCCAAATGCTTGTTTCAGTATGCTATTTAACGTCTACTAAATACTCCTGTAAGACCAAATGTTTGTCATATTTTTCAATGGCATATGGGTTCCTTATCATTTAGAAATATCAAGGACTAAAAAATTGCTTTTGTAGATCAGTTGAGTGATTTACAAAGTAGATCTTTCCTTCTCTAATTTTCAAAGCAGATATCTTTCAAATTGGGAAGTTATAAATATTATTTTATGAATTTATTTAATAGAAGTATATCCAGTTTGTTTTTCTAGAGTCAAGCATAAAATTTAAAGAAATTATATTGATTTAGAGTAGTCAGTTTCCCAAAAGAGGCAACAAATATACATTCAGGAAGAAATTGTCATTAATAAAAGACTTTGCTTCATTTTTATAACCACTAATAAATGGAAACTACTTCTTTTAGGTAAGGTAACTTTTCGAGTCCTTTGGTACAAGAAAACCAGTATATTTTGCAATAATGTAGAGTAGTTTTATACTCTGCATCCCATATCATCACACAACTGTATGAAGAACTTTCCTTTTAATGGGCTGTGTTATTAATTACTCTTAGAACAACTTGAAAAACTGCACATACTGTGTTTCCCCGATGATAAGACACTGTCTTATTATTTTTTTTGGACAGAAAAACACCAGAGGGCTTATTTTCAGGGGAGGGCTTATTTTAATGAACATTGACAGCAATTTTAATAAACAGGTAAATGTGAACAAAAAAATGTACCTTTATTCAATAATGAATTCAATAAAGAACAGGATGACATGCTCACTGCTGCAGCTCTGATTGGATGCAGCTCGGAGCACGGCGTGCGTTTCACGGGGGGGTATGGGGGGACGGTGCATACAGAGGGTACTGTAATGTAGCGTGTAGCGCAGGGTCACCTTCACTACAGTAGCAATCTCAATAGGGCTTATTTTCGGGGGAGGGCTTATTTTAGAGGAATCTTACACAGTAAGGGGAGGGCTTATTTTCGGGATAGGTCTTATTATCGGGGAAACATGGTAGTTACTCATATTTCTCAATACAATGTATTCAAATGGCATGAGGAATCACATTTTAAACTAGTGTCTAGAGATCTGTATTTTGACCTAATACCTAATGAATTCCATCAGCACAGATTCTAACACCCATGTTACATCATTTTCATTTTTAAAATCTGCCAATTACATAGAAAATTTCACATAATGTGGCATTGCCTTCAATAATTTCACAAAGCAACAAATCTTCCCTGATGATTTCAACAACATATGATACATATTTAACAGAATGAGCATCTTTAATTACATCTGCTAATTCTTTTGCTTGTAGTACAAAATAGGAAGATTCATTTTCTCAGTTAATTTATCACTAATGTCTTCACAAACATGGACAAGTTTTCCTACAGTAGCATCCACAGATTAGGTATTCAAAGCTGTTTTGCATATAATTTTAATCATATTGACAGCTGTAGGTAATACCAATATTTCTATTAGCCAATTAGACTTTTTACACAGAAATTCTTTAAGCAACCTTGAAAGATGGAAGCAATCCTTCTGATGTAACAACCATGATTTTTGAACTTTTGTTTTTTAACTGATAATACTATTAAAAGAATTCAATTTTCTGGAAAAATGTTCTTGTCATGCCAAAACATTCTGTTTATATATTTGAAAATATAATCTCAATTTCTTAGGCTGCATGCTATTTTCAGCTAAAGCATTTGAACAAACACAGCAGTCTTTCCTCTTGGGCAATAACAGTACTTGTGAATTTCAGTGACAAATATAGTTGTAGGAGGAGGAAGATGACACACCTGATAAACTGATTTCTACCTGGAATAGTTGATGAAATAACAGAAGGTAAGGTGCAGCTAACAGGTGTATTGAGGTTTTAAGTTCTTAAAGTGCAAAGAACTCTCTAAATGTTGTTACCACTTTACAAGATGTGAAGAAGTTTTTGAGTCAAGTGGAATTAGATAATTAGAGGGCATCTAGCCATTGACTGACTGGACACTCATGCCTGCCTTCGGTGGCCCTTTAAAAGCAAGATAATTTCTGGGGAGTTAGTCAAGGATTCAGTGCAGAAGACAGCTTTTTTGAGAGGGAATTGTTCCCTTATGTCTCTTCCCCATGCCGGCCATTGGTCATGGCATCTTGCAGAATTGCTGCTCACTGAATAGAATGTATACATCTCTATATATAGATATATCTAGCAGAGTCCAGACTAAGGGAGCACAGTAGAGTAACATACTTGGCAGAGAAGCTGCACCCAAAGGGAACAGTATGAAAATACCAAAAGAAAAGACACTGGGCCCTGCTTAGTCCCAGGTATGAGCTCTTTAGAGGTATGAGTTCCCTTGGCCATTTATAGGCCCCAGGTGTCTTTACTAGGAAACCATATGTGTATTCCACTCTTCCCAATGACACCACAGGTAGTTGTGGGACAGTGCACCACAGGTTTGTGAGATGAATGACTTTTTTTTTTTACTACTGGTTGTGTCATATTTCAGTCAAGTATCTTTGCTTTGAATTAATTGACTCCTTTGGCTATTTAAGGTAAACATACTGTTAAGGACTTATGGATTATAGGTTTTTTAAAAACTTATATTTTATTTTTGAAAAAATCCACCCACTTTCACTCCACCCACCTCAACATCCTATCCCCATCCACAAATTGAGAATAAAAGAAAAACAAAACCACTGTTACAAACATGTATAGTCAAGCAAAACAAATTTCCACATATGTCTCATTTACCTCTCTACCAAGATGTGGGTAGCATATTTCATGGTTAGTCCTCTGGAATCACTGTTGGTGTTTATGCTGATCACCATTGCTAATTCTTTCAAAGCTGTTTGTCTTTACCATATCAGTTGTCACTATGTAAATTTTTTTCATTCTGTTCATTTCCCTATGCTTTAGTTAATATGTCTTCCCAGGTTTCTCTAAAATTATCTTTCATCAAGACAATATCATTCTATCATGTTTATGTACCATAACTTGTTCAGTCATTCCCCAATTTATGGGCACTCCCCTCAGATTCCCATTTTCCACGACCTCAGAAAAGAGGTATAAATATATTTGCATTTCCTTAAGAATATATTTTGCTTAAGATTAATTCCTTCCCACAGTAACAGTCACATTGTGTGATGCCTGACTTTGATAGACTTAACTCTTCTCAGCAATGCAAGGACATAAAACAACTCCAAAAGACTCCTGATAGAAAATGCTGTGAACACCCAGAAAAAGAAATATGGAGTCTGAATGCAGATAGAAGCATACTGTTTGTTTTTTTCTTTCTCATGTTTCCTTCCATTTGTTCTAATTCTTCTATATAAGTAATGTGAAAATATGTTTAATAAGTATATATATAGAGAGAGAGCCTATATCAGATTGCATGCCATCTTGGGGAGGGCACAAGGAAGGGAAGGGGAGAAAATGTAAAATTTATGGAAGTGAATGTTGAAAACTAAAAATAAATTTATGAAAAAATATTATCCCAATTAAAAAAAGATTAATTCCTCCCTTAAACTACCCTACTACTAATTCCCCCTTCTTCCATTTATCTGTTGAATCAGATGTATTTTTGCACTCAAGTGTGTGTGTGTGTGTGTATGTGTGTGTGTGTGTGTGAATATTCTCCTCTTTTACCAAATCAAATGTCAGTTGATCCCTCCATCACCCTCTCCTCCTTGTTTGTATAGGTATCTACTCACACAACTGGATTATCTGAGTTTTCTTTAACTTGCCTTTCCCTCCTGGTGTATTCCTCTTCCCTTTTCTTTACATTCTTAAGATCATCAGGACAGAATAAAATAGAACCACTTCTAGATTGTCTAATTAAATTTCATGTATGATCCCTGATGATGATAGAGTTCAGTGGAGACACATGCATTATCTCTACATGTTAGAGTGTAAGCAGTTTGTTCTTGTTTAGTCCTTTATCAATGTCTACTCATGTTTATCTTTTTGTTTTTAACTCCTGTGTTTGAACTTCACATTTTCTATATAATGATAGTCTCTTCATCAGGCATACTTGGAAGTCCTCTCTTTAAACAAATTAATTTAATATAATCTTATATTCAGTTTTTCTACATAAGTTATTCTTGGCTATAAGCCTATATCCTTCACCTTCTTGAATATAGTATTCCAAGCTCTCTGCTCCTGAGGTGGCTGTTCACCTGTGATCCTGACTATAGCTCCTTGGTATTGGAAGTCTTTCTGGCTGCTTGTAACATTTTGTTCTTTGACCTGGAAGCTCTGGAATTGGGCTATAGTGTTCCTGGAAGTTTTCATGGCTTCTTAGGAAGTGGCTTGTAGATTCTTTCTATTTATGTTTTGCTTTCTGGTTCTGAGATAATTGGGAAGTTTTCTTTTGAGATTTCTTGAAATATCATGTCTAGGCTCTTCTTTTACCTGTGGCATATAGATAGTCCAGTGATTACTATAGTAGTTCTACTTGATCTGTTTTCCAGGTCAGTCATTTTTGCTATTAGGTAACTTTGTATTTTCTTCTATTTTTCCCGGTCTTTCCATTGTTATAATATCTGCTAGTATCTCATAGAATTATATTTGGACCGTTCTAATATTCAAGGATTTTGTTGCTTGGACAAAGTTTTGTACTTCTTAGATCAAGCTGTTAATTCTCTTTCCAACTTTTTTATAGCTCTCCAGATTTTTCCTCTCTCACTCTCATTTCAACAAACTTTTTTCTCTTTTTAAAAATTCTTGCTTCATCTCTTCCAGAAATTCTAGTTGAATAAGTGTTTAAGCTTTGTTTTTCTTTGAGGTTTTGCATGCAGATGTTTTGGAGTAATTCTTTTATTCTAGCTGTGTGTCTTAGGCATTCTTGTCACTATTATAGCTTTTTATGGTGAAATTCTTTTTCTGTTTACTCATTCTTTCAGCCTGAAAGTATTTTTCACTTTAGACCTGATATTAGGACCAGACTCTGTGTACATCTAGAGGGAATGTCTGGGCTAGTTCTGTTGCTGCTTTCTTGTTGTACTGAGTATTCTGGGATGTTCTTTTTGGAATCTCAGAGATTTTTCAGGTTGGGGACCTGCAAACTTTCAGTACTCCCAAAATGTTCTGATCTTGGGTAAGATCTGATTACTATTCCCCTGGTCAGAGCTCTGCCAGTTCCTGACTTGGTTTTTGGTCTGAGCAAAGGTAGACTGCTTCTGGGCTCTGCCTTTATTAGTCAGCTGCAAAGCTCCCCTGGCTTAGTGACAGAACTTCTTTGGTTATTTCTCTGCAGGGAAGAGCTATGTTACTGCTGCTTGCTTCTGAACTTGCTCTTTTCTCAGTAGAATACAAGGAGCCTCGCTCCTTGGGAATGCTACCATCAGAGGCTGACCCCTCACAAAAGCAGTTTACCCTGGATCTGTGACCTGGAACTGGGTCACAAAGCTGCCAGTTTGCACTTGTCCTTGCTGAGGTGCTAAGGTGTTGAGGTGTGAGTGTGGAGATGTTTTGGTAAAGGTCTGGGATCTTTGTTTGTTCTGAAAAATAGCCTTTCTCTGTTGTGGAATGCTCCCCAGATGATGCTTCTGGCCAGGTTCTCTCCTCATTGTCTAGAGACCTTTTTCTCTCTTTCCCTGTGCTGACCTGAACTAGGAAAAATGACGGATTATATCTAGGATTTTGGTTTTTTTACTTTATATGTCTGACTATATTTTCACTACTTAAATGCTTCTGTACTAATTTTAGCTGCTCTGGTGAATTTTTCTCTTCAAGAACCAGTTATAAATTTATCTACCATGAAGGGATAGCATTTCTCTTTTTAAAAAATGAAATACAATAAATTTAAGAATTTTAAAAATATAACTATAACAATTCTAAAATTTTTATTTTTAAGTTATAGTGGATTTTCTTGAAAATCAGCTCATTACATTAATTTTTTTTTGGCCTTTTTAGAAGGCAATTGGAGTTAAGTAACTTGCCCAAGATTACACAGCTAGTTTTTTGTGTGTGGGTGTTAAGTGTCTGAGGCCGGAACCAAACTCGGGTCCTCCTGACTCCAGGGCTGGTGCTTTACTCACTGTGCCACCTAGCTGTCCCTATTACATTAAATTTTAATGAATGAATGATGAGAAATATAAAATGGCGTTTTTATACCAAGATGGCTTAACTTTACATTTACACACTTCACCTTCAAATCCAGTAAACAGCTAGCCATTTATCTGGGTTATAAATCTATACAAACTAACTTCCTTCTTTCAAGGAAGGTTCCTCTCCATAAAGGCATCTGTTAGTAGATGAGAAGTCCAGAAGGAAAACACTTTACAGACACTAAGGTAAATTTCTCAAACAATTGCTTTTAAAAAAAAAATTGAAACACATTGATTTATATTTGAACTTATATTAAATAATCTCTGGATTGCATTCATTGTCAGGTGGAGTATATCATGCTTTTGTTGACTTTGAGGTGAGTTTTTTTTCCACTTTTATAAAAGTGTGTTTATTTGTGAACTGTGTTTTAAAATATTCAATAATTTTGGGCTTTGTTTCACTTCCACTTTTAGAGGGTCTTATGCCCCAGTCTAGACAGCTCTGCTTAGGAGAACTACAGACTTAGCAGGCCACTCTTATAAAGACCTGGTTCCTGTTTTTCTAATCTGCCTATTTGTATTTTTTTCTTTTAGCATTTAAATTTCTAGAAGTGGGTTTAGAAGGAACAAAGAATGCACATTCTGAAAAGCACCATTAGGTATCAAGGTTTAAGGTACTTTGTGACTTGAGCGGAGATCAAGGTTCTAATAAAATTCTAGCATGCTGGGTTGGAGGGTAGAGGAACATTCCTCTACCTAAGATTCCAATCCTTTGGTACATGGAGAAAAGTGATGTAAGATGCCTTGAGCTCTAATAATGATTCACCTTTCCTTTCTTGGTTGGACCTAAAAGAAGTCTGTTTTATTGGTGGAAGTATGGTGTGATGGGAGGGGCACTGGATTGAAATTGGGAGGTCTTCAGTTCAAATTTTGGCTCAATGAAGTATTACCTTCATGACCTTGGGCAAGTCCTTCATTGCTCTGTGTCTCCACATCTGCAAAATGAAGGCCTTGTACTAGATGACATATAAAGTCCCTTTTTAGCTCTACATCTATGATTCCATGAAATAAATTATCTCTAAATTTGCTTTCAGCTCTAAATCCCAGTATTCTATGATGTTGAAAAATTCAAAGAATAAAGCAAAAAGATCTCAAGTTAAAGCCAAAGTCAAACATAGTAATGCTAAGGAGGAACAGTACCATTAGGTAAATGCTGAATAATAGCATTAAGAATTCCAACCAAGTTCTTACCTCTGGGATGAGATCTTTAATTTACCTGGTTTATCTTTTTTATAAACAAGGCAGACTTTTCCATTTCCACTGCAGGAATCCAGTTCAAAAATCCTATTTCTAGAGTCAAAGTGTGGCTTCTCTGGGTTGTCCCCATTAGCTCCCAACCCTGAAATGGAAAATAACATTTAAGGAAGATAAAACATGATGTCACTTATTAAGATGCTGGGGTTAAATGCCTACGCATGATTTTCCTAGGATGAAAATATCAGGAAAATAAAACACATATACATCGAAGTTGGAAATCTTTTCAAAATATTTTTCAAATTTCAGTCAGATGAATTCTACATATAAGAGAATATGATAGGTTTCTCTGTTTATTGTCTTCTATCCCTGTCTTCATAATCACAAGTAGACCAGTATAGCAGGGGCATGAGGGAATGGAAATTTGGTCATTGGGGAATTACTACATCATAGTACTACTTAAAATCACTGTCATTAAACAAGTCATGGCATCTCTTTTTAGCATGTCCCTAAATTACTGATCCATGTTAGTACACAATGTAAAAGACTCTCAAGGATGTATTGAACAATAGAAAAAAGTAAGAAAAATTTCAAAGTAATTGATGATCTGGGGTCTCTAATTATGTAGGAATGAAGATGGAAATGGGCCTGTGCTTTAGATCTTTATGGTGGGTCAGATGTACATGTAGAGAAGCTGCTAGGAGAGAGGGAGAGAGAGAAAAAGGGAGAGAGAAAGAGAGGGAGAGAGAGAGGGAGAGAGAGAGAGAGAGAGAGAGAGAGAGTGAGTGAGAGATGAATTCAGTAAACACAAAAACTGGTAAGGGAACTGGTGAGAGAGAGAGAGAGAGAGAGAGAGAGAGAATGGGGAAATGTGCTGCAAATCTAAAGGACAGCTGCCTTTGACTGTGTCACTACAAAAAGGTGCCCTCAAATGGGACCAGAAATCATCTCTCTTCAAATGTTATAGCTCTCAGTCTAGCTTTCCTTGGCTCTGGCACCAGTTCTTTGACAAAGTATCATTTCCAAACACCTTCCCCCGCAAAAAAAAAAAAAAGAGAGAGAGAGAGACAAAGAAACTTATCAGAAGTTTCTGGTTATGCATGTTCTCTAGCAAAGGGCCAGAATTCATGTGACTCACAGGGCACAGATCCCTCTTCACTCATGTTTCATGGGATGTCCTTTTCTATAATTACAATAATAGGGCAGTTAAGTGGCACAGTGGATAGAACACCAGGCCTGTAGTCAGGAAGACTTCTCTTCCTGAGTTCACATCTGGCCTCAGACACTTTCAAGTTGTGTGACCCTGGGTAAGTCACTTCACCCTGTTCTCCTCAGTTTCCTCATCTGTAAAATGAACTGTATAAGGAAATGGCAAAATACTCCAGTACTTTTGCCAAGAAAACCCCAAATGGGGTCACTAAGAGTCAGACACGACTCAAGAAACTAAACAACAACAATAATAATTACAATAAGTTATAAAATACTTTAAGTTTTATGAAGTACTTTTAAATATTTTATTTCATTTGATCCCCACAAGAGCCCTGCGACCTAGATACTCCAAGCATTAACCCCACAAGTTCAGCAAGATGAAGTGACTAGTCCACGTGTTATGGAGCAAGGGTGTTTGGGACAGAATTTGAGCTTCAGCTCTCTTTGGATCCCTTTCCATACTGTTTGAAAGGAAAGAGAGGAAGAGAAATAAAGACCTAAGCAAACCAAAAAAACCTCTGTGTGAGTTTATAACTTCTAAAGTCTGTAATGGGGGTTGTATTCCTATTGTTTATTCTTTTATAGTTTTATCCTGTTATTTCTTCACTTAAATTATCAAGTTTTCACCTTTAAACTTTCTTGGAAATTGAAATGTATTTCAAGACATACATCAGAAAAAGTGTTTTTTCATAAACTTTTCCTATGACTGATAACAAAGCAATTTTTTCTGTACAAGGAAGAAAAGCGTTCTGGCTGACAAGAGTGCTTTTTGTTTGGTTGGTTTTGGGGGGGCAATCACACAGCTACTAAGTGTCTGAAGCCAGATTTGAACTCAGGTCCTCCTGACTCCAGGGCTGCTGCTCTATTCACTGTTAACCAAACTGCATCCTGTGCTTTTGATGCCTATCTAACCATATGTTAGAATCCAAATAAAATCCCATATACTAGAAATCAATTCAAGAAGCATTCACTCAGCTCTAAGCCAATGTGTTAAGCACTAGAGATGTAAATGCAAAAATGAAACAATCTCTTCTCACAAGGATAATATTACATTCTCCTAGAGAGGATACAATGTGTACACAACTCAGTAAATATAAGATAATTTGAAGAGGAAGAAAGAACAAAAAAATTCTGATTGCTGAGTCCCTGGCTAGGTTTGCCATTTCCACCTCATTGGCAACTATGAGAGTAGCTCCACACACCCTTTCCAACTCCCCTTTAGATTGTATCTTCTCCTATTAGAATGAAAGCCCTTTAAATGTAGAGAACCATCTAGTTTTCTTGTATTTAAATCTCCAGGGCTTCCCATGATTCCTGGCACATAGAAAGCATTTTTAAAATGCTTTATCTATCTGTCTATATGTCTATGTAGGGATCAGGAAAGTAGCACTTGAGATAACCCTTGAAGGAAACCACAGTACAAAGTTCATACTAGTCTCTAGGCTAGATGACACCACAAGTAATTTCCCAGAATCCTGAAGAGATCCTGTGAGGCCCAAAGATCATATTTTAGTGGAATATCAATGTGAGCAGTCCCTTCAGTGGTGAGGAGTATAAACGATTTATACTTCATTTGGTTCACTACTGTCTATGTCCTAGCATCAAAATCTGCAGAAGATTCATCCAATACACCAAGCCTTTCATCTAGATCTTTTAAAGTCCTGTGGATACCAGTGTAGCACAAAGGTTGTCCCTCTGTTATCTCTTGGTCTCTAAACATAACTGACTGTTTCCTATAATACATTTCCATGGCATTTCCAATATAACTTTTCACATGTAAGTCATTGATAATAAGCTAAAGCCTACCTATGCTTTCTAATAGTCCTTGGGTTACCTATAATTTTTCAGGGATTATAGTGCTCCATACTTCACTGCCACATGGTAAATGCTAAAGCAATACTAGCATTAAAAATAATTATTTCTTTCACTTTGCAGTTTGGGATGATTAACCATACTACCAAATCTCCCAAATACAATCTATTTTGCTCTCTTCTACCCATCCAACTTTGGGTCCAGCTCAGTGTCTCTCTGAAGAATCTGTCCAAGATATATGAACTGACAGGGTAACTCAATGAACTGTTCATCCAAATGCATATCATAGTCTGGACAATAGGTGCTCTTCACCTGCTTAGTTTTGCCCTACACCTATTATTAGACCCAACTCTTTCTAGTGGTTGTGGTTATTTAGTATTTCAGAAATGGATGAAACAAGCACAAGAGCATCAAAAAATGAGAGCTTCTGGAGCACCTCCATCACCTAAGGAGAATTCCTTTTCCATTTTGATTCTGTGATGGGCCTCCTCCAAGCAGTAACAAGCAATCTTGGTGACCATATATCTGCCTATTTTATGTTTATCTTGATCTCAATTACCAAAGAATCATTGAACAGAATTATCTTTGTAATCAAGGAATATGGTAAGGAAACTTCAACAGACAATTGAGAAATCAAGATCTTGTGTTCTCTATCCCTCTCTACAATCATGTGACTTTAAAGAGGTGGTCCACTGTAGGATTTCATAGCATATTAAATATGTAGCTTTTTATTAGCTTTTTAAGGTAGTAATGCTGCTTACAATTTTAATCTCTCTACCTCCATCCTTCCTGACAAAAACACTTCTTTAAAATTTTTTTGTATCTGCTACAATCTAATACACTTACCATATTCAAGTAATAGAGCTATTTAATTTCATGCTTTATCTCCCCTTCTAGATTACAAGCTTCTTGAGGACAGGGACTTTGCCTCACTTTATCTTCATATTCCAACTACCTAGTATGGTGTTATGCTTATAATGTATACCTAATAATTGTTTGTTAAATGGAATTAGATGTATAGTACCATAATAGATTAGCCACCATCGATAAAACAAGCAATATCCATTCTTAATTTATCACTTGGCTCTATATTTTCTATACCTTCATCTTCATCCTCCTCCAGGTCCACAAGACTTGGTGAATTGGGAAGCAAATAAACAGAGGTCTGGTGGAGCTGGTTCAACTTCATGAGGCTGTTAATCATCAGGTTGCCCAATGTGATGGGATAATCTGTATGAAAATTGAGAAAGAGGACTAGGGTATGTGATACCACTAAAAGTGGAGGGTTTCTCTTTCTTTGGGTGATCAAAGCCCAGCCTTGGTTGCCCCATCCTGTCCTCTACAGCACAGAGAAGCCAAAATGTCTTGCTATACTTCACACTTGACACTCCCTCTCCCATCTTTGTGTTTCTGCCTCAGTTGGCTCATGCCTTGAAGGTTCTTCCTTTTCCCCTCTGTTTCTCAGAATCCCTTATTGCCTTCAAGATTCTCTTCAAGCCTCACCTTCTACATGAAGCCTTTCTTGTTAGTGTCTTCTCTCAAAAATCTGCCTTGCATTTATTTTATATACATTCTCTCTCTATGTGTGTGTGTGTATATATATATATATATATATATATATATACTGTCTTCATCAGTAGTTCCTGAAACAGGGACTTTTAATTTTTTCTTTTGTAACCCTAGCATTTAGTATAGTGCCTGGCACAAAACTGGTGCTTAATTATTGCTTACTGATTGATGCCTTGGTGCCAGGGCTGAGAGCTATGCCCTCTGGTGAACAGCAACCTGAAGAGGACTTCCTTCTAACAATACTCTGGACACTGTAGCTTATCAAAAGTCCTTCCTAAAATGTGGTACCCAGAATTAAATACAATTCTCTAGAAGTGGTCTGACCAAGGCAAGTAGAGCAGGCCTCTCACCCCTTATTCCTTGAAGCTATGCCTCTGAATGTTGCACAAGATCTCATTTTTTTACCTTTTTTGGCAGACATATTGCATTGTTGATTATAATTAGATCACATTCCACTAAAATCCCTAAATCTTTTTCAAACTTCTGCCTAATGATCCCTCTCCATCTTGTATTTGTAAAGTCAATATTCTGTATTTAAATGTAAGACTTTATATTTACTTACTGCTAAATGTCTTCTTAATTGAATTCAGCTCAACATTTTGGCCTGTCAAGATCTTTTTTTATATATGGGAGGGAGGGGAAGTGTGACTGTTATCCTTTTCAGCTTTGTGCCATCTGCAAACATGCCTTTATAAAGGTCACTAATATGGGGCGGCCAGGTATCACAGTGAGTAAGAGCACCGGTCCCAGTGTCAGGATTACCTGGGGATTGAATCCAGGCTCAGACACTTAGCACCCACCCAGAAACACCTGGCCATGTAACCTTAAGCAACTTACTTAACCCCAATTGCTTAGGGGTGGCCAGGTGGCTCAGCAAGTAAGAGTACCGGCCCCAGTGTTGAGATGATCTGGGGATCAAATCAGGGCTCAGATACTTAGCACCACACCCAGAAATAACTGGCCGTGTAACCTTGAGCAAGTTACTTAACCCCAATTGCTTAAAAAAAAAAAGAATTAGATTGGAGCAAATGGAAGCTAATGACCTTATGAGAAATCAAGATGCTGTTAAACAGATCCAAACAAATGTCACTAATAAAACTGTGAAGCAGCAGTTCCAAGCACAAGGGCATTGTACTGGATATCTCCCTCTAAGGTGACCTAGAACTAGTAAGGATAATTTGAGTCTGGCCATTCAAAAAGTTCTGAATCTAATTGTACTATGATGTGATAGATCTTTCCATCTTTTCCACAAAAAATAGTAGGAGATACTTCATCAACCTCTTTGATAATATCTAGGTAAACTATATTTCTTTTGTTATATACTATATATATTATAAACTATATTCCCTTAATCTAGCTCTATTACTCTAGGCATGTCACTTAACTTCTTTGTATATGTTCTCTCACCTGTAAATGGCAAAATACTTTTGTACTGACTTTGCAGGATTATTGGGAGAAAAGTGAATTATAGCCCTTAAAATGCTAGATAAATGTGAGCTGCTATAATTATTATTATGACTTAATTTTTTTGTTCTATTTTTTCTGCATAAGAGAATGGCTCTCCTTAATTTATAAAATCTTAAAAGAACAGTAACATGAGAGAAATGGTGAGGCTGTCTTAGCTGGAGGAACAAGTCAATATACCAGCCAAACAATCAAATAACTAATTGTAGGGCCCCTGCACACCTTCCCAAGTTAGGGCCTGAGCCTTAAGGTGGTTTTTTGTTTGTTTCTTCTTATGGATTAATATGTTCCATGTGTCCCGCTATTTATTTCTGTACATGAAGCAATGAGAAGGCAAGGCAGCTGAGAAACCTGCAGATTGTCATAAAGCAAAAATCCATTACTTTCTGAGCTTATTTCTTTGAAACATATTGTTCATTTGTTTTTCAGTCATGTCTGACTTCTAATGACCCCATTTGGGGTTTTTATTGGCAAAGATCCTGGAGTGGTTTGCCATTTCCTTCTTCAGCTCATTTTACAGATGAAGAGACTGAGGCAAACAAGGTTAAGTGACTTGCCCAGGGTCACACATCTAGCAGCTGTCTGAGGTCACATTTGAACTCAGGAAGATGAGTCTTCCTGATTCTAGGTCCAGCAAACTATCCATTGTGTCACTTAGCTGCCCTTTGAAACAGGCAGGCCAATTATACTTATACCTATACCAAAGAGTGTTAGACCAACTCACAGTATTGCATGATCTTGGTAATCCTAACACTTCAGTGATTATGGAACTATCATGTTCTACAGATAAGGAGGTTGTTTAAGGATCTCAGACCTTTTATTTAACCCCTGTTTTCTATCAGGTTAACATACTCCAGAAGTAGCTGCTGGCCTTCTGAGCAGAGAGAAGTTGAGGTCAAGCACTGACTGAATTTTAAGAAAGCAACTGTGGTTCCCACCATAGCTGGGAGATAATCCAATCTTCTAGACCTTCTCATTATAGAGAAACCTTTGGAGGAGACCAACAATGCAGGTAGGGGCAAGAAGGTGTGGTAGGGAAGTGAACTTACTATCAAGTTTCACATTCCATAACATGTGGAAGCCGTTTGTCATCAGGTAAAAATTCTTCAAATCTTCTGGCAGCACACAATCATTTTCCTGTAATCATAAAGTACCTGAACATTAGGATAGGCATTGGTAAGGAGAGTGGGGGAAGGGGAAAGGAAGAAAGTGGTTGTGCTTCAAACCAAAAAAAAAAAAAATGACACACCCAACTAGGAATGTTTACCACCTCTTATGCCCTGAAACCAAATGCAAATTGTCAAGTACCCCCCAAAGGGGGGGAAAAGATTTTAAACACTAGTAATAATGCACATTTATGTAGCATTTTTTAAATTTCAAAGCATTTTCCTCACAATCTTGTGAAATATAATTAAAAATAATTATAGTAAACATTTACAAAATACCTTACATGAATCATATCATTTGCATGTTATTTGATTCTCACAATAACTCTCATTTTAGATTGGGGGAAATAGGCCAGAGAGGTTCGGTGATTTGCCTAGGATCACATAACTTGTGGTATCTGAGGTGGGATTTCAACTCTAATGCCAACACTCTGTCTACTATACCAACAGCTGTTCAAGCTGAAGATTAAACTCCAAACACAAGGAGTTTATTCACTGTAACAAGTTTATAGCTTCATCTGGGATCATCAGACTTCTGTCAGAAGGCCCTTAAATCCAAATTTTATTAATAGTGGTTGAAGGAACCAGGGATGTTTAGCCTGAAGAAAAGAAGATTTAGGAGAGAACTATCTAAGTATTTGAAGGATCATCATAGGATAGAGGAAAAGGAAATGAGCATTTATATAGGCCAGGCATTGTGTTAAGTACTATTACAAATGTTATCTCATTTGATCCTCATAATAGCCCTGCAAAGCAGGTATCGCTATTAGCCCCATTTTACAGTTGAGGAAACTGGGGCTTCAGGGAAAGGCTACAAGGCCTGTTTGGTCCCCGTGAGACGTTGTAGGGAGTAGGATAGTAAATTATTAGAGAGAAATATAATGTTTACCCTACTGAGCCAAGGTCTCATTTAGGGTTAGATAATATTAAATTGTTTTGGATGCAGTCAGCATAGTTTTATGATTTCCTTTAGCTTCATTTAGTATCACATGAATGGGAAGAAAGGAGAAAGATGAGGAAGAAGTAGTCTGGGGTTGGAGTTTGGCGAGTCAGGATCAATGACAGGACAAGGGAACAAGGGATTTAAGGGTAGAGTATAGTAGGGAGGTAAGATGGTTCACCAAGATTTGGCCTGCACTGAGAGGTGGAGAAAATAGAAACCATGAAGAAAATGAAGAACAGGGTTATGAGTCATAAGGCTTAGAAAAAGAGAGGATGAAAAATTACGATCAAGGGGCAGCTAGGTGGTGCAGTGAATAGAGCACTGGCCCTGGATTCAGGAGGACCTGAGTTCAAATCCGGCCTTAGACACTTAACACAAAACTAGCTGTGTGACCTTGAGCAAGTCACTTAATCCCAATTGCCCTCCAAAAAAAGACTATGATCAAGTAAAAGAACATCAAAGTTTGTGATCAAAGAAGTGGAACCCTTGTGGATGATGCTAAGATCAAAGATTATGCCCATCTTTACATGCAGCTAAGGTGGAGAGAGTATTAGGTTGAAGGGCTGTGAAGTGAGGGTGTTTAAAGGAGCATAAATATGCTGAAGTCCTCTAGTAAGAGAACAGAATATAGGGAGGAAAGACCACAAGTCAGGCTCTGAACTCAGTGAGGAAGGAAGGAGAATATGTTGGGGGCTAAAATATAACAACCACCAGCATCTAGGCCAGTGCTTCCTAAACTGTGGGTCACAACCCCATATGGGGTCTCAAAAAGTTTGGCAACAGTAAAAGGTTTCTGAACCTGCAACAACCAAGAATGAATTAAAAATCAAATTCATAATGAATCCAAGGTTATTCCGGGCAGCACTTGCCAGTGTTGCATCACACAACTTCACTGCAACCTTGGTTCTGAACACAAAGCATGTACACTTGGCACTGCACATGCCCTCAGGCTACGCAACAAAATGTGAAAAGGGGTCATAAGTGGAAAAAGTTTAAGAAGCCCTGATCTAAACTGGATGATAAATTTGGATAGAATAAACTTCAAAGGAGGAAAAGTTTCTCAGTAAAAGTGGTAGAGGGAGAATCTGGAAATGGCAATGAGGACCTTATCTCCCACTGCAACCAATGAGTTGGGAGATATGGAAGCGTAGCCAGTACTTCAAAGGATGGCAAAGAAAGCAGTGCCATCAGGAAGGAGTTATGTCCCAGTGAGGGTCTGAAGAGTGGAGAAAGGAAAAAGTTTTAAGGTGAGAGGGAGTCTGTTAATTGTGGAATAAATATTCCAAAGGGCACAGTGGAAGGGGCAAAAATTTTCTATATTATCTCCTTATGGACAATACTTTTGCTACTTGCAAAAGACCCACCATATTAGAAGAAATGAATTACTACCTATTCTAAGATGATAGCTCTTCTTGTGGGTAAGGGATTTGGGGCAAAAGCTCAAACAGAATTGGCTAGAAAAATCAAAGAGATGAGATGAGAGGTATAACCAAATGATAGGAAGCAGGAGACCCTAATCCAAGGGAAATGGTGCAAAGTAGACAATCCTACAAATCTCTAAGGTATTCCTAGAAAACTGAGCTACCAGAGAAGTGAGGGGTCATGTAGCATGCTCCTCCTGACCCCGTGTGGTTCCCTTTCCAGAAGCTCCCTTGCCATTTGGCCACTGCCCTACCGCTGCTGCCATCTCTGGCCCAAGGGTGTGTGCTAGGGCCTGCTCAAACATCTCATGTTTGGGTTTTTCCCTTGCTAGTGACCATATAGAAGAGTGAAGTGGGAAATTGAGAGTCATCATTACTGACTCTTCCAGCTCAACATTAAATATTTAGCACAGGGGGAGGATTAGCCTAAGAGTCAAGACAAGGTTTCAAAAGATGCCTCAGACATGTACAATTATTTGCTTAATTTCTCCAGTGCAACTCTTCGAGATTTTAAATTGCTAATCTGTTAAATACTTCCATTCCAGAAATTTGTCACTAATGATATAAGTCTGACCAAAAAAACATTAAAAAAAGAAAAGGACCTGGTATCATCAGAAGGCTGGAATTTCTATCTCCTTACCTGGGTCCATTGGACATGGTTAAGAAAGCAAATGAAATACAACAGCATCTATGACAAAACTGTTCACTTGTTGAGTTATCCCGTTGTGACAATGGCTATTTCTCATGGAAAGTTTATCCAAAGTCATTATGTCAACTCTGAGCAGTGACCTGTATACAGATCTATAGGGATAATGTGGAAGAAGCACTGGGATTAATTAGGGTCCTAGTCTTAGCATTTGGTAAAATCCCCCAAAGTTTTTCATAGACCAGATTCAGTCTTGGGGTCACACAGATTTCTTTGGTTTATGCTTCCTATAGGATTTTCCAAGGTAGCATCAAAATGTGAATTATCCCCCCCCACCCCCCCGCCAATGCATCATTGGGCATCATTGGAATATACACATCATGTCTAAGTTTCTAAATATGTAGGTAAAAGGACTCTCAGTTCATGGGCAAGCACTTTATTTTGTACCACAGAAAGACAAAAAACAGAGATCGGGATCTTAAAAACTATCAAGATAATACTCTTTCTCTCTTTGTTGAGTCCCACCTCAACCCAAGGACATAATCAGTTCTCCAGACTCTCAACTGCACTCCATAGCTTACATTTCTTAAGAAGGGAAATAAACTCAGGGCTGGCCAATAGATGACTCTACATCCTCTTTCTCCCCTAGGGACCTATTCAATTCTCTAGAGACTCATAGCATTACCATAGGTATCCAGACTCAACTAGAAAGAAATTTTTCACCTGGAGTTAAGGAATCAATACCTAACTTTCCTGTGAGTGCCCCTCCTATCTCCTCTAGGGACCTATAAAATCTTAAGGACATATAGTACTTCCTGAAGAATCTAGGGTCCCCAAGAGGGAAATTCTGCATTTGGGGTCATTATATATCCCTCCCTTGGGATCTGCACCATTTAAATAGTCCATGGTAGACGTTGGGGGCAAAGTCCAGTTTTATTTTTCTGAATCTCAGCTTTGTCTTTTGCCACTTCTCAACCCATAGTCCTGTGGTTGCTTGTCATCTTTCCGGAAGCTGGATCCAAGAACCCCACATCAGTCCGAGAGAAGGTTGACTATTGCTCCATCCCCGTTTCTGCCTCTTAGGCCATGTGATTTCTTCCTCTCCTGGAAGGCTCACTCCAATCCTCCTCTGGGAATTTTTGAGAGATTCTGCTACTGCCTCTCTACAGCTGTTATTTCTAATGCCTCAAGGACTCTTAGGAAAGAGGTGCTTAGATCAGCAAATTCTCCCTTCCTAGAGCCCGACATGTTCTCTGGTCTCTGTGCTTGCTCAGCTCTTTCTCTTGCAGATTCTTCTTGCTCTTGTTAGCCAGAACTGGAGGCGATTACTTAGATCCAGAATGATCAGACTCAATTGATCATTTTCACTGAAGTATGCATGGCTCACCAAGTTAGAACAGCTAGCATTTATAGAACTAAGGTTACAAAGTGTTTAAACTGTATCACTTAGTCTCAAAAACAACCTTGAGAAGTAAATGCCAGTTCCTACTCTCCTCAAGGTGACATGACCAGAGTCCCAAGTGAAGTGTTAATGAGGGATATTCTCACATATCAGTGGCATATAACCAAAGGCTTTATCCTTTAATTTCATCAATCCTGACCAGAACCTCTCAGGATTATGTATATTCTGCCAGGGATGGGGTATCAATTTCCTTGAGTATAAAAAAAGAGTGTTAAATGATTTCTAAAACTATGTCTAATTCCAAAATGTTATGGGTTTCTAACCCTATTGGATATTAAATGGAGATGGAAAGGCAGGGGCAGACTGGTGAGGAAAGACATAATAGATAGGCCCCCTAATCTTTGGGAGTTTATTTTCTAAGGCCATAGACCCAGAAAAAACTATGGAATAGAGCAAGAGAATTCTGTTCTATTTTCATAATCATACAACTTAAGGAATACAAATGTAGAGATGGTCTATTAAAGTTGTAGTGAGTTGCATCTAACACCAGAGGATGCTGTAGGCATCAGCCAACCTTGGCAATTCTACTTTGGCTCTGCCCTCTGTATGTGGGATGCCAGGCTTTTCTTTGATCTTGGGTTGTGTGCTGGTGCCTCCTTTAATACAACCACTCACCTCATTTGTTCCCACCTACTAGCAGCTCCCTTCAATTCCATCTCTTGGATGTGGTTCACTTAAATACCTCTACTACTATAATTATTTTGTGAAACTGAATTTAGGAGATAAGCTGATACATGGGAAGATTTCACCTGGCCCTACCATCAAACATTTACCAGATTAGTCACTAAAGGCACTAAATTAGTCACTATTAGGCACTAAAAAAGAGGAAAGTACTGGTAAATTCAAGGATTGGAATACATTTTTTGGATAACAAAACAAAGCATGTTGAATCTGGCAGTAAGAGGACATAGGTTTGAATTCCACGTCTGACATTTTTCTAGCAAGTCCCTCAATGTGGATACTAATGTCTTACAATGTTTTTACAAGGCTTAATTGATCTAAAACAAGTAAATCTCTTTGTAAACTTTATAACACTACATAAATATCAGCTATGATGCTACTTATACCAAAATTAGATATTTTCTAGAGACATTGATCATCTTTGAGAATTTCATATGTCATAACTAACGTGTCTCTTGCTGTAATTGTATTACTTGGTCCAACACTACTTAGATGGATTATTAGACTGAAACATGAAACTAACCGTAGCATGTGCAGAGGCCATACCCTCATAACATCATTTAAACCAGGTTGAGGGTAACCACCAGGCCTCAAAACTGTGAGTTAGGAGGATGTCTATCCCCAGCACGTGAAGACTTTCCTCCGGGGGAATGGGTAGATAAGAACAATCTGTTCCAACAGCCATGAAGGCAGCTGAAGCAGGCAGCTAAAGCTTGGACAGGCATCAAAGACACCAAGGCCACATCCCACGGCCACTGCTGGCCATCTTGACTTTTTCTTTCCACTGAACTTCGATGACTCTGGACAAGAGAGAGAATCTGATGACTGCACAGCTCTGCCTCACTTAAATCCAATTCACATGCAAGTCAAGACATCACCTTGTGGTGTCTTTGGCCCTCTTCAGAAATGAAGGATGAATGAACAACTTAAAATACCTCTGGTACTGTCATTATTTTGTGAAAAAGTTTTATCAAAGTGACAACAAACATGGACATTGTACTATTGGAACAACAGCAGAACATATAAAAACCTGAGATTTTCATTCCATCCTCACACCAACCCCTGTAAGTAGGAAAGCTTCTCATCCCCTTCAGCTTCCAGCTGTTATCAAGCTCTGGGTCCTAGCATAAGGAATAAGTATCTATTCATAAAGATCTGGATCCTAATAAAACCAGATACATACAATTAACTCATAGCTAGTTTAGACAGCACCATCAAAACTGAGGGTGCCTCTCTGGTTTGCAGCTGCATAGGCAAACAGGGCACCAGGATGCCAGTCAGCTCCAAGTGCTCAGGTATTGCCACTTCTCAGGGTCTAAAACTATGCTGGGCATCAGTCTGTTCCTGAAAACTTCTCAGCACTTTTTCCATGCAATACAGCCTGACATAAGTGTGAAACCACAACAGCAGGAGGGACTGGCATGTCCCTGGCAAACATTGTGTTCCAAGGTCTCTTTCCCTTTCTCCTTCCAAACTCACAGTGTCACTTCTCTCTGTCTCTGCTCCCTCTAGGTGCTATGAAGGTTCAGATGTAAATCAGTGAAATGAAACTTTGCCAATGTCAACACACTAGCAGAGAGGCTAGAATACTGATACAAAGAAAGGAATAAATAGTTTTCATTTCTGTAACTTAAAAATAAAATGTTTTAAGATTATTTTTTGTCATTTGTTCTCCTTACCCTCAGAAGTTTCAAAGATATGTTAAATCTAGAAGCTTTTACCAGGTCCCTGCACTAACCCATTTGTTTTCCTTCCTACTTACAAGGTATTTGGATCTTAAGATTTGCTCAGGGTTTCCAATAAACACATTACACCAAAGTACATGGATAGTACATGGAAGTGATAAGTTCTTCTGATCAATCAAAATGAGCATTCAGATTAAATATCCTGCTCCATTGAAACTGGGGGTAGTAAAAATCTTGGCCATTACTAACTACCTTTTAGTTCTTGGCTGCCTGATCTGCAGGGGCCACAGTACTGCCCACTGTACAGCTAAAGGTTTGAAGCACATGCAGCATTATTTTGGTCAATACTTCCACCTAGTGGTTTAATGGAAAAGTCCTATCTATGCCTTTCAAATTATTCCATTCTGTTGATCCAATACAGAAGCAAAGTGTACCCCATTCCTTATGCTTTCATTTTCTTCAGAAGAATATGTAATATGTGCTTGTTACAAATTTGTCAAAAGAAATATCAACTATTAATTTCTGTTCTATCCATGGAAGGGCCAAAGACAATAGGGAAGTGTAAACTATATTTCCACAAAACCTTCATAGGGTGAAAGACAGGATAAAAGGAAGTAAAAGCTCTATCCTCACAAAATCTTCATGAGGCAAAGGATGTCTACTGCCTTCTGAAAATTTTCATTTCATGATTCTGTGTAACCTACGTAGCATCCTCTCTCCTTTTTAATAAGAAACCATGAAGTAAGGAGACAAACGAGAAAAAGGGTCAGCTCTATGGTCAGGAGGAATGGAGATAAAGCAAATATAGTGTTGAGGTAGTGGGTCACTAGAATTTCTTAAGCTGTACTGTCCATAATGAGAATGTTATTCCATTGATAATGTGCCTACTGCTAGGTAAAGGATAAATACAAAAACAACTTGTAAAATGAAAAGCATCAGCCATGTTTTGAATTGGAATGCATAAGTCTCCCCATACAATTATTCTACTTGAGGGAGAGGGGCAGGGCAGGTCACAAAACAACTTTGGTATTTAAAAGCATTGGTTGGAGAGAGGTACTCTAGCTTGAGTATTAGGGCAAGAGCCAGGAGACCTGTTTGTGGTTAAGAAGCTGTGTGACCTCGGGAAAGTCATCCAATATTTATGAACTTCAGTTCTAAATCCACCTTCTCCCAGGATTCTCTAACCCAGAGATGTTTAAAGTGGTTCATAGCAAGTACATACACCATTTAGATTATAAAAATTCTGAACAAATTTGCCTCATGGGTTTAGATTGAGGGGAGATGGAATACTTGCTCAGTTATGTCACTCAGTTCTGTGTCTTAGTTTTACTATCAAAAACTGAACTTCAAATTCTCTCATCCTGGGGGGTTGGGAAGTCCAGCTAGTCAAGAACCACTATAAAATGTCACCAAAGTGCTTAATAAAAATAAAGCTCTCCTGTTCAAGGATGCTGAGAGAATGAATAAGTGGATACTTTTACAGACTTGGGAAGATAAAGAGCTTGGAGTAGATATTAGACATTACTAACTATTGCCATTACAAATGGAAAGGCAGTAGGCAGGGAGCCCATGAATCATATAATTGCACAAAATACAGCACATTGAAACTGTTTTCTGGAGAATAAAATGAGGGGAAATATATCAAAGTTGAAAGAGAAACTGGTCACCTTCTCCTTCAACTTCTGAGCACCTCATCGGTCACCTAACCATTGCATGTTTCAAATTTTAACTCCTTCAGTCCCTCCCCAAAGCTCTGATTGTGGACCATCTTGTTTTTCCTTCTCTCTTCACTAACTGTGGTAGTCCCAGGGGCCTTCATTTGGCCATAGGGGAGTTCTTTCTCTGATGAATATATGTAGACTCTTTTTCTGCACCCAGTTCAGCCCCACAATTTCAAAAGCTAATTCTGGAAGAGAGTGCTGAGGCCATCTAGTTATCCTGGCCAAGAATCCCGTTAATAACATCTACAATAAGTACTATCTTCTGCCTTAAAGGCCTCCGTTAAGAAGCAACACCCACTGCTAGTGGCATATTCTGCTCTTAGATAGCTCTCATTCTTAAGGAGTTTTTCCTTACATCAAGCTGAAATCTGATTCTGCAATTTTTACCCACTTCCCCTAGTTCTGCCTTTTGGGACCACCAGAATAAGTCTTGTACACTTGTACACATGACAGTCCTTCAAATGATTGAAGACAGCTATCATTCTCCCTCTAAGGCTTCTTTTCTTCTTCATTCTAAACATCCTCCTTTTCTTCAACTAACCCTTGTACTATGCTTGTACTAATCCTTTGAACACCCTTTGGATATACCCCATTTTGTCTTCATTTCCGAAAATGGTCTAAAAACTTAACACAGTTCTAGAGATGTAGCCTGCCCAGTGCAGAGCACAGCAGAATTATCACTTCTCTTCTGGACATCATACCTGTCCTAATTTAACCTAGGGTGGCATAAAGGTTTTTTTGGTGACCATTTCACACTGTTGATTCAAATTGATCTTGTAGTCCACTAAATCCCTCAGATCTTTTTCATGTGAACTATTGTTAAATCATGTCTCCTCTGCCTTATATTTGTGAAGCTGAATTTTGGAACTCAAGTACAGAGCTTTTCGTGGACCAATATTAAATTTCATATTTGATTCAGTCCATTATCCTAACCTACTGAGATCTTTATAGATACTGGCTCAGACTATTGAACTATTGAGTCGGGGAGACATGGGTTCAAATCCTACTTCAGACACTTAACAGCTATGGGACCCTAAATAAATCATTTAACCTCTCCACCCCACGGTTACCTCATTGAACTTGATGGCTGCTAAGGTCCTTTCCAGCTCTAAATTTATGAGCCCTCCAAGCTTTGTGTACTGCAAAGTTGCTAAGTATAACATTTATGCCTCCATTCCTGTCACTGATAAAAATATTGAGCAGAGGACAAAACCCTAGGAAACTTTACTGGAAACTTTCTTCCAAGCTGTTATCAGCCAATTAGTCATTCAAGCAGTTCCAAATCCACCTAACTGGATCAGTCACTAGCCCATATTCTACCATCTTATCAACAAACATAGTATGGGAAATTCTATCTTGAGCCTCCTATCCCTGTAAAGTTTTAATTATATTATTTAATTATATATTTTAATTATATAATTAATTAATTATATTATATTAATAACTAGCACTTACATAGCACTTTAAAGTTATTATCCCCATTTTACAGAGAAGGAAACTGAAGTGCAGAGAGAGAAAGTGACTTGCCCCCAGGATCACACAGCTACTAAGTGTCAGGATCTGAACCCGGGTCTTCTTGACTCCAAGTCTTACTCTCCAGCCCAGCACTTCTTAAACTATGGGTTTCCACCTCATATTGTTCTGTTGAAACATTTTGCAATAGTAGAAGGTTTCTAAATACACAATGGCCAAGAATTAATTAAAAATCGAACACATCGTGAATCTAGGGTGTTTCTGGCAGTGCTGACCAGTGCTGCATTGTGCAACTTCACTGCGGCCTTGGTTCTGAACACAAAACATCACAAAGTAGGTGCACTTTGCACTGCACATGCCCTCAGCAACGGCAATGAAAGCTGCCCAAACATGAAAAGGGACTGCAAGTGGAAAAAGCTTAAGAAGCCCTGCATGGCCACTACACCGCCCAGCTGGTTCTATCATCTTTTAGTTCTCCTCCCTTTCACAGTCAAACTATTAGAAAAAAGCTGTCTACAGTTAGATGTTTCCATTTCACTTCTCAACCCTTTCCTCTCTGGCATTGGATCTCTTCACTCAATTGAAACTGCTCTCTCCAGGCTTATTAACTTAGTGTGCCCATGTCTGTTTTCCAGATTGTTATTCAGATTTTGTCCCTTAACCATAGGCATCACTCAGGTTCTTCCCTGGGCCCTCTTTTCTTTCGCAATGCCCTGTATCTTAGTGATCTCTTCACCTTCCCTAAGTCTTATTCTCACTATGATGATCACTCAGAGAGGTACATACACATCCTTAGTTTTTCTCCAAAGCTTTAATCTCATATTACCAACTACAAGAAAGATACCTCTACCTGGATTCTAAAGGCATTTCAAATTCAGTATGTCCAAAAGGAAAACCCTTCCTTCTCCATTCTTCTTCTTCCTTCATCCCTTGAATCTAACTGCTTCTCTAAATTTCCTTATTTCTTATTTCCTTACCATCTTACTAGTCATCAGGGGTTTAGTGGACTACAAGATCAATTTGAATCAACAATGTGAAATGGTCACCAAAAAAACCTTTATGCCATCCTAGGTTAAATTAGGACAGGTATGATGTTCAGAAGAGAAGTGATAATTCTCTACTCTACTTTAAACTCCAAATCCATCAATACATCTTTTTATTCTTGATGCAGATACCAACGTCTAAGAAATTTCCCTTAATTAAAAAAACTCTGAGATTATAGTTCACTGAGTACCTTAGTTAAAATCTCAATCTCTCTCTCTCTCTCCCACCCTCTCTCACTCCTCTTCATTCTCAGTAACACTTGCTGCTATTTATCTGGGCTTTGTAACCACATTATCTTAAGTGTTCCAACCTATAGTGAAAAAGAAATGCTAAACCAAATGAAAGGCTATTGTCTTATTGTTTTGTTCTGGTGTGTCCTACTCTTCATGACCCCATTTGTGGTTTTCTTGGCAAAGATACAGTGGAGTGGTTTGCCATTTCCTTCTCTAGCTCATTTTTCAGAGGAGGAAACCGAGTCAAACAGGGTTAAGTGTCTGAGGCCACATTTGAACTCAGGAAGATGAGTATTCTTGAATCCAGGTCCTGAGTTCCATCCACTTGTACCCAACTGGACTAGATACTCAATGAGGTCAAGATATAGGTGCTAGTCTAGACAGTAGCTAAGGAATGATTATTCCCAATCTATAAAGCACTGTAAAGTAGATGGATCAACAGAATAAATAAAAGAGAGAGAATAAATAAAGTTTCTGCCTTAAAAAAACAGAGGATTTCAAAGAAATATCTAGTACATGGCAGGAATGTAGAATGTTCCTCGGGAAACAATTCACAAAAATGTAGACAGCATATGTCCCCATCTTGCTACTTAGAACTCTCAGCTTGTGTTTCTCAGTTATGTGTGCAGCTCCATTACAGAGGACAGGATTCATGAATTCCCTTTCACAAAGGAGCTCCCACACCAGTTCTTTAAGCATTGCTTCTGGGCAACCATGGATCCTGAATGATATCTTAAAAGGAACACAATAAGTGCATCAGACTGTATTTACAATCTAAGTAAGTTTCCTAAAATGTCTCCAGTCCTGAGAGCATTAATAGGGGAAAATGACACACCAACAGGCCAATTAAAAGTATCCAATGCCTGCTTACAAGAGTCTGTGGAAGCCATAGGAACTCTGTATCTATACTTGAAAAGAAAGAACTCCTTCTCTTCATCTTGGGGAGGGGTGAGGTAGGAATCTGAAAAGTCAAGAGAGGTGAAGAAAGTGATTAAGATAAATCTTTGTAGGGACTGAGCCCAGCCAGCAATCAGGAGATAAAGGAGTTGGGAGAGACAGCTGAGGCTACTTCACACTATGCTGCTTCCATGAAAGTGAACTTGCAGGAAAGAGAGAATCATGAAAGAAGGCACAGACAGAAGCTAAATCCCCATCTGCTGTGAACTACCCATTGCCTTGTTTCCTATTTTCTATTCCTTTTTCCTTTCAACCAGTCTGTTTATCTTTATTACTAGTCAAATTATAGTAGTCAAGTGTTATCAGAAAGAAGTAGGATTCTTTAAGTTATCCTTCTCCTTGTGTGGGTGTGTCCCTGAGAAGAAATGAAGCCAAGGAAGAAGAGATTATAGTTGCTCTGGAATACACAAGAGAGAAAGAAGTAATTTCATGGTTTAGATTGCTCAGATATCCAACTGGATGCTTGAGGTGAACCAGAGATTTTACTAATAATTTAACTCTCCAAAAAAGCCTAGTGAATCCTGTCCTCCTGGATTCCCCAGGGCATAAAGAATGAGCTAAGAAGTGGGATACCATGGAATGGGAGGCTTGGTAAATAAGATTAGAAATCACTTTCCTCAGGAGCAGTGGCCTTCAGTGCCTCAGCGACCCCTTTATTCTGTCCAAGCAGTTTTTTAAAAAAAACCCTTTGGAGGGTGGACACTAGAAAGAAAGTCAAGACTATGGGATCTCCTAAAGGCTTTGGGAAAGAAGAGCTCTGCTGACACAAATGAGGGATCAGTGAGAGGAAAGAGTTTTCCTGCTAGACTAAAATCTAATTCTTAGCTACTAGCAGACATTGATTATTAGGAGAAACCTCCATGACTCCTTTTTCAAAAGAGTAGGAGGAACAAGGGTGTTATAGAGTTAAAGGGGCATTGTGTTATACTGGTAGATCCCCAGGCAGGATGCTTTAAAAAAGATTAATTTTTAGCTTTATTCTAAACTTAAAACATAAGTAAGAATGGGTATTGGCATATACATAGTAGAATACAAAAAGAGAACTGTACATAAAACTGCAGGTCACTATTACATAAAAGCCACTTTTCTTTTTTGGTATATAACAAGATCAACCCCTATAGCTTTCTAAAGTTCATGATTATCAAAAAATATTTATGGATGCTGATGAGTCAACCCAAGTCTATTTACATTAGTATGACAACAAGGATATTTAGCCTTTTCTGTGTTCTGGACCCTTCTGGCACTCTGGTGAAGCATAGGGACCTTTCTCAGAATGTTTTCAAATGCATTAAATATATAGAATTACAAAGAGAGTGAATTAAATTGAACTACATTGCCAAACAAAAACAAAACAAAACCAAGTTCATGAGCTCCAAGTTAAGAACCCTTGTATTACAGAACTCATTAAGGGTTGTTTTGTTTTGTTTTTCCTTAAGGGTTATTCTCTAAATTTGCAGCATTTTTTCTCCCAATGAAAGTTCTATTACCCACCAGGCAAGTTTATTCAAGTTTACTCTACTGGGTATTGAATTGAGTTATAACTGTGTTAAGATGACATTCTGAGAAAGTCACATAATTTGTAAAATCATAGAATTAAATGGTCATTGTATATCACAGACATGTGCTTATGAAACTAATATGGCTACTATGATTTTGGAGAACTCATGTTCCATTGTGATTTGGTGGATAATCACTGAATATGACAAATATAAAAGGGATTTTGTACCATGCCATAGATACTTTGGGAGTATAGAAAGGACTAAGAAAAGTATATAGGATGTGAGTTGTATTATAATAATAACAATAATAAAAACCTTTGTTTATATGTTGCTTTAAGGTTTGCAGAACACTTTACATGTTTTAACTCATTTGACCCTGGTAACAACCCAGTACCATTGGTGTTATTATTATCCTCATTTTACAGATGAGGAAAGTGAGGCAGACAGAGGTTACATGTCTTGCCCAGGGTCACATAACTAGTAAGTATCCAAGGCAGAATTTGCATTTAGGTCTTTCTGACTCTAAGTACTTCACTCTATTCATTACTTGAACTTAGCTGCCTCTAATCTTGGACTCTGGTATATTCTCAAAGAGATAACTTGTGAGGTTGTGTACATGGAAAATGTTAAATACCAATGTCGTACTAGAATGTTTGCAGAGACTGGACAAACAATTTGGTGGCATGGGGATTGCACAAAGACAGTTATGTAAAGTTCCTTGATACCCTCCAACACGGGGAGGGGAAGGCTGGCAGGCCCAATTCAGAGAAAGGGTACTGTCTGTGAGAGCATGAACCATACTACACCGCCCCAAGTGATAAGAGGACTGATGGATGTACAGATGTACTCTAGGCACAACTAGTGATGTGCACATGCCAAAATAGTCTTTCAGTTATTACAGCTGGTTCATGATTCACTTCTGGCAGTTGTATCAGGTATGTGAACCTGGGTAAGTCACTAAATCACTAACCTCTCAATGCTATTGGTGACTTAAGACTAAAAGCTGCAAAGAAGATGCTGATCTACATTGGTAGATTGGAAGTTGGGAGTTCTCTATACCACTGAAATCACAATTCTAATACCTATCCCCTATCCCACAGTCAGTTAAGGATCTTATGGTAACAAGCCCAAGAGTAGGCAGAAGAAACAAAAATTGGGCCTGCATTGCTTCAAGGCATCTCATTTGATTAAAAGGACAAAAGGGAGAATAACACAGATCAATGAGATCTTACAGAAAGCCAGGCCATTCCTGCTAAAAGACTAGGAGACAGATAGGTACTTGGAGTTACTCTTCTGACCAAAAAAGGGGACCAAACATTAGGGTAGCCCAATTTGAAAATATTACATTGTGCCAAAAGAAGCCAAGCTATATTTTGCTTAAACATATGGACTAGATGGGTAGATGTATGCTGAATATACTTAAGGAAATTTCTCATTAGCTTGCTAAAAGATGAATTCCAATAAAACTGGCATTGGAAAGTACAGACCCTGGAAAAATCCCTCCACTCTCCCCTCCAACTTCTTTACCTGGACTCATAGAACCCTGTGCAGCAGTGATACTGAGGACTAAAGATGCACTGCCTTGCTGTACTTGGCAGTAGATCTAATCATTTTATGCAAGTTACCTCTATAGTAAAGTTGCAGATATCTCTACAGTCTGTTAGGGGGCAAGTCCTCTGGGTACTGGTTGAAAATGATTATATGATATGATATGATATGACATTATATTTTGGTTATGTTACAGTGGGTGTAGCATTAAGGAAGTTGTGGGCATACAGTAAATATATACCATGGCTCTGCTATACCAAAATTTAGCAAAAGTCCCTGGAGTTTCATCATTCAGGGGACCAAACTTGGTCTATTTGAAGGACTGGCAGTACATGAGGGGCAACAAGCTGAGGCTTGGGACCTAAACATCCCGATAATTCCTACCTCTTCTGCAGAAACTTACAGGGAGAAAGAAAATGACTGGCAGAGACCATCAAAGAAGCATTAACCTTTCCAACTAAGAAGGGAATACAGAAAAGTCTAACTTTGGTGACTCCAGTGCCTGAGCAACAGAAGGATCGTCTGAGGAAGAAACTCACAGTGAAAGTCAGAGTGTTCTTATCGTATGAATGGATGAATGTGACACGAGGTGCCAACATGCCAGCTCAACAACTCCTTACCATTCTGAGAACAATCTTGGACAACTGATTATAAATGGAGGATCTCACAAACCTGAAGGAACTGCTAGGTAAAGGCATCATTATCAAATCTCACAGTTCTTATGCCTTACCACAGTGTAGGATGAAAGTATTGGAAAGATGTGAATGTGTGGATGATCAGACTTTGAATAAAAAACAAAGATCTAACCATGGTCACTCTCCTACTCAAAAATATTCATGGCTTCCTGTAGCCTGTAGGTTAAAAAATAAAATCTGCAACCCAGCATTTAAAGTTCTCTATAATCTAGCTCCTACCCATCTTTCCAGGCTTATTTCATATTAAAAGGCACTTCTGATATAAGAATACTTCATATAATTGTAAGGTATCCACAGCATAATGGATAGAGAGCCAGCCTCAGTCAAGAAGACCTAAGGTCAAGTTTCACCTCTGACATATACTGGTATTATGATCCTGGGAAAATTACAACCTCTCATAACCCCCCAGGCAACTCTCTATGCCTATAAATTTCAGAGTAGATGTGGATGTGTCTTAAGGCAGTTCCTTATACAACTGAAATCATAAGTTTGGCTCAAAACAACACTCTACAATCTAGTCAAACTCTCATTCTAGCTGTTCTCATATGTGTCATCCTATCCCCTTTTTCTGTACCTTTGCATAGGTGGTACCCCATGACTGGAATGTATTCTCTCTTCAGTTTTGCCTTTTAAAATCCCTGGCTTCTTTCAAATCACGTTAGTTATTGCTTCCTACACAGGTCTTTTATGATATCCACAGTTGTTAACACTCTCATAAAATCACCTTTTTGTGACTTTCCAGTGTTCCTACATTCTGTTTCCCTCTATGTATACCACCTTATAGACATACTAGCCTACTTCCTATTCCTGATATGATCTTCCATTTCCTATAACCATGTTTTTGCTCTGTTCTCCATGCCCCTTCTTCCCAACCTCCAACTTTTTAGAATCTCTGATTTCCTTTAAGATGCAGTTCAAATCCCACTTCCTTCTGGAGGCTTTTCCTGGTCCTCCCAAATTCTGGTGCAAAAAATTCCCTTTTAAGGTTACCTTACCTCTATTCTGTTTATCTTATACATTCTGATTTATATATGCTGTCTCCCTCATGATAATACAAGTTCTTTGAGGCCAGGGTCTCCTTTTGTTTTTTATTTGTATCTACAGAACTTAGCAAAGCAAGTGCTTAAAAATGCTTTTTTTTTAAAAGTTTTTTTAAAATTATTTATCTATGTACATGTTGTATCTTTAGAGTAGAATTTAAATTCCTTGAGGACTAGCAAGATTCCTTCATTTATATTTGCATCTCCAGTACCTACACACAGTGACTCATATATGATTGGCACTTAATGGCTGTTGAATTGAACTCCATGCCAAGAATTCTAGATGCCTAAGAATGTCTGAAGGGAATCCAGCATTTTTTAGACTTGGACTTGTGAAGCTGATACTGTCAGATTCCCATGGCTGAAGAAGATAAGGAAAAGACAGCTTTTATCCGTCTATTGAAATTTCAGTAATTTGAGTACATGCCCCAAGGGATTTCTGGAAGTCCTGCCGTTTTTTAGCTCTTCATAAAAAAATCATTAGTGACATAAATCATTTGGAGGTTAATGTATCTGGTTGACCACATCATATCTGGGAAGACATCATAAAAGCATCAAAAATAACTATTAAAGGTATTGGATTAGCAAGAGATTCTAGTCTAAAAGTATCAATTAAAAAGTACCCATTGTGTACAGCCTCTGTCAAGTACATGGGTAGATCTTATGAAGAGTGAGTACCAACCCTAAGAAGATAGAAAGTCATCAATCACCAGGCCATATTTAAAGAATTCTCAAGAACTGACAAATTTTCTAGGATGAGAAGGCTACTCTCAAAAATTTGTGAAGAGCTCTGCCATCACTGAAAAACTTTATGATTTACACTAATATGCATATGACTGAGAAGAATCAAAACCAAAAGGGCAAACATAGACAAGTTGGCCTAAGCTCTCTGGAGACACTGAGAGCTTTTTGGCATAGAAAAGGTGAGCTGGTCTTTAAGAACTTGATTAACTGCCTCATACATGACCCAGGGTTAGGCTAGTTTTGATTTGTTTGGTTTTATAGATCCAAGCCCTCTATGTTATACATTGATGCCAGCCCAGAAGGCTTTGGAAGCAATTTTATAACACAAGAGTGATAGCCCCCAGAAGCCAATTACATTTGCAAGTAGAGGACTCCTCATAAGACTTTGATATCCTATCCCCCAATTTTAGTTCTTGGCTTTGAAGTGAACTGTCACTGATAAATTCTAAGAATATGTATAGGGAGACCAATTCCAAGAGCACACAAACAACAAACCATTGATTTATATCCTGATGAGTGCTAAGCTGGATACCACCAGAATAGATAAATAGTACAGGCCAACTATGAGTTCAGGGTGTATTACTGGTCAGAGAAGACTAACGTGGAAGCATGTGTCCTATCCCATCAGCCTGACACATAGAAACTTCATGAATTGCCATGGAAGAGGTGAATATAATCTATGATAAAGAGAGCCAGGTTAATAATACAAGAAAGCAGAGCTGTGATTCTAGGAATTCCCCAGGTGAATGTGCTATCAGGGGAGTAAATATTTAATTAACCAGTGTCCTTTGCCTCCATTGCCCTTGGATGATTTGTGCCAAATGTTTCTGTAGGTTAGATGGCTAAGAAAACTGATACAGAACAAGAAATAGGAGTATGACCCTCAGGGGATCAAGCTTAGCTCCTCAGAAGGTATGTTGCTACTGAGAGAATAGCGGAAGTTGTATATAGTGTATAGTATATAGTATAGAATATTCACTGTACCAGATCATAAGTGATCAACATGAGGTACAGTGGAATTGCTTCTTACCCAGGGGTTAGGCTCTGAAGTCAGGCCATAAAATAAAAATTGCATATAGTTAAAATTACTGTCTCTCTTGCAACTTTTGAATTGCCCATAAAATACAGTATATGACTCATCCATAATTTTGAAATAAGGAATAACCTTAAAGTCTGGGTTAATTGGAGTAGAGAATGAAGAGGGTTAGAAATGAACCCTGGCTAGACAAGGTGCTGTCTTTCCTCTGTTTGGTGCCTCTTCTTTACTCTACCTTATGCTTCCCCCTCTCCCCACTGAGAAAGAGGCAGGGTCTGGTAGTGGTGGTGGTTGGTAGTGAGAGGTCAGGGAACTTGGGTGCAGCTAGAACGCTGGAGCTGACACAGAAGAGGTTCTACTGGCCCCATATGGTAGTAAAGGAAAGTGCTAATGGCAATTCCTGGGACAACACAGCATCAGTACTTTAAAGCTAGTGTGCATAGACTTTATTTCTGCAATGGGACAGGAAAATCATTAGTAATAACCTAATGGTGACAGAACACCTTCCTTGATATGTAGGTTGGGTACCTAGTTATCTACCAAGGAAGCAGGTGTCTAGAGTAGCCAAGGGGTCCTGCCAGGATCCCTACAAAGAGGATGCATCACAAACATCTGCTACCCTTGGGGGAATTGGTAGGACTCCGTGACCACCAGGAGGCCGGGAAATAGAGAAGTCTGGAGAGTCATGCGCATAGCCCAGTTTGAAGTAAACTCAGCTGACGTGAGCCATTCCTCAAATGGAGGTTCTGGGGAGGAAACTGCCACTTGCAGGAAATCAAAGGGGTGGAGGCATTGTCAGTATGAGATCACTGGGGCAGAAGTAGAGAAGATGAAGTCTGAGGAATCATGGGTTGTGCTGGGTTTGAAGTATGCATGACTGCCATGGGTACTTCCTTAAATGGAGGCTCCAGGGAAGAATTCAGCAATTGGAGTGATCTGTGTATCTGGTCTAGGCAGGTGGCTCAATGCATAGAGTGCTGGGCCTGGAGTCATGAAGACCTGAGTTTAAATCTCACCTCAGATGCTTTCTGGCCATGTGACCCTGGGCTAGTTCTTTTTTTTTTTTTTTTTTTTTTTTTTTGCCTTTTGGAGGGCAATTGAGGTTAAGTAACTTGCCCAAGGTTACACAACTAGTTTGTGTGTGTGTGTTAAGTGTCTGAGGCCGGAACCGAACTCGGGTCCTCCTGACTCTGGGGCTGGTGCTTTACTCACTGTGCCACCTAGCCGCCCCCACCTGGGCTAGTTCTTAACCTCTGTTTGCCTTAATCCACTGGAGAAGGAAATGGCAAACCAGTCCAGGATCTTTGCCAAGAAAACCCCATGGTCCACAGAGACATGAAGAGTTGGACACAACTGAACAACAAATGCATCTGGTTTTCTGTATTCAACTTTACTGTGTTATATTTTTTTACACGACTATACATTTAGAATACCACATATATGTTTTATTCTGCATGTGCACAGAATCATTGCCTATAGCAATGCCAAATGAAAACCAATGGATTTTTATGTTTCTACAACAATGCCTGTGCATCTAATGTGAGTTGCAGGGACTACAAAAAAAATTTTTTTAATCAGGTAGAAGCTTATGTTAGACTCCATTTCCAGTTTGATTACATCTCTCAAAATGACTGAAGGTCAAAAGGCATTGTTCATGGCCAGAAACTCCCAGGACTTTTTCCCAAGAGGATTTATGATTGGGTGCAGAGCAAAAGTGTCACAGTAAAGGGCTCTGATTGGTGGGAAGTCTTCTGAGAGGCAGGACATTTTGATAAAAAAGAGCACAGAGGGTCAATGGAAGAAAAGCACAGACAAACATGCAATCAGAGGGGAGATAAGAAAAACTACTTGTGGGTATACCTGGAATGGAAGTGTTAGAACCAGCAGAGTCTTGATGGTCTTGGAGCAAGTAAAGCAAATCACTGCATCCAAGACTTATCAGCAGACCTTCATGCTAGTTACTGATATTAAGCTATCACTATCCTTTGCGCTGCTTACCACTTACCCCAGGCCCCCACTGCAAAGCACACACACATACACACACACACACACACACACACACACACACACATGCACACACATGGGAGACAATTTTCTCATCCCTGAGGATTTTCCAGAGATAATGTACACATTTGTATACAGATGGCTGAAAAGTATTCTGCTGTTTTGTTTTTCCCTTGTTAACTTTGCCATTCTGTATCATTTAAATACTGTGACTATTTGGTTTATGGTTGTGGTCAGGTTCCTAATAGGTTTGGTCTGTGAAGTTTGGATTCAGTCAAAAGGCCTTACTTAAGGACCAAGAGGCCCACATGTGGCCTTGAGGCCAAGGGCCCCCCACAGATACAATAACAGTATTCATTGACATGGGGGCTTATATCACATTTGCATAATTATGATTATCCAAACACTGTACTGAAACCGAAGGTAGTAAAGGGATTCCAGAGCTGAGGTTATCTGTGCTAGAGAAAAGAATTCTTTCATCTCTGCCTCACTCATAAGAAAAACTGATCTGATAGACAAGACTTACACAGAAAACAGGGTGATGGAAATTCTAGGATTTTCCTAGTAAAGGCACCTCCTTGGAAAACAATTGTTCCCAGGATAAGAATTCATAGGAGTGGCAGGGTGGAGCTCAAGTGCCTTGAGGGTAAATGAAGAGAAAGATGAATTGTATACCTTAATGACAGTTTGAGATAGAAATAAGGATTTCTCAATGACCTCAATCTTTCCCAGGAGTAGGAGGTAATTTGTTTTAAAGAAGACACCTACTTGTTCCCATGCAGTAATCATTCCAATGTCAGCAGGTTCCCGTTCCACAACTGACACTCCAGTCACTCCTGGGGAAGCTTCTAAAAGAGAAAAAGAGATTCCATCACAGCTATATATTGTACAATCCTCTTTGGGGCTTCTGGGGTTACTGCTCACAAATATTCCAATATTGGAGGCCATTTGCTGATGTTTGCTATAGGAATTACAGTCTCAAATACAGAAGTTCCTCTGAAAGCTTTTTAAGAACAAAGCTTTAGCTTTGATGAAAGACAAAACTGGGTCCTCAAAGCATCCATTCAAATAGACTAACTCAAATGACAAAAGAGGATCAAAAAGCCAATGAGAAGAATGCCTTAAAAAGCCAAATTTCCCAGATGGAAAAAGAATCTCAAAAGCTCACTGAAGAGAATCATTTCTTCAGAATTAGATTGGAGCAAATGGAAGCTAGTGACTTTATGAGAAATCAAGATACTATTAAACAGATCCAAACAAATGAAAAATTAGAAGGCAATGTGAAATATCTCATTGGGAAAATCACTGACCTGGAAAATAGATCCAGGAAAGATAATTTAAAAATTATTGGACTGCCTGAAAGCCATGATCAAAAAAAGAACCTAGAAATCATCCTTCAAGAAATTCTGAAGGAAAAGTGTCCTGATGTTTTAGAACCAGAGGAAAATAGAGGTTGAAAGAATCCACTGATTACCTCCTGAAAAAGATCCCAAAAAGAAAATTCCTAATAATATTATAGCTAGGTTCCCGAATTCCCAGATCAAGGAGAAAATATTACAAGCAGCCAGAAAGAAACAATTTGAATATTGTGGAAACACAATCAGGATAACACAGGATCTGGCAGTTTCTACACTGAGGGATCGAAGGGCTTGGAATATGATATTCCGGAGGGCAAAGGAGCTGGGATTAAAACCAAGAATCACTTACCCAGCAAAACTGAGTATCATGTTTCAGGGGAAAATATAGTCATTTGATGGAATAGAGGACTTTCAAGCATTCTTGACGGAAAAACCAGAGTTGAATAGAAAATTTGACATTCAGATACAAGAAGCAAGAGAAGCATGAGAAGGTAAACAGGGAAAATAAATCATAAGGAACTTATCAAAGTTTAACTATTTACATTACAGGGAAAAATGATAATTGTAACTTATGAAACTTTTCTCAGTATGAAAGGGAGTAGAAATGTATATATATATATATATATGTATATGTATATATATACACACATACACACATACATATTTATGTCTATATAGGAGGGTATATGGACATATGAATACATATGTGAATGTGTATATATATACACACACATATATGTGTGTGTGTGTATACAGGTATACATAGAAGGTACAGGACCAGTTTAATGGGAAGGGATGATACATAAAAGGTGAAATTAAGAGGTGAGAGAGGAATATAATGAGAGGATATGGGGAGAGACAGATTGGGGTAAACTATCTCATATAGAAGAGGTAAGGGAAAATAGTTACAATGGAGGGGAAGAACAGGAAGTCAAAAAGGGATGGGTCAACCTTATTCTCATTGAATTTGGCTTAGGGAGGGAATGACATACACACTAAATGGGGTATCTCACCCTACAGGAGATGAGAGGGATGAGAGGGGGGATGATGGAAGGGAGGGCAGGCTTGGGGAAAGAGAAGTTGGAAGCACCCACTTTTGAAAAGGGACAGGATCAAAGTAGAGAATAGAACAAATGGGAAGTGGGATAGGAGAGAGGGAAATATAGTCAGTCTTTTATAATATATCTACTATGGAAATGTTTTGCATAGCTACACATGTACAACCTATATTGAATTGCTTATCTTCCCAGTAAAGGTGGGTGACAAGGGAGGAAGGGAATGAATCTGGAATTCAAAGTTTTAAAATCAAATGTTTAATATATATATATATATATATATATATATATATATATATATATATACATATATACTATTATCAATATTATTTTACATGGAAAATAAGATATACAGGCACTGGAGCATAGAGATCCACCATGCCCTACTGGAAAGTTGGTGGGGGTATGAGAGAAGTTATGGGAGTGAGCAGATTAGAGGAGGGTATATCCAGTGGGATCGCTATTTTGGGGTGGTGGGGAGGGGAAAAACAGGGAGAAAATTTGTAATTCAAAATCTTGCAGAAACGAACGATGTAAACTAGAAGTTAATAAACCATTTGATTAAAAAAAAAAGAAAATTCTTGATGCCAAAAGTCCTTGGCATCATTAAAGTATTTAAAATCGGAAACAGATATTTTATTCATGGAAATGACATTAAGGACACGGCAGTACCTAAAGACAGGGGGGCACAAGGGGGCTTTCTTAGCTAACTTGAAGCTGAGATCTCCTACCTGTGTGGTTCCCACCTATTAGAATTTGAGCCATGATTGTCTTCCTTTCCTATTTATATACTCAATGCTTAGCACAGTGCTTTTTCATTAATTTCATTCAATCTATCTTGCTGCTGACAGCAAATTAACCTTCCTAAAATATCACCATGACATGTTATTCCTCTGTTCAAGAAGATACAATGATTTTCTATTAACTATCAGGTCAAGTTTAACCTGTTCCACCTGGCATTTAAGATACTCTCTAAGGATTCCAACTTGCCTATCCACCACAAAAGTCCTCCTCTCTAGCAGACATAAATATACCCCCCAAAATTCAGTGCTTAATCTCTACCTTTGTTCATTTTCCCTAGCCTGGAGCACTTTAATCACCTTGCAAGGCCTGCTTTGTCTTATTCTCTTTCTAAAGCTATATTATATTAGACTCTGACCTCCCAAAGCACTTTGTGTCTATGCCATACACACCACCACATCTTATTACCTAGTTTTCTGCTTGTTTCAAGTGTGTAAGCCTTTTCTAATGTAAACTCTTTGAAAGTTTCTGAGTTCAGAAGACTGCTGAATACGCTATTCAGTAGGATGAATTGAACTTTTAGTCACAGAGGTTCCCAAACTTATTTGGCATACAGCCTTCCTTTCAAAAAAAAAAAAAGTTACTCAGGACCCCCTGGAAATCTTTAATTTTTTTTTTTTAATTTGCATCATTTAAAAAAAAAATACCACCCCCCCCTGGATCGTTCCAGTGCCCCCTAGGGTTAGTATCACTCACTTTGGGAACCTACCTTAGAACATGCAGAAACTAAGTAAGAATATCTACTCTAGTAAGTGTTTTCTATTTTATTCACTGCTTTAACAGGCATTGCTGAATACTCTACCCCTACAAAATGTCAGGGATTGTTCTGGTTTGGAAAAAGAAAGTCAGAGTTTTCATACTGATTCTAGCATCTGATGTCTTTCCTGTTTCACCTCTGGCAAGTTATTTAACCATTCTGGGCCTTAATTGGTGTTGCTGTTATTTTTCCATTTATAAAATACTACTACTACTTGCCTTCCTGTCTTAGAGGATATTGTGAGGGTCAAATTAGCTAATATCAATAGCCTATATTTGTACAGCACTTTCTGGATACAAAAGTCATGCATATAATTAATTTCAATTGCTATTAATAGTATTCTTGTGAGGCACAGAAGAGGAAACTGAGGTCCAGAGAGGTTGCCACTTGACCAAGGTCACAGCTACTGGTTAAATTTGACTGAAATCTAGTTATATATAAGAAGTAAATGTTCATTGATTAATACTGCTGTGAAAGTGCTTTGAAAAAGCAAAATGTGTCTTGGTCTGTTTCCTTCTGCCTTGTGCTCCATGTCCTTTCACAACAGCATTAGAGGACAGTGGAAATCAACAGGCCTGGTTTCTACTGCTGACTCTCTTATTAACTGGCTGAATGATGTCCTGTAAATCACTAAACCTCTCTGGGCCTCAGTTTTAATTATAAGGGTACCAAGATCAAGTCTGAAAATCCTGGCCTATCCATCGGGGATGCAACAAAGAAACTTGGCGAAATATGGAACAGCCTGAGTAAGAGAAGCAACCTTATGATAATAGGGCAGCCAAACTGAATAAAAAATATGAGGATGTTGGAGAATATAAATTGAAAGGGAAGTTCAATGGGGCAAATGGTGTGTCTAAAGCTGCCTGGAAAAAGGTAGAGAAGGAAGATGAAAAAGAGGATGAAGATGATGAATTAAACTGTACCATTGTCTGTCTCCCATGAATACCAGAGTAGGGGCAACACTGCTAAGTGAAACACCTCTGTGTGTGTGTCAATTGCCCTCTTCTCATCATATAGTTTCTCAAAAATGCTTCCAGATGGTTTATATGAAGTGGACATAGGTATCTTGAAGCATGCTGGAACTATATCAAAGTTGTACGTATTTCCAAACATTTTTAAATTATGAAGACCATTAGTTTCAGACAAACTTAGAAAACTCATATCAACCTATCAGAAAGTAGTGAGCATAACCAGGAGAACAATTTATAGAATAACAATCATAAGGACACTTTGGTAAATTTGGAAAGTTCATTCAATGTAACGAATAGGATTCCAAAGGTCTCATGAAATATTCTACCTGAGAGGTGCAGATTGAGAAAAAAAACAAAACTTGGAAATCGTCAGTGCAGGAATTCATTTTGCTTTATTAAGCATGTTTTATTTTTCTCTTTCTCAAAGTGGGGTGGTGAGACATGAGAGGGAGAAGTGGATTTCGTTGATCAAAAAAAGAGGGCAACCAAGATGGTAAAGGGCCTTAAAAATTCTCACCATATGAGGATTAGTTGAAGGAACTAGTGTTGTTTAGTCTAAAGAGGAAAATACTTAGCAGGAAATAACTTTCTTCAAAAAACTATCACATGGAAGAGAAATGAGAGTTGTTCCATTTGGTCCTAGGTAGCAGAACTAGGAGCTTTGGGTAGAAGATACAAGTTCAGGATTGATGTTATGATACATTTTGTAACAATTAGAGTTATCCACAAGTGGAAATAGGTTACTTTAGGATTTATGGGGTTTCTCCTCACTGGATCTAACAAAGGCTGGTTGACACTTGCCAAGTATGTTAGAGAGGGTATTTCTATTCAGGCATGGGTTGGACTAGATAATCCCTTCCAACTTTAAGATTCTGAAGAGTAGTAATATTGAGAATAAGATTAGGGAGAGACTGAAGGCAGAAATACCAGGCTATTGCAATTAAGGCGGTGGCAGTAGAAATGGAAAGATGTGAGAAAAATTCTACTGAGGTAGAACTTAGTGTGAGATACACAGGGAGATGAAAGAATCAAAGATGACTCCAGCAGACTCAAGAAATACTGGAGATGTAGAGTGGACAAGTTACAGAGTCAGATGCTCTTTGCAATGCCACCCATGCTCTCTCCTCTTCCCTGGAAAAATACACATAATTCCAGGTTTTTTGGAAAGGTTTGTGATGGGGTGTGTATGTGCATGTATGCATGCATGCATACACACATACATGCATACACACATACACACATTTGTGGAGAAGTGCAGAGGATCACTGGATCCTCTAATGCTTTACAGCAGGGCATTCTAGTGATTTAGTGGTCAACCAAGTACTGTATTCTATGAGTAATGATAGCCTAACAAGGTTCCTAAAGTCCAGCAAGGAAAAAGACACTTAAAATAATCAAGTCTAACTGTATGGTTAGGTGACTTAGATAGCAGTCTCCTGGTTGAAGAAATAACATCACACATGGTGGCAATTAGAATCTGCCTGTCAGGCATAGCTGTGGTGAGGTATTCCTGATTTTAGTTGGTTTCAGCTTAAGGCTGGGCTGTCCACGTGGTCTAGATGTTGATTTGCAATATAATGGAGACAATCTAGAAAGGTAATACTTGGCAGCAGATATCTCACTTGGAGGTCTCATTCAGTCAATGACAGAGGATTCACTGAATTGTGGTTGTACTAGGTAACAGCTGGGGTAAAAAAGAAACTGAAAACATGGCTTTGATTGAATGTCTAAGCAGGGAAACAGCACATAAACATGAAGATGTCTTGAGAGCACTTTATCAAGAGAGAAGGCAACAAGCACCCTTTGTGTGTAGTGACTTTACCAGATGACACTAAAGATCAATTTTTCAGTACTGTACTAGAGTTGTTTTTCTGGCAATAGTTACTGGTTGTGCTAATGCTAATTCTTTCTTCCACTTTGTAATTAATGTATTCTCAAGATGACTACATGGTGTTGGGGATTGAAGCTTTGGTCATGAAACAGACTGACCTTTTTGGCCCATAACATACAAACTTCCTGACTGGAAAAATTGGGTAGCCAAGTATTTATCAAGTGCCTACTCTATTTCAGCCCTGACATACCTTGGAAATATGAAACATGGTCTCTACCTTCAAGGTAAGTACAGTTTAGTTGTGTATTACATGGAAGCTAAAGTACAAATGGTTTAGGATATGGGAGAAGAGGAAAGGAAGATCAATGAAGATTGGTATGGTCAGGAAAAGCTACAGAGTAAGAGGGGGTGGAGGTGAGTCAGATGTCTTCAAACCTCAAAGCTCTATATAATGGTCAATTATCAGTAATCCCTGAGTGTCAGTTTCCTTTTCTGTTAAATTGGCGTCGATTACCCACCACATGGAGCCGTCGTGCTGAAAGCTCTACATATGGGGGAGTCTCGTCCCTTGAGCCCTCAACCCCCCCCCCCATCCCTCAGCATCCCTTCTTTCCAGCCTCACCCCTTTCCCTGGGATGATTCCTTGCCCTTCGGTCAGCACCCCACCCCCGCCCCATACAGAGCCTCTGCAAGCTTTTCCTCTCCTGCCCGACACCTCCCCTCCCACAGCCATCCCTCTTCCGCCTCCCCCTCGTCCTCGCTCCCTGACCCAGGATACGGGCGACCCCCAGAGTCAGTTTCTCCAGGTGCGACTTGTTGCCACCCAAACACTGCAACGATCGGTCCTCCATTGCTCGGTTCCCCAGTTTGTGCGAGCCTAAGGGTCAAAGGTCAGGAAGAAACGCGATGGGGGGGCGGGGCAAAGGAGGTAGAAGGAATTCCACAACTCCGCCTCTTGCATTCGACTCCAAGAGGCGATGCTTGCCGGCATGCCGGGAATCAGAGTTCTTCTCTCTTTGGGCCTGGTGCTCATTCTCCCTTTCGATTCAATCGGAGACAGACAAGACGGGAAGGGGTTACCAAACCACAACTCCCGGATACCACCTCTCTTCCGCCTTTCTTTATTCCCTCCCACACTCGTGGGCCCTGACACACAGGGGTGGGGGCGGGCCTCAAACATAGCAGAGCCAATGGGGGAACGACTCTGGCGGCCGGGGCGGTGCCGCTGAGGGGAGACCCCGGGAGTGGCGGTTGTTTCAAGATGGCGGATGTGACGGCAGTCACCGGCTCGGGGGTCGAGGCGTACTGGAGCCGGGACCGTATCCTTTGCCCGGCGGGCAGGGGGCGCTAGTGCACACTAGGTCGGGAGGGAAATGAGGGGTATGCGGTAAGGCCAGGGCTGCAGTGCGATGTTCCCTCTCCCCCGCCCCGTCCCCGCAGGTCTCCCTCGGGGTAGGACAGGTGAGCGAGCAGCCAGTTCCCTGGCCGCTGAGGAGGCGACAGCTCCTGGGGCGCGGGGCCCCCGATTTGGACTTTCCCCGCTCCTCGTCCTCCTGTCAGGGGTTTCTTCTTTTCTGGCGCTTGTGGGTGGCCGAACTCGGGATGGGGGGCCGGCAGTGACCCCCTGACCTCCCCTCTCACCCCACATTTAAGCATTTCACGGGTATCCAGGTCGTTATCAGTCCGAAGTGTGTGTGTGGGGGTCCCTGTGCCCCACAACTGGCCGTGACCCCCCAGGGATGGGGATACCTCGGAAGGAGCAGGAAAAGTAGGGTTCCTGGGTTGGATTTGGGGGAGTTGCCGAGGAAAGGCGCTGAGTGGCCCAGGAAGGTTGTCTCCTGTGTCTGAAGGCGGGGGGGGGGGGGGGCGGGACCCATGATGGGCTCAAGCCGCTCTGGGTGCCCGGCTGTGCCCTGGGATCAGGTGTATGCAGGTATGGAGTGAGGGTGTGCTGAGCATAAGTGGGGGCGGGGCTTTAGGCTGAGGCTGCTGGCCCTTTAGTTTAGGCTGTGGACAGGGTGTGGTGTGGAGGTGCCTTAGGCTGGACAAGGATATAGCAGTGACCCCAGAGCAGGAGTTCTCCACTTTTACTGTGTGCCATGGACCCCTTTGTCAGACTGGTGAAGCCCTTCACAGAATATTTTTAAGTGTGCAAAATAAGATACATAAAATTACAAAGAAAGTTAAGCATATTGAACTACAGTATGTGTTATATTTGTAATATAGTACATAATGATGTACTATATTACATATTATCATCGTTGTTATGTTCGTGTATATACACACATAAATAAAACAACAATGAAAAACCCAGATAAGTTTATGGATCTCAAGTTAAGGAACTCTACCCTAGGCTATGCTTCTGGAAAAGTTGTAGAACATTATAGACATGGGCATTGGACCACTATGGATTTGTGCTGACCAAGCCATATTCTCAATTAGTTTTCCTGGATCATCCTTAAGGTTAAGTACTAATTAATTGGCAGGTACGAGGTCTGAACCTAACTTTGTTCTTATAAGCCTCATGCCTGAACTATAGTCTAATCATATAGAGTAATGTATCCAATTCTTTTTCTCAACTTTAATGTGAAGTACTGATTTGCCTTTTGGTGGTGATGAGCTGGGTTAGAAATAGTGGTGGTATAGTCCTTTAGAAATATGCAGGTAAAAGAAAGCAGTTTGATTCAGCTTAGGAAAATAAGTAGCCATAAACCACCTCAAGATAGAACAGGGTGATTACATTTATAGATCATTTGGTTGTTCATTTGCTTGGTATATCATTGGTTATCACAATAACAGCTTATCATGGCTTCTTAACCATCTGGAGTTTTCATAATTGAACTTTGAAAAGAAACACATAAAAAAACCAAAACAAAACAATTTTTCTAGTAAAATACCAAAAATCTGGTCTTCCCATTTAAGTCATTTGAAAGATTCCACCCCCCCCCCCCCCATGGACACTTTGTTTCCCTAACCCCAGATGGCATCATTTTTTATACTTTTGACCTTCTGTGACTGTCAGATTTTTTTTTTTTTTTACTGTTTCTTCTTGTTACGCAATATAATTTAGCTGTGCTGTGTTGCACAAGAGCCTTACATACCTAATATGTCAGCAATGTGAGATATGACATGATGTCATCTTAGGAGTCAGGCTTCTGACTAAAAATGAACCCAAGAGCAGTGAAATGCTTTCTTACTCCATGGTAGTTCACAGTAAGGGCAGAGATGTTAGCAGTTGATTACTAAAATGTACTTGCTTTGTTTTTATCAGGCATATTAAGTATCAACTATAAAGAGCATGGTCAAAATTGAAAATTGATTTTGCCTCGCTATTTAAAAATATTTAAACTAGATAATACAAAAGCAATGTATGTGAACGATTGTGTATTAAGGAGGCAACATGGTACACTAGTAAGAACAATGCCTTAGGTGCCAGAGACTTGGCTTTTTATCCCATTTAATTTTTAATATCAGTGTGACCATGGGCCAACCATTTAACCTCCTTGGGCCTCAATTTCCTCACCTGTAAAATGACAGCGTTGGACCAGGTAGCTTATGAGATTTCTTTCTGATGGGGTGCTTGGGTGTCTGTGTTTGAACTCCAGTTCCAAAATCACATTTCTCCCTAGCCTCAAATCTCTGTTTCTCCCCACCCCCTGCACTATGCCTAGCAATCATTCATGACTAGGTCCCAGCCAAATGCTTATCTCCCCCTGGTATAATAAATAACAAGTGAGAACTCCTCTGGATTATCTATACTTACTCCCTAGATCATTACATATATCCTGAATCCCTCCTTATGTATGCCTTAGGCTTGGGATATATGTGTACTCCCAACATCCATCTTGTCAAACACAACATTGATGGGTGACAGACGGGGGTAGTCCTGGCTACATGATGTTTCAAGCCTAAAACCACACCTCCATGAACTCTCCTCCCCCCCCCCCCCCCCCGGAATATTTCCTAGTGAATTCTGGGCAATGTGCCTGTGCAGTAAATATTAAAAGTTCATGTTCCTTTAAGAACTAACCACTCTTTAACCACTCCCTAATCCTGCCCTCACTTGCCAAGTTAGCATATTTGACACATGTTATACTATAGTTTACCCTATATAAACTTTAATTGCCCTCTAAGGTTGTAGGTTCCCTAAGAACTCTTACCTGCTGTATAGTGTAACAATAAATCTTTGCCACCTTGACTTAAAGAATTCTTGAGTATGTGAATTCATTCCAGATTGCTTTCCAGGAACTCTGGTTATGGGGGTTCCTGGACTCCCTGAATCCCATCATTTTCATTCTAGATTTATGATTTTAGGTCTGGAAAAGCAGAACATGACCAATTATGACTATATATGTACTCATTAGTTTGCTGAAAATTTACATGAATCATTATTAAAGGTAAGAAATTCTAGACCATACAGGAAGTGGAATCCCTGGGGCTGTTACTGTGAAAGGAACTCTGTGCCATAATTGTTAGATTTTGGGCAGAACTGGATTTACTTTCCAGAAATCCTTTTAAAATTCTCATTTTTGGTTTGTTGTACTTCCAAAAACAAAACAGTTATTAAGCATTTACAATTGATGGCTTTATCTTCTGGTAATTAATTGTTGCACAGTCTCAAAGTTTAAATAAGATCTAGTTCCTTGTCCTCACATAATTTATAGTCTAGCTGGTGGCAAAGATGTTAGCATAGGTAACTATAAGAAACAATATCTGTATTTAGAGAGTTACATAGTGATAGCAAAGTCTTGGGGTAAGATCACTAATTGGAAGATGGTGGTTATTAGAGAAATTTTCCTGGAGACTTAGAGTAGATGATGTTTGAGTAGAACTTTAAAGGGAACAGAAAGATAATTTAACAGGTGAAGAGAAGGAAAAGTGGGCAATCTAGTTGGTATAGTAGATGAAATGCTGATCTTGAAGTTAGGAGGAGAGTGCTATTTAATTTTAGATAATATGGGAAAAATTTCTAGTCACTTGTAGATTTCTGTAACTTATGTTATGTTGATTCTTTTTCTGTAGAATTGTTGTAATCTTGGCTTTCCTGAATTTCTTTTCCTGAAATTGAAATTTTTTTGCCTCTAAATTCCCTCAGGTTCTAAAATAGTAGAACTTCTTGGCATGTTTCATGTAGTAGGATATTGCCTGTTTCTGCATTATTTACTTGCCCTCCAACACTGTACTTCACTGCCATTTTGAAATTATGGTGGGTTTTTTTTGCCTAAAATAACTTGCCAAGTGTTCATAAACATGAAAAAGACAAAACATGTAACACCTGCTTAACTCCTTACTCAGAAGTAGAAAGTGATCCCTTTAGTTGAAAAGCCGTGGCAGAACCTAAAAATAGATTTGATAGTGTAACTTTTCTCATAAATTTTCAGTGATAGTAATACAAGAAGGTGAGATTAGAGATGTAGTGATATGCCAAACAGCCTTCAAAGCAGTTTTACAAAGCAATTTAGATGACAGCCATGTCTATACAAAGACTCATTTTCTTAGAAATCTTAGTTTTACTAAAGCGCTCAATTCAGTTTTCTGAATAGCTTATTTTCTAGTCCTTTGAAAAGCTAGTTATACATTTCAAGGTTAAAGGAAATTGTAAATCATGTCAGAAACATGAGGCAAGAGCAGTATTTGGATTATTTATTTATTTTTTCCCTTAATACTCTCATGTACAGTTTCTGATGAGGAGCATACCGTGCTACATATTTCAGGTATGATTTCTTTATATGAATACAATAGCAATGGGAGGGTAGGGTTTATTTGGGGGAAAAAAAGACAAAACTTTTTTTCAGCTACAGTTAAAATAACTACTAACTACTGATTAAGCTACCACTGTGTGTTGTGTCCTCCAGTCCCTATCCTGATGGAACTTACACTTTATTGGGGGCATACAATATGATTTCATATCAGTATGTACAAGATAGATGCAGCATCTGTAGTGATTGGGGATGGGGAAATACTAACAATTTAATAAATCACAAAAGGCCTCTTGGAGTCCAGTTGATTGAACCAAAGCAGAGTATCAGAATCTCAACTTTGCTTCTTTTGAACAGCTGCTCAGGAATTAGTTGATGTTCTTTTTATTTTCATGAGCACTTTCTCTTTTATTGATTGATCTTTTTAAAAATATATCTAGTCAGCTAGCATTTATTAAGTGCCTGCTCCATGGGACATACTCTGTGCTAAGTGCTGGGGATACCAAAAAAAAAAAGGCAAAAAATAGTCTTTCTTCTCAAGGAGTTCACACTTTAACGGGGAGATAATATATATACAACTATATACAAACAAGATAAATACTGGATAAATTGGTAGTATTCTCAGAGGGAAAGTGCTAATATTAAGCAGGACCATTAAAGACTTACAGAAGAGGGATTTGAAATGAAACTTGAAGAAAACTAGTGAAGCCAAAAGGCAGAGATAAGGAGGGAGAGAATTCCAGTTATGGGGGACAGACAGTGAAACTGTCCAGAGTTGGGAAAGTAGTAGGAGTAAGGAAGGAAATAAGCATTTATATAATTGTTATTATGAGCTTGGAATTATGCCAGATGTTTTACAAATATTATCTGATTTTATTCTTATATAACAGCCCTGTGAGATAAGTACTGTTAGAATTTTCATTTTACAGTTGAGAAAGCTGAGGTAGACAGGCTAAATTACTTGCCCAGGGTCACACAGCTATTAAGTGTCTGAGGCTGGATTTGAACTTTAGTCTTCCAGACTGTAGGCCCAGCACTCTATCCACAGTGCCACCTTGGTCAGTGTCACTGAATTGTAGAGTAGTGTAGGGGAATAAGGTATAAGAAGATTGGAAAGGTAGGAAGGACTTTGGAAACCAAAGGATTTTGTATTTGATTCTAGAAGTAATTGAGAATCATTGGAGTTTATCAAATGGGGGATGATATAGTTAGGTCTGCATTTTAGGAAGATGAGTGGAGAATGGATTGGAGCGCGCAGAGAATTGAGGCAGGAAGACCAACTTGCAGGCTGTTGTAATAGTCCAGGTTGGAAGTGATGATGAGATCCTCTACTAGGGTAGTGACTGTGTCAGAGGAGAGAATGGGGTAGATACAAGGGATGTTATGAAGGTAGAAATAACAAGATTTTTACCTCTAATTAGATATAGGGGCAGAGTGACAATGAGGAGTCAAGAAAGGACCCCTAGTTTTCAAACCTGGATGTGTGAGAAGATGAAAGTAACCTAGACAGTAATGGAGAACTTAAGAAGAGGGGACAGTTTTGGGAAAAATGTAAAATTTCTCTTTTTTCTCTTTTTGTTTTTTTCTTTTTCTGGAAGGGGAAAGACAGGTCAATTAGGGTTAAGTGACTTGCCCAAGGTCACATGCCTAGTTTTTGTGTTAAGTGTCTGAGGCCAGCTTTGAACTCAGGTCCTCCTGACTCCAGGGCTGGTGCTGTGTGCCACCTAGCTGTCCCATAAAACCTCTTAAGGAAAATTTCTTCCTCCTTAAGAAGCTAAAGTATCCTTATAGCTTATTAGTTATCAGTTGGGGAGTGGAGAGGAGGGTGTTTCCTACTAATGTGAAAAATAGAAATAATCCACAGTTATCCATGTTAGAATCTTAGTTACTTGAGTTAAGTTGAATCTTGGCAATAATTTTTATTTTTTTAAAATACATTAAAGGATATATTTGCTAGGTTACTTGGTATTGTAGGAAAAGCACTGACTTTAAAATCACAGGACCTAGGTTCAAGTCCTGTCTCACTACTTGTGTCATTTTAGGTTAGTTATTTAACTTCCCTGGGTCTCAGTTTAATCATCTGTAAAGAGAGGACGTTGAGCCCCTTCTAACTCTTAAGTCAACGTTCTTAAAATTTAATGCTTTTCATTTAATTGATAACTGTTCTAATAGAAACCTTGTTGATTTGAAATGCAGGCTCAAATGTCTTAAGGATTTTTAGGGGATTAACAGAATTTGATGTTAGTGGTTATATTTTACCTGCAAGCTTCTCATTTTAGTTCATATCAGATAGAAGATAGTAAGGAAAATGTTGTTAAGATGGGAATCTTAGTATTAGAGAATACTGTCTTCTGAAATTGTGTTTGTATTTCTGCAGCAGAAAATGGTAGAGCAAAACACAAGTCGAAAATTTCCAAAGCTGGTGTTAAACTAAAGGCTTCCAAGGCAGCTGATACTTCTGTCGTCATGGATCCTTTCAAAGGTGCAGGAGACTCAGCACATAAAGAGGTTAGTAGAATTTCTTGTTTTTACTTAGCATTTTAGACCTGGAAAAAGGTACCCAGTGGCTGGAGTCCTTCAGCTTAATGAACCCTTGAGAATTCAAGGAAGCTGTCTTGTTTGAGTGGATGACAGGCCATAGGGAATGCCACTTTGTTAGACCAGATCCTTCTTCATACTCACATAGGAAATTGTCTGCTTGTGTTCTTTTAGGTATACAGGAAAACATTCCAAGACCTCCTTCAAAACACATTTTGTTTTTGGATGTATATTGTCTTAGATTTGGGGGATGTGGATATTTGTAGTTTATGTAAGAATTGTATTATCAGTGATGACTATCAGTCATCATTGCTGCCTTGTGAAATTTGAAGTCTAGGCTGAGGAGACTCTTAATCTCTTGTTTGCTATATGTTGTAAAGGCAGCATAGGATAGTGAATTCCTGGTCCAGGAATCAGGAAGATGTGGGTTCACATCTTGCCATGTGCCTATATTTGTTGAAGATCTTTGAGATTACTATAGGCTAAGTTATAAGTATACAAGACCTTGGTTTTGAGGTTTAATCTGTGTTCATTAAAATCTTTGCAGAAAAAAAAAACCCAGTTCAAATTTGAGTTTTTAATTTTATTTTTCTTTTATAATGTACCTAAAATAAAGATCTGCTCATTTACAAGTAACAAATGTCATTAAAAATTACATATAAACCAAAAAAAAGACTACACTCTGTTAAGGTGAATTTATAGGATTTGAAACTGTAATGGGCCTTAGACATGACCTAGTCCAACCACCCCTTTCCCCTGCTTCTCCCCTGTCTTTGTAGTTGTTTGTTTTACAAATGAAGAAACCAGAGCCCTGGGAGGTTACATTTATTTGACCAAGGTCACATAGATAGTAAAAGATCTGAGACCAAAATATAGATCTTTTGGCTATAAAACTCAGTGTACTTTGTCTCTACTATGTCATTCTTTTTTTACCAGCCCTTCTTTTGCCTAGTTGGGGAGGAGGGGGTAGTTCTGTGACATTCAGTGTCAGTGTGTCAAGGATGTGTAATTTCATTCATATAGGAATTCCTTCAATCAGTTGAGAAAACAACAAAATTTAGTAGGTAAGTTTTTATGGGCAGCTAGGTGACACAATGGGATAGAGTGCCCGATCAGGAAGACTCATTCGATCCTGAGTTCAAATCTAACCTCAGATACTTCTAGCTGTTTGACCCTGGGCAAGTCATTTAACTTTGCCTCAGTTTCCTCATCTGTAAAATGAGCTGGAGAAGAAAATGGCAAGCCACTCCAATATCTTTGTTAAGATCACTGCTCTAAGACAATCAGTTGCAGACAAGATTATGACTTGCTCTGGTAGAAAATTTCCATACCTGGAAGTTCTCTTCTGGTAAGATTAGAAGTTTAGTCCCTATACACATTTTACATATGTGGAGCTTGAGTTAGTTCTTTTATCACTCAGTGATTGATACACTATTTCATGCCTCACAAAAGTTATTCCAAACTTTTTCTTCCCTTATTGACTTTTGCCCCCTACCTCCCTCTCTTATTTTCTCTCAGTTGAGAACCTTGCATTTTACTTTACTGAAAAAAAATTGAGGTCATTCATTGTGAGCTCTCACATTCTTTTTACATTAAAACCTTTTAACATCATCTACTCTTTCCTTCTTTTTCTCTGGCTCTGAGGAAGAGGTGTCCTCTTCCTTTTCCATTGTCAGCCTCTCAACATGTACATTTAATTCTTTCCCATCCTTCACTAGATACTACTGTCTTCAGGCACTCATCCCCTATCTCTCTTCCCTTTCTCAGTCAAATTCCTTGAAAAAGCTGTCTGTGCCTGTTGTTTTTACTCCTGTTCTCTCACTCAACTCTGCACTCTGGTTAATAACCTCATCAACCAGATGAAACTATTCTTTTCCAAGTTACCAGTGATCTCTTAAGTGCCAAATCTGATGGTCTTTTCTGCAGTTGAGTCCTTCTGAAACTATCTGGTTTTGACTCTGTTGACTAGAGGATGTACTGAACCAGGGGCAGGGAGACCAACTAGGAGTCTGTTGCAAGAATCTAGGTAAGAGGGGTGGCTAGGTGACACAGTAAATAGATCACCAATCCTGGAGTCAGGAGGACCTGAGTTCAAATCTGGATTCAGGCACGTAACACTTACTAGCCATGTGACCTTGGGCAAGTCACTTAGCCCCAATTGCCCTGTCTTCCCCTCTCCAAAAAGCAAAAAAAAAAAAAAAGAATCTAGGTAAGAACCTGAACTAGAATAGGATCTGTGTGAATGGAGAAATGGAATCAGAAGCAAGAAGTTTTGCAATTTATCTTATATATGAGATAGAATGAAGAGTCTGGGATGGAGGTTACCAAACTTATTTGGCCTACCATCTCCTCTTAAAAAAATTAGTCAGCAGCCCCCTGGAAATCTACCTTTTTTATTTTTTTTAACCCTTTAATGTGTTGTTTTTTTTCACATTTGCATCATTTCAAAAAATATAAATTTTTTAAAAAATGACTCATCTTAAATTTAATAAATTTGTTGTAAATTTGTGGAGTTTTTCCAGTATTGAAATTTTGGTTATATAGTATTGGGTCATGTATCTGTATAGTATTGTATTATAAACAAGTCACTACGCACACATATTCCTGCTGAGGCGTGCTGGACTTCTCAATAATGTGCAACATGCTCACCTGTCAACACTTGCTTGTTAAACCCTTTTTATGGACTTGACCACTGATTGGTTATAACTTGCATTTTGTCTGTTTATTTGGAAAATAATGTAATCACCACAACTTTAACTCTGTTACACAACAAATGAAACATGTATGAACAGTTTTTCAAGATTTTCTTATCTTCTTTCCTTGTGCTTCCATTGCCCCCTTATTTTTATTCAATGCTCCCCAATTGTACCTGAGGCTACTACCACCCCTCCCCCTGATTGTTTCAGTGCCCCCCCAGGGGGTGGTGTCATCCACTTTGGGAATCTATGGGGATGATATTAAGATTATGAACCCTGATGGATGGAAACTGGGAAGTTGGGAAGGAAGGAGGAAAGAAAAGAAGTCCAGTTTTGGACATGTTTACTTGGGGTGTCTTAAGGACATCCAGTGTGAAACCCACAAAAGGTGATTTGTGATACAGAAGTAAAGGACAGGGAAGAGGCTGGAGCTGTATAGATATATCTAGTTCAATATATCCTCTACGTAGTTGCCAAAGTGAATCTGGTCCTGTTGCTTTACGACTCCTTGTCTTTAGGATAAAGTACACATTTCTCTGTTTAACTTTTAAAGTCTTATACAACTAGGCTCCAACTCATTTTCCCAACTAGAATGGTACTTTCCCTCCTCTATTATTTGATATCTAAGCCTACCTTCTCCCTGTTTTTCACACACAGCTCCATTTCCTGGCTGTTCCCCATGCCCGGAATGAACTTCTACTTTAGAGGGTTACACTTTTCCTTTAAAATAAATCTCAATCACTGTCTTCCACCTTGTCTTTACTTCTTCCCCCAACCGCTATTTCCCTCTCTCCCAAAGTGCTTTGTCTATATTTATATTTGTTTACTTTCTACTCTATATGAGTATATATATGTATGTGCATGTACATACATACACATATGTGTGTATATGTATTATATATACAATATATGAATATTTTTATTTTTTTAAATGTACATTTTATTTCCCCTTATAGAATGCAAGCTTATGATTAGGGACTGTTTGATTCTTTCTACTTGTATTCTTAGTGCCTAACACATAGTAAGGGCTTTAATAAACATTTGTTGCTTAATTAGTTGATTAGTGTAGTGGCAGAGGAATAGAAAGAAGGAGACACTTTGGAAAGAGATTTTTGTAGGGAAAATTGGGAAGATTCAGCAATTGATTTGCATCTGAGAAGAGAGAGAGACCTTTAGAAATCATTTAATTTTATTGATGATGAAACTAGGAGTGGCAAAGAGTCAACATTGACATTTTTAGCATTGACCATTGGGTGAATGGTGGTGCCATTAAGAGAAATAGGAAAATTAGAAGTAGGTTTTGGAGAAAATACAAATTTGCTTTTGAATTTGTAGAGAATTTTCTTTATCCTTACACTGCATCTTGTACTACTTGAGTTGTAGAAATGGTGCTTGTTTTATGCTACTTTCACCATTATTTAATGTTTTTCATTATATTTTTAGTTTCTTGAAGTCTGAGACATACCGTGTTTCCCCAATAATAAGACCTATCCCGAAAATAAGCCCTCCCCTTACTGTGTAAGATTCCTCTAAAATAAGCCCTCCCCCGAAAATAAGCCCTCTGGTGTTTAAAAAATAATAAGACAGTGTCTTATTATCGGGGAAACACGGTATGTTTTGCTTTTTCATATCTAACATCTCTATTATAGAACCTTAAAAACAGGTATTCATTAGGTACTTGTTTATGATGATGATTATATTGTCTAATATTGGCTTAAACTGCTGATGCTGAGTATAAAACAAAATACAAGACACATCTAATTCCTTATCATAAGGTCAGGTTTGATTTATCACAAAATGGAAGGTAGTTCTTGTGTATATTTTATGTTACTTTAAACATTGTTCTTAGAGGGTAGTGTTTAGGCTACTAATGAATTTTTATTGTAATACATGTTAAAACTGTTTAGTCTTTTTTTCCAAAATTGCTCTTAAATTTCAGAATCACTCTTATCTTTGCTTGACTAGACCAGGCCCCTGTTCCAGGGTTTTACAACTTTTCAGTTCTTGTACTATTCTCTAGCTCAGGAAAGAAGAATAACTTCTTTTGATTTGTTCTCCCTTTCCCAGCTGGTAATATATTCTCTGAAAGTCTCATTTACACACACACACACATATACACATATGTGCACATATACACACGTGTGTGTGTCTGTGTGTATATACTTTAAATCACTCTCCTAGTATACTTCTTCAGTAGTCAAGAGAGCTGTGCCTTGGTCTGTGTGCATGTTCCTTTTACTGATGCATCTCCCATCCCCATATACTTACATGCCTCTTCGTGAGTTCTTGTGGATGAAGAAATTGACGGATGGCCAGACCCCTAGAAATGAGCTTCTCTCTACTTCAGGAGACCTATATTCTATTGTGGGACCCAGATTTGAAGTTTTATAGCTTAGTTCTGCAGGTTTGAAAACTTGCATTTAACTGTTAACTTTCGTGATATGATGACATGGTAGAGAAGGCTAGTAGAGGCTGTCAGTGTCCATTGGGTTTAAAAATTGTCAGGAAATGCCACAGTTGCCCAAAACTAGAAGCTACACATCAAAATTGTGAGTGACCTCATTACCTTATTCAATATTTCATGTTTATATAAGGTCCAATTTTTGTTAATTGTTTTTCTCTGCTTTTTATAAAAACCTTCCTCCTTTCAGGTTAGGGAAGGCCTGTTGCCAACAACAGAGCCAGGCCCAGGCTTTGTTTGCAGTGAAAGCCCTGAGCAATGGAACTCTAGAACCCCAGGGTCATAGAATGTTATAGCTGGGGGAGCTCCTGGGCCTTATTCAACACCCTTATTTGCAGCTGAAGGAACCGAGGCTCAAAGAGGTGACTTGATGGGGCTGGCTAGAAGTGATCAACATGACATATTGTATTATATATAATGATTGAGAACAATGAAAAGGTCTAACTTAGATAATGCTTTTAGGGCAGTTATTATCCCCCTCATTGGATAGAGAAGGAACCTGAGTTATTATTCAGTGAAGTTATCTTTCAGGTCAGGCGACATTGTAAATCAGTGGCAGATTGTTAACAAAACTCTGGTCTTTTGACTGATTTTAGTGTTCTTTAAACTCTACAACCTAGCTTTGACTTTCTTTATGTGTTATAGTTATTTATTATTTATTTTGATCTTAGGATGTCTTTGATTTTGGGTTCTTATTGACAGACTGTTTTGAGGAGTTTAAATGACATCCACTTAGCTAGATGTAGACATTTTTGAACACAGAACATTTTTCTATTATCTAGGTACTTGAAGAAAACTGTCATTATTCCACAGTCTATCCTGAGATAAGCATTCATTTTCTTTATTTCTTACTTGCTTTTAATGCCCCTAAGATAGAAATGATGTTAATATCAGGAAGTTAGTATAAGAGACGTTCAGAATCTGATTAGTTAGTTCATATTTTAACTTTGAATTATTAACATTATAGAGAAAAAAGGACAGTGCTTTATAATGTCTGAAAATATGGAAACAAAACTGAGCAAAAGTTAATTTAAACTGAAATGAAAACTTTAAGAATCTAGGGCAGGTATCAACAGAACAAACTGTTCCAAAAGTACTAAAAAGGGAGCAGAATTGCTACAATTTTTCTAAGATAGAGGTCTTGTAATAAATGCTATAATAGTTGGAGAATAGAGGTTTGAGGAGAAAATTGTTTATTTAAGTTTGTCTGTTTTAGTCCATTTGTAAGCAAAATATACTAACAGACTTCTCTGTTGCTTGGTTACTGTAGCCATATATATTTGTATTTACTACACACACGCGTGCGCACACACACACACACTCACACGCTCGCGAGACTAAGCATAGTTTGATTATTTAGAATGAATTGACTGGTTCTCTTTATCAGACAATTTTTTGACTGGTTAGTTGATTGATCAGGTCATGGTCATATGGTTATTAGGGTTTTTTGAGGGGATATAGTCTGAGTAGACCCATTCTCATCCTCTTTTCATCTTAGTTGATATCAGATAGATGAGATTAAGGAGAAAAAAGATGGGAAAATATTTAAAAAGCCAATAAATTGTTTTGAAATATTAATGGATTATAATAGACTTACGTATTAATCTCAGGGAAGTTGAGTGACTGGCCTGGGGTCACATAGGCAGTAATCGGCAAAGTCAGGATTTCACCTCGAGTCCATGCTTTTCTTTCTATTGTTATTTGGAAATCTAGGGATTTCCTAGAAGGAAATAAATGGAAATGGAAGAGTAGAGGGGACTAGGTGAGGCGGATTTTGGTTTAATTCGTGAATGTATTTGTATTTTTAAAAACATTTATCATTTGGCATATATGTATATGTTGTGTAATGTATTAGCTACTGATATGGTAGAAAGAACATTGGATTAAGAATGACTCTCATTTCTTTAACTATTGGTGTAGCTTTGAGCAAGTAGCTTAAGTGCTCTTTGAATCTCCGTTTCCTCCTCTGTAACAGAAGAGAACTGAATTAGACAATGTCTGAGATTTCTTCTTCCTCCAGAATTTCAGGATTTACTGGTACAAAATAGGATACAACCTCTGGCCTCAAAGACCTTTTAGTCTCATAAACATGTATTCAATTCAATAAATATTTATAAGGCATTGTGCTAGGCCCTGACAAAAATGAAGTGGTCCCTGTTCCCAAGCAATCTATACTATTAGGGAGAAGAGGATTTCGTTAGTGTGGTATGAGCGTGATAATTTGGAGTGTAAAATTTGGACCCAAATGCCTACTTTGTGTGTTATGTTTACTGTGGGAGCTTTAAATAAAAGTAATGGGGGGGAAAAGCCTTTATAGGTTGCCTACCTGAGCTATAGTCTTAGACAGGAATTTGCTAAAGGGACCATCTCCTATGGGATGTTATTTTGCCTGTGCTGGTTAGAGACTTCTGAGTAGACTAATAATAATAACTACCATTAGTTATTGCCAGTATTTTGAGTTTTTCTGCTGAGTTAGTCTGACTCCTAATAGATACAGGGCACTACTCCTTCTTGAGAGTTCTAAGGAAAGAGAGAATCCAACTGATAAAAACAAAGTCATGGAGGGAAAGGGACCTCAGAACTTGTCTAGTCCATGACCTCATTTTAAAAATGAGGAAACTGTGTTCCAGAAAGGATAAGTGTCTTGCCTATGGTCATATAACTAACTGATAGGTTTCTGAGGATGAATTCAAATACAGGTCTTTTTAATTGTCAGTCTATAACTCTACTGCAAAATGCATTTGGATAGATACTAGGTTTACTCATCTAATATTCCAAATTCATTAGCTTCCACTCTGGTAGATATTACCTTCTGAAATTCTGAAACTTTTAGGCCTTATTACATTGAGAACCACCTCATGTGTATTCTTTGTAAAGTGTATAGAATGTCAAATATCTACTTGAAAAAGCTTTAAAAAATTTAACATATTTCACCTGCAGTCTGAAACATAAAGTGCTTCCAGAGGACTTATTTTCAATTTAGGTAAAATCAAAAGGCCGTGAAAAGAGCCATAATGTTGCCTGGAGAGTAGAATACCACCTCTGCATTTCCCAAGGTGAGATGATCAGGAGGCTATGGATTTCAAAAGGTTTCTTAAGTGCTTTGACTTCTTTTGAGGGAATTTTTTTGGAATAATAAAATGTTATTTATTATTATTACATTATTAAAATTTTATTATTTTTATCAAAGCCATTTTTAATACTTAGCTGTTGAGAGTTATTCATTTCTCTTGCCTCTGTTTTTGTAATATTTGAACAGTGGCTTAGAGGCCACATTCTTTTTTCATGTCCTACATGTATGAGGGGTGGGCACCTTGCAGAGTGAGGGCAGGAGTACCCATGCATTTATTCATTATGCTTTAGTCCTCCTTGCCTTCCTTAGTTTGACAAGATCAAGGGAAGTATTAAGGAATCAGAGTTGATAGCTGATTCATTTCTCACAGTCCTTCCCATGCACTGCTTAAGTACTCTTTTAATTGAGTAATTTTCATTCTCTTACATTTTGTATGCTGTATGGTATAATGTATAGCTAGCTTGGGAATCAGAAAGACTTGGTTCAAGCCCTGCCCCTGTTATATGCTGACTGTGTAACTGCCAAAAAAATATATTTTCCCACAAGTTTTAGTTGTACTTTCCTTATTCTTAATCACAAATATCATGTTATTGATTATTTCTTTCCAAGAATGCCCAATATAGTACTGCTCACCATTCAGTGGACATACAACTCTTATTGTACATATTAATTGTCATCACTCCTGTTTGATTTAATCAGTGTAATTTGATCAGAGCTCTGGGAAATGAGTTATTTATATAAAACAATTATAACTTAATTTTATTTTGATAGCTTTAAAATAGGTGTCATTGAATAATTTCATCAATGCTTATTGAAAGTTGCAATTTATTTTAAAAGGCTCTTTAAAAGCATATTAGCTGCTAAAGATGATAAAAGTTTATTGTTAAATTAGAAGAATCCAGTTAGAAGAGACCCAGCAGGGGAAAAATGTAGTTTTCTGGTTTCTTATTGAAATTTTAAGCACTGTACAAATGTGAATTCATACATATGTACAATTGAAGAGAAACTGTTGAATACTACTGGGCCATTTTCAGATACTCAGGCATTTACTGGCCTTCATGGGAAGGTGCCCAGTCCCAGTGAAAACTCTGTGATAGACTAAATATCTTTTGTGCCTTGGGAAAGTTTGTCATGGACGCCACTGACTTCAAGGCATGTAAGATTCATGTCAGGCTCATCACATGTAATTAGGTGTTTATATATGTCTTAGGTTACTCACTATAAGTTGACTCTAAGCATTGTTAATTTGGCTCTTTTAGCACGAATGAGAAAACCTCAGTACCAGTGGTATAATTCACAATGCGAAGGCTTTCCCTTATCCGCATTAGTTCTCATTATCACCTTCAATGTAGAGGCCTTGCTCACGTGTTTTTGCAGTAAATGTGGGGACTTACTCAGATGGCTGCATGTACTGAGGAACAACTTTAACGAACCTCATTCTACCTGTAACTAGAGGTGATTCCTCTTAAGTTTTAGACAACAGCACATTTAGCATTTGGTGCCTGGATCCAAATTAGGATGATAAGCACCAAATGAGGTTGTTTTGAGGGCATTTGTATTACCCAGATTTGATGGTTTCTAATTGTTGCCAGTTTGACAACTGCTAGAACATAGGGACCGCCGATAGGTAAGTCATGAAAAAAAATTTAGGTTTCAGTGATCTGTGCTCCTAAAGTAGCAATTTTTTCAGGGATATGTAGATGTCTTACGTTTAGGGGTGCATAAGCTCCTTGAAGGGAGGGAATGTTTTTATTTTTGTCTTTATGTCCTAGTATTTACACAGTGCCTTGCACATAGTAAGCACTTTCTAAGAGGCCACCTTTTTTTGAATTTATTCATAAAGGGAAGGCTGCCTTTTTGATACCTGGGGAGTCTATGTCTGTACTTTTCCTGTGCTTTCCATGTGGGTGCTTCTTTACATTGTCCTTTGCAAACTTTCTTGGTAATCCACCTAGTGGTTTAGATTTTAGGCTTCTTGAGTGATGATTGCTCTTTTGCCACTTTTTGCATCCTCAATATTCTGGCACATAGAAGGCACTCAAGAGATGTTTATTGAATTTAATTGGTTAAACAACATTGGTAACCACTTGACAAACAATTCATAGGAAAAAATAGATTAAATTGAAATAAAAAACACTTTACTAGATGAAAAATATCCAAGAAATTTCATCTCTAATCCTGCTTTAAGAGATTCTTTTTAATACGCTATTGCTGTTAATAATCTCAAGAGTTGTTTGTCTTTGCAAAAATCTGTTTTCTTAACAGAAAACTTTTATGTTTCAGACTGTTCACAATGGAGGAATGAAGAGTGCCTGCTTGAAGGATTTATGTCCTGAAGACAAAAGACGTATTGCAAACTTAATTAAAGAGCTTGCCAGGTGAGACTAAACCACATATAATAATACGTTGTGCGAAAACAGTATATTTCTTTTTAATTTAAACAGTAGAAGGGACTATTTTGGTGAACTACCATTCATTGTCATTTGATCTTATGGGGACCAAAGTATTTCAGTATCAGACTTGTTATCCCATCTGAGAAAGAGATGTTCTCTGGTCAGAAAACCAATATTCCCCTGCTCATTTTATCTTTTGTTTGAAGTCCCAGATTGTTTGGTATGAACCTTTATAGAAATCATTCATCATGCTGGAAAGTTTTGAAACAGCAATACTGTTGAAGTAGGTTGGTATTGCTGTGATCAGAAGCACAGCAGTTATCCTTTGATCTATCTAGTTAGCCTTGCTTCATTATCTGAACAGAAATTGTATTGTCTATTGTAAAAATATCCTTTTGTCATTTTGCTAGCTTCTAATACTTTTTGATAAGGAGATGTTTGAGCTTTGAGGGGGTATATTTCTGATCTGTGTACCAATTAAATTCATTATGGATGTGTGCAAAACAGAACTTGTACTTACTGACTAGTATTTGCTTGGTGATTGTGTGACATCTTTGTGAATATGTGTGCCAGTGTTAGGGCTCTCAGATACTTATATTGTTAATGAAAATTTTTATAAGAAAATGTATTAAATGTATTTTGGTAAATAGTCAATGAAACATAGAAAGTACTGATTTGAAAATTAATAAGAGCTATGACATTTTCCATACGAGCATATATTATATTGATTTCTGGTAAACAATTTCCCTTCCTTGGTTTCAAATGATTAAAATTGAAGTTAACTTTTAGATGTTTCAAGTTTTATTTCAATTGTTATGATTCTTCAAAAATGTTTTCTTTGTAAGTTCTTTCATTTTTTTTTTCTGGCCAAAAGCATAGAATCTCAGAAATATAGAGATGCCAGAGGCATTGTTCTCTGGTGTGATACACCTGGGGAGAAGTCTGAAGCACTGTGTTCTGATGTAGGAATACATCCTGGAACTTTTTCATCTAGCCTCTTCTGGCTAGGTATAGCCCATGCGGGTGGAGTTTTCATTGAAATCAAAATGTGTTTTTTTTATTTTAGGGAAAGGTTCTTTGTCATCTTTAGTGTTTGAATTTTATTCTCTGTTGCATTATTTCCCAAATGGGCAGAAGTAGTTGTCCTGTCTCAGGCTGAAAAGCCTCATTTAATTCAACTCTGTCTGTCCATAGCCCTTGAGGGTCATTGTAATTGTGACTCATTTCATTTTAGCTACCTGGAACTGGAGAGCATTCCTGAAGAAGTAAGGAGCTGCAATTTACTTTTACACATCTTCTCATCCAGTGAAAGCCTTATCATAGGATGGTTGATGAATGAATGAAAAAACATTAAGCTCTTACTATGTACTTTGTGCTACAGATATAAATACAGAATCAGAACCTTCCCTCAAACAGCTTGGAAATGGTGGCCAAGGAGGAGAGTTGTGTACAAGAAAGTTAGAGAGATGGTGATCAGGATTTTAGGGGAATTGATTGATATGTCTTTTTCAGGAAGAATGGTGTTGATTTGATTACTGTTCTTAGAACTATATTTGACCAGAGAAGATGATTAGCAATGAGAGAATAGGTGGATGACCAGTAAGTAGCTTGTTGGGAAGCAGTAGTAAGGACCCAACCCCCCAGGGTGGGAACTTTTAGATGCTGGATATACGAAGAAAGGCAGAAACACCTCCTGCCCTCAAGGAGCTGACATTCTATTAGGACAGACAACATGTAAACAGCCATGTACAAACAAGACATATACAGGATAAATTAGAGATAAACAATAGAGAGAAGACATACTAGCATTACAGGGGAATTGGAAAGGCTTCTAACAGAAAGTTAATAGATGTTGCATTTTTGTATTTTTTAATGAATACATTTAAGACTCACTGAACCTTGTCATTTAGAAGATTTTTAAACAATTTAGAAAAATCTGTTTTTACAGTATGCATATATGAGAGTTTTTATAGGTGATAAGAAAAAAAGTTGTTTTAAAATATCTTATTGTGTTGACTTTATACTATAATTAGCTCATAATATCTTTATTTTTTTAAGCAATCGGGGTTAAGTAACTTGCTCAAGGTTACACGGCCAGTTATTTCTGGGTGTGGTACTGAGTGTCTGAGCCCGGGATTCGTTCTCCAGGTCTTCTCAACACTGGAGCCTGTGCTCTTGCTTGCTGTGCTACCTGGCCGCCCCAGCTCATAATATCTTAAAGTACAGTTATGGAGAGCCTTTGTTAGTAGTAGTAGATGTTAATCCATTTTTTAGGAAATCTTGTTAACTTCAAAGTTCTTGTCTGATCAGATTAGATATCACTGCTTTTACCTTGTGTAATATGGCTAATGAAGAGATAATATTAGGAGTAGAAGGAATGTTAACATTAACATTTTCTCATTGGTACTTTGTGTTTGCATTAACATTATTTTCAAAACATGGTTTCTTTGCAGGAATCTTTTTATACCACTTGTCCATTTTGTGAAAGTTAGTTGAAAGTAGACAGTATTATCCGTAAATTCACTGAACTGGGCATATTAAACAATGATATGTCTGAAAGTGAATGAACCCACTATCAATCTCTCTATGTTGATGCACTTCTATCATTCCACTTTGCTTTACCATATGTGACATATAACCATCTGACATACAGATTTAGGGCTCCAGTATCAATCCATCTCCTAAATATTATTAAAACTTAATTTCTTTTTACTTTTGGATAAAAAGTAATTATCAATCAATAAACATATTGTATAATAGAAGTTTTGATAGATGGTATTTAATATAGTAATATAACTTGTAAGGTAAATAAGCTATAGTTTATTGTATCATATATTTCACCTTGGGGACCACTCCTTTAGATCATTTGATTGAGAAAATTATATGTAGTTTGGCATATTGACATCAAGAATCAAACTGATTATAAAAGTCTTTGGAAAGTAGAAACTTTTTCTTATTTAATAGCAAAATATGTGGAAGCATTGAATTTAAGTGGTTCAGTAAAAAGATGCTGAATTTAGAGTCAGAAAATCTAGATTCAGACCTTGGCTTTGCCACTTCTTAACTTTGCCACTTCATACCTACATGACCACGGACAAGTTACTTTAACCTTTCTGAGCTATAAGAAGAGAGCGTTGGACTGTTGCCATTTTTGTCATCTTTGCTAGTTTTCAGGGTGTGGGGTATAACTTAGGGTTATTTTAATTTTCATTTCTCTTATTTGCGAATTTATTTTATATCTCTTATTTACTGAAGCTATGAATAGTCTCAATTAATATGTTTGCTGATTCCCTAGGTTTTTCTAAATAATACTAAAATATCATCCTCAAATAGGGGTAGTTTTATTTACTTTTTACCTATCTTTCTACCTTTAATTTCTTTGTCTTATTATTGTTGCTAGCATTTCCAGAGCCATATAAAATAATAGTAGGGAAAGAGGTCACCCTTTTTTGACTCCTGTATTTATTGGAAAAGGTTCTAGTATATCCACATTGCATATGGTGCTTGCTTTTGGTTTTAGATAGATTTAAAAAAAATAATATTCCTGTATGCTTATTGCTGTGTATGACCCCGCCCCCAATGGATCTACGAGTAGGAATTTTAGCCTAGGGTAAATTCCCTGTTGTGCATGACCCCATTCTTCTCTGTCTCTTCCCCCACTGGATCTCTGCCCTTACCCAGTCAGCTAACCTTCACAGAGGTGGGCAGGCTTCTGGGTCAGGGAGATTTGGTGCTTGCGGGAATTTCGAGGTGTTCTTGGACTCTGCAAGTTTCTGCTTGTGTAATACCTAAACATTGGCCGCGTGGGGTCCCTTTAAAAGCCGACACATCGTCCGCGCAGGCTCACTGTTCAATTTGGGCCTGACCCCGAACAGCCCTGTGGAAAATAAAATCCACTTCCAAATTTTACTCTCTGGGGATCTCTTGTCTTTCTCCTTTTGGCACAACATTATACTTTTAGGTTTTTTAGTATAAATGTGTGTTGTATCTTGTTAAAGGCTTTTCCCTCATCCATTGAGATGTTCATGTGTTTTGGGGCATTTTGGTTTTTATATGATGAATTATATTGATTATTTTCCTAATATTGAATCTTTCTTGAATCTATCCCAGGTATAAATCCAGTTTGGTCATAAATTATTTCTTGGATAGATCTCTCTGGTCAATTTGAAAAGATTTTGTTTAAAATTTTTGGATCACTATTCATGAATGATATTGGTGTATAGTGTTCCTTCTGTGCTTTATCCTTCCCTGATTAAGGTGTTAAAACTATATTTTGCTTACAAAAGGATTCTGGTGGGATGCTTTCTTTCTCAGTTTTTAAGAATAATTGGTGTACTATGGGTACTGATTGTTCTTTAAAAGTTTGATAAGATTCTCCTGTGACTTCACCAGGGCTAGGAAGTTGTTTTCTTTTGGGGAGTGACGGGGTGGGGTGTTTTTCTCAGCTAATTCTATTTCCTTTTTGAAATTAAGTTATTTAAGATCTGCATTTGGTCTTCTGATAAATGGAATATTTTATATTTTTGAAGATATCCCTCATTTCTTTTGTGATCTCATTTTTGTTATCATGTAAGTATATATAAAATGTTCTGATTATTCCTTTTATTTCTCCTTTTTTTTGGAATTCACCTTGTTCATTTGCTATTTTATTGATTTGATTTTCTGCCATCTTTTAAAATCAGATTAGCTTAAAGTTTATCAGTTTTATTAGTCTTTAAAAAGAATAAGTTTTTGGTTTTATCATTTCTATGTTTTTTTGTTTCCGGTTTATCTGTTTCTTCTCTAATTTTTAATATCAGGAACTGGAGGTACAGTGAATAGAGTTAGACCTGGAATCAGGAAGAACTGAGTTCAAATTTAGTCCCAGACACTAACTAGCTGTGTAACTCTGGGTAAATTACTTCATCACTCTTTACCTCAGATGTAGGAGATGATAATGACATCTACTTTGAGGGGCTATTGTGAGGATAAAATGAACAAATATTTTTAAAAGTGCTTAGTACAATGGCTGTCACATAATAGAAGCTTTACAGATTCTTACTCCCTTTTCTTCCTTCCCCCTCTCCCACCAATCTGCTAATGGCTCATCATCTGTGTTTATTTTAGGTTTATTTGTTGTCTTTCTACTAATAAAAAAAATGCCTATTCAGTTCATTAATCCTCTTCTATGTTTTGATAACAATATATGTTTGTAGGTATGTTATTTTTCCTCTCAAAACTTTTAACTTTATCTCATAAATTTAGGCATGTCGTTTCATTATTATCTTTCTCTTTCATATAATTTTTAATTATTTGTATGCATTGTTAAGTTTACTTTTTTTTTGTTTGTGGTCCCTGAATCAATCACTATTTTTATTGCCTTATGGTCTCTAAAGTATGTACTTACTATTTCTACCTTTTTTTTGTTTCCAATCTCTCTGTACCCTAGTACCTGGTTAGTTGTTACAAAAGTTCTATGTGGCGCTGAGAAAAAAACAATTGCAAACATACATATGTGTGTGTATGAATGTATGTATACTGAGAGAAAGAGACTGATGTTCTTTTGCATTCCCATTTATAAGATGCCCCTGTAATCTAGTTTTTTAGCTCCAGTGTCTCCAGCAATTTGTTCGGTTCTATATTTTTTCTTTTCTTTATCGTTCAGACTAATCCAAAACTGAGAGAGGGATATTGAAATCTCTTGTGATTATTGCGTTATTTGTTTTTGTACTTTTATCACTTAGTATGTCTCCTTTATGCATTTGGATACTAAGGCATTTGGAACATATAAATGTGTTACTGATATTGGTTTGATGTTATATTTCCTTTCAGCATGACGTAATTTCCTTGTTTATCTCTTTACCTTTTGAATGTTTGTTTTTGCTTTGTCAGTATAATTGTAACAAATTTTTTTCCAGCCCCTCACTTTTATTCTGTGAATGTTTTTGTCTTTCAGATATGTTTCTTATAAACAATAGATTGTCTAGGTTTTTTTTTCTTAACTAATCTGCTCCTCCTTTTTTCACTTTATTGGACTGTGACTTCCATTCACAATGAGTTAAGTTTATATTTCCTCCATTTTCCCCTAATATTCTTTTTTCCCCAACCTTTAATTTTTTTTCTTCCTTGCTTCTGCTGTAAATACAGTAGTATGTCTTTTCTCTTCTTTTAGTGTGATCTTTGTGAAGGCAGCTTTATTCCCATTGGCTTTCTTTTACTCATTCCAAACTCCTCTTTCGGTCCCTCCTACCCCTCTCCCCCCAACAATTTGCTCCTTTCCTTTTGGAATTTTGCCTATTAGTTCCTTTTTCTTTTTGGCTTTTTTATGCTTATTTAAATCTTTACCTCTTTTTCTCCCCTCTAGTCAAGTAGAATCCTCATTCCTTTCCCTTCATTCAGTTTGTTTTATTTTTGCTATGAATTTCATTTTCTGCTCCTTTTTCTTGAAAGGATTTCTTTCCCCCTCTTTCTTATTTATCTTGCCTTTCTTTCTGTTTTGGACTTTTATTCTTTAGCTCATACCTCTTATACTTATTTAGTCCTTTATTTTCTGTATTTCTCAAGAAATTAAAACTTTTGAGGTAGCTATTTTGGATTCTCCTTTCTAAACAATTTCTCTAAAATACGTTGTAGGGTTTGTGCCTTCACACCCTCTCTGATTTTTTTTTTTCTGTTGTTTCTTACCCTTAGAAAAATAGCATTTCTTACAGGCAAATTGAAAAGTAGGAATATTCCTGTGTCCCTGATTATGCAGTTCATTATTTGAACTTCACACTCCCTTTGGTCATTTCCCCTCCCACCATTTCCTGCAAAGTCTCTTCCCTGGATCCATGCCTTTCTACTCTTTTGAGTGCCAGTTTTTCCAAGGAACTCTTAATTCCTCTTATCTTGAGGCAGACTGAGTGGACCCTTCAAGTAACACATACCTGCAGACAGTTCTCATTGTAAGGTTCCAGTCTCCATTTATGGAATTCTTACTCATCATCCATGGAGCATTCATCAGTGAGATACCCTCTCACCCCTGAAATGAGATTTCTCCCTCTTCCTCCCTCCCCCTCACCTTTTTCACTTCTGCCCTTTGCTTCTTTGCCTGTTTTTCTGTTGGGCTCTTTTATTCCTGAGAGCCTATGAGAGTTATTTTCCCTTTATTATTAGCCTCTCACTTGATCAGGGTATATCACATTTTACCATCTACATTTTTTTTCTCCTTTTCCCCTTTTTATGCACCCTCCCACTTTATAATTGAGTCCCATAAAAAACATCGATTCACCTTTTGACAGAATATTGTTCATTCAGGTTCAGTCTATTATGTTTCAGGACTGTTTCTTCATTGTCACTTTTATTTGACTTCTGCTTTCATATGTGCCATCTTGTGTACATTTAGAAGGAAATCTATTAATATTTTCCCTGATAAAATTTTGTTGTTGTCTTTGTTTGCTGTATTCATTTACCTTTCTTGTATTTCTTTTATCTGGAATGTTTTTGAAGCAAATAGTCTCATTAGGTCTCATTTTCTTTCTAAGAATGTTTCTAATGCCTCTTTATTATTGGATGTTTATCTTTTTTCATTTATGGTTAAGCTCAGATTTGCAGAGTAGGTCAACTTGGGCTACCTCAAAGATCCATTGGTTTTCGGGATATAGAATTCCATTCCCCTTCTTAGTTTTCTAATGGGTTGAAAATAGTCTTGTTATTTGAATTTCCTTTAATTTGTGTTTGAAGGTCTTTCTTCTGGCCACTTGCAGAATATATTGTTTTTGAATTAAATGGCTAAATTTAACTTCTATATTGCTTGGAATTTATAGTTTTGGATTTTTTTCTAGAGGCAATTTATGAATTCTTTCAATTGGTATTTCCTTTTCAGTGGTTAGAAGTTCTGGGCAATTTTCTTATGTTATTTATTACATTATAGTGTTCAGATTTTTTTGACTTGTATTCTTCTGGAAGACCTAGAAGCTTTAGGTTTTCTCAACACATACCATCTTCCGAGATTAGTACACTTTGTTTAAAGAGAATATTTTCTTTTAGTGTTACTGTTTTTTGATTCTCTTCTTTGAGATTTTCCTTTGCTTCTGTGCATTTGCATTCCTGATCTATTGTTCTTTTTTGTTATTGTTTCTTTGGTGTAACTTGCCTCTGTGAATTCAAGTTTTTCTATTTTGCCAGTTATTTCTGCTATGCTCACCATAAATTTTGTTCTTACCATTTCCATTTCTCTCTTAAACATTAAGGAGCAGTGTATTATGGTTTCTTGCTCTTCTCAAAACCCACAGGATCCACTGTCTCATCAAGTGTTGAATCATTTTCCTAGCTTTGCAGTATCTATTAATAGATGCTTGAACTCATTTATTAGATCTGGAGGCCATATTTCTGATAATTTTTTCATGATGGTTTATCTGGTCAAGGCTTTGAGTTTTATTCCTCCCAAAATCTTAAGTAATTTCAGTCTTTTTCCCCCCGTTATTTTTCCTATTGTTCTCTTTCTAGCTTCTGCCTCTCTGATAGTGTTTTCCCTAGAGATTGGATCTTAGGTCTCAATCTCCTTCTATGCTGGGCAATTTATAGTTCACCAGCTACAAGTTATCTGCCCAGAGTGACTTTTGTGGGGAACAGAAGTGACTTCAGTTAGATACTGGGCTCTTTCCCTCAGGCTTAGTGGAATGCCACACAGTCTTTCACACGCAGTGCCCAGCCTCGTTCCTTATGTTCCTCAATTCTGTGGCCTAGTGATACAGAGTACTGCTGCTTAGGCACTTTCACAACTTCTGTCATTTGAAGTTTGGATCTCCATGACATTAGGAGGACTCTTGTGTCAGGGGGTAGAATTGAGCTTTGTAGTAGTCTTAGATATGTCCTGCCCCTCTACTCTCTGCACTGTTCCTCCACTCTCCTACAGAGTTCTATCATAGTGCAGAATGCTGCCATGAGGCACCAGATATCAGGGACTCAGCAGATTTTTGCAGTTCAGAGTTTGGATTTCCATAGCATTCAGAAGGAGGGAGAGTGTGGGGGTTTGTGTTTTTGTGTGTGAGGGAGGTGGGGGAGGGAGTCACCATTACTGCCAGGAGAGTGGTGGGTAATGGGGAAAAAAGTGCTTAGTGAGGGCAAGCTAAATGTTAATTCACAGAGTTTTTACCCTCTTTGGATTCTTGGATTCCTAGACCATGGAGGTAGCCAATACTACTTTGTCTCTGCCACATGATTTCTATTTTAGAGACATTTGAGAGGTCCTAAGGATCCAAGAAAATGTCTAGTCCTTTCTTTTGTTGGTCACATGACCCAGAAGCCCCCAAAATACATTTAAAAAATTATTGCTTAAATGATTGGTAGAAGGTGAGAAAGGGGAAGTAATAGATTTTCTAGTTAAGAAAAATAGAAGACTGGTTCTAAGTTTCCCACTCTGGAGCTAGAGGTAACCCTATAGGTGGTATATGGTATTGCAGCCAGCGAATCAGACAATGGCTCTTTCTCCCTGCTTTGCAATGTGTTTGTGTGTGTGTGTATGTATCTGTGTATACGTACACACTATATATATACACACATGCACACAGATTTGTATATGTGTGTGTATGTGCATGAGTGTGTGTGTGTAAAACTTTGGATGTGGAAATATTCTATCTAATGTCTTGCCTTGAAGGTCTCAGAAGTCATTCCTATATAAACCTTTTTGTTTGCAGATTTCAAATGGCAGTGTATTATACTTGGCTTGCTATTCCATGCTGTCACTTAAATATTTTAACAGAAGTGGCAGTTTGCTTTAGGATAGCAGATACCTGTGGTATAGGGAGAGGAAATTGGGTAGGATTTTAAATAAAAATGTTATTCAGACTCTGAAAGCTGCCAGGGCAGTCTTTTTGCTTGGGTAATTTTAAGCTCCAAACCTTTGTCTGGGGATTTACTCAGTCTACCAGCCAGCAGCCACCCAGATCCTATATCTCAATGGCCATGTCAGTTATAATTAAATTATAATCCCTTTGGTAGCAGAAAAAATGTTTCTGTATATATTTCATAGTGCCCTAATTCTGTACACTGAGTGCTTAGGTAACATCTATTTGTAGATATGATTATACATTTTTTTTGCAAGGATATTATTACAGTCAGAACAGATAATGAAGGATAAGCCAAGAAGCTGCTAGAATTAATGAAAAACTGACTAACATTTGATTGTAAATTAGTTAAAGATATAGATGTTTTAAAGTACCTGTATAGTCAGTCCTCTGTGTTATTTGATTTTGCTGCTAGATAAGCACATGTGTGTGTTTGTGTGTGTGATTTTACTCGCATTTATCAAACTACATTCTCTTCTCCAAAATGAATTCCTTCTTCAGTTCATCCTACAGATGGTTACTTGGGAATAGGAGAAAAGAGGTCCTAGATTATATAGTTAATCTAGAGATAAATTGATAGTTGAATAGGTGAGAACTTTAGTGTACTTTCTTCCCTCACATTATCTTTTACTGATTTGTATGGGCACATGTATTCCCCTAGTAGAATGGAAGTTCCTTGAGTGTAGGGACTTAAAAAAAAGTCATCTTTGTATCCCTTTGTGCCTTCCACATAGTGGTCATTTAAGAAATATTCTCTGAATTATTGAGCACTTCATATTAATCTATTATTTCCATTTGCAGACATAGATATTCTCTCTCCTTTCAAACATCCTTAAGTAGGAGTTCTTAACCCTAATAATTTTGTCATCATACATGTATTTCTTCAAATTCTGACTAGAAATTAATCATTTTAGACCATCACTTCCAAAGCTAGAACACTTTAGGAGTAGCGTAGCAGAGTGGAAAGAGCCCAGTATTGAGATTCAGAAAACTGTTCTCAGATCTTGGCTCTGACACCTACCTTTGTTTTCTTTAATAAGTGAGTTCACCTCTCTGCCTCATTTTCCTCATTTGTAAATTAAAGAAATTAAATTAAGTGATCTCCAAGATCCCTTATAACTATAATGTTATGAATTCTGGTCTAGAGTAATGGAGGTTATTGAAATGAAGGGATTGTAGCATTTTTATTTTTGGAGGGGGGAAAGCAGGGCAGTTGGGATTAAGTGACTTGCCCAAGGTCACATGGCTAGTAAGTGTTAAGTGTCTGAGTCTGGATTTGAACTCAGGTCCTCCTGACTCTAGGGCCAGTGCTCTATTCACTGCACCACCTAGCCACCCTGATAGTAGAAATTTTGAAGTGAAGTAGAAAATTGCTGTGATTAGTCTTTGTGATGCTGTGGCAGCAAGCACCCCAAGCGTCCTCAGGGTTAGCTGCCACCACAGGTTCTTGGATCTGCTTTGATAAAGGACAGCAACTCAAAATGGGTTAACAAGCTTATTTTAATCAGTGGAACATATATCGTTTACCTGGTTCAGGGGAAAAAGGTCAGCACCCAGAACTTCAAAGTATACGGGCAGAATTATCAAGACAGAAACAGATCAAGTAGACAGCTTTCCAAACTGTCCAGCCATTACATCCATACCCAATCAACATCTGGGTTTCAACATCTGGGTTTTTCAAAGCCGGGGGGGCTCCGGACAACGGCTTCCCAGAATCCATATCAAATCACAGAACACTTCTCAAAGTGAGCCCCCAAAACAAAGCTACACATCAGGGCTTATATAGCCTTCTCCTGGCTCAGAGAATGTAATAACCTTATTGACTCACTGGCCAATCAAGAAGTATCTACTGAAAAACAAGCCTCCCACCCTAGGCTCCAGGTGCACTTTAGCCTAGGGGCAGGGAAGATCTTCCAAATTTGCATTCCCATTACAGATGCATAATTTCATATCACATTCTAGGAGGAACAGTATTGATAGGTTGCTTTTGAAAAAAAATACAACTTGATTTCACATTAGATGAAATACTAAGGTTTTTGTAAATTTAGTTCAGGAAATGAAAGAGGGGTGTCTTCATTTTTCCAAATTGAGACGACTTCCTTTCTTGCTAATGCAGAGCATTAACTGGTTTGTGGTACCCAGGAGCATCTACCACCTCTGCCATCCATGACCTTCTACATCTGATTTCAAGGAGAAACAGAGTCATAGAATTTTAGTGCTGAAAAGAGACTCTTAGAGATCAATTAATCTTGATTAGTAAAGTAGTATTTCAAGTACCTTATAGCTTAAATTGACTTTTTAAGGCTGTCTTATAAACTTAGCCACAATTGCACAACACATCTTTTAGTGGGTATGGAGAGGAGAAAATGTATTCTAAGTTCAAAACAAGAAACTTACCAGAAAAACTTTGGAACACATCCCATTAGTTGGAAACTGCTTCTACTGCTCCTATTTGGTATATTGCAAAACAGGACACCAAGCAGCAAAGTGATTATATAATAAGGTTTTACTTTCATTTCTTTAAAACATTTCAACATAATCTTTTCATGGAGCAAAAGTCCATAATACATCAAAGTGTTACCAGTCATTTTTGGAAGTTGTAATTAATTTTTCAATTTTAATGGTCGAGTTTAACTTTTAAAGCTGGCAAAGCTTCGCAGACTTAGAAATTTCCTTCTCCTAAGACTTTTGAAAAATATGTATAAAATCAGAATAGTAAAGTATAAATTTTGCACACAAAATCATCTTTAAATAAAGGACAGGACTGTTGGATAGTTTGTGAAATGATAAAGTGTAATGAGCCTAGGGTTTAGTCAAAAGAACTGGGTTTAAGCCCCTTTGTTTAATTTACTTGGTAGGAACCTTTTGAATCTCAATTTCTTTATCTAAAAATGGAAATAATAATTTTACAACTTCACAAGGTTAGTGTTTTTTAATATTTTATTTCTACCTAATTACATGTTGAAACAATTTTTAACATTTACAAAAAAGTTTTGAGTTCCAAATTCTATCCCTTCCTCTCTTCCCTCCCTTCTCCCCTCCCTGAGATGGTAAGCGATATGATTATAGACAATACATGTGTAATTATGTAAAACATTTCCATATTAATCATTTTGTATAAGAAAATCAAAAAAAGAAAGAAAGAGAAAAATAGCATGCTTCAGTCTGTATCAATTCTTTCTTTGTACGTGGATAGAACTTTTGTGTCATGAGTCCTATGGGATTGTCTTTGTTCATTGTATTGCTGAGAATAGGTTTTTCTGAAATCATCATCCTGTTTCCCATTTCTTGTAGCATTTCATCACAATCCAATACCACAACTTGTTACTTACCCTACTAATTTGCCTACTACCATTCCTCAATTGATGGGTATTCCCTCAATTTACAATTCCAATTTTTGTACAAGTAAGTCCTTTTCCCTTTTTTTTTTGATCTCTCTGGGATATAGACCTACTAGTGGTATTGCTGGGTCAAAGGGTATGCATAATTTTATAGCCCTTTGGGCATAGTTCCAAATTATTCTCCAGAATGGTTGGATCAGTTCACAACTCTACCAGCAGTGCATTAGTGTCCCAGTTTCCCATATCCCCTCCAACATTTATTATGTACCTTTTTTTTGTTATTTAGTCAGTCAGACAGATATAAGGTGTTATATCAGAGTTTCACAAGGTTTTATATAAGGATCACTTGGAGACAGTGAAGAGCAGGGTTCGTATTTAAATGCTGGAGGTAGTAAGAGGAAAGAAGAGACAAGAAGCAGGAAGAACTTGAATTTGAACCAAATATCTTCTTGCCTACAACTCAAAAAAGGCAGATTATGATTGAATTATGACCTTGCTAAGACTCTTCTTGTTGTAGATCATAACAGCTAAACAAAAGGGAAGGCTATCGTCATTTGTGAAGAAGAAAGTGGAGAAAGGTCTTCTGTTGATATCCAACTTTGCCAAGGAGCCTGTGGAGACAGAACATAGCAGGGGCAAAATGCAAATTGCTTATCGACAGTTTCTAATTCTCATGAACCATGGTAGAATAAAAGAAAGAGGGAAGTGGAGTCAAGATGGTGGAGTAGAAACAGTACCTCCCCATGGCTCCATCTTCCACCTTCCCCAGTTCATGTAAAAGGGGACTCTGAACAAACTCTGGAGCTACAGAATCCACAAAATGACACAGAGAAGCTAACCTCCTGCTGAGGACAGTCGGGCAGGCCAGCAGGAATCAGTCAGAGCCGAGCCCCAGGCCCTCCAGTGAGCTGGAGGTTTTAGCCCCAAGGAAGGCCTGACCAACCACCGGCTGGAGGGACTCCAGATCACCAGCAGCTGTGGCCGTTTCCAGATTTATCAACACGTAGATATGAAGGACAAAGTGAGAGGTCAGTGCAGTGTGGACTTTGGGACCAGTAGTTGGGAGTACATCGGCTTCTGCCCCCAGGGCAAGAAGCCACTGAGACCTGCCAAGTTGCAGCTTCAGCTCCTGGCCTGCAGATTTTAAGGGGACCAAGTGACCAGTCTGAGGGGTAATCGCTCTTGCTTTAACCTACTTGGATCTGGATTGCAGTCTAGGGTGGAGGTCCTAGGGTGTGTGACCAGCTTGCCAGAGTGTGTGGAGGTTTCAGAGAGGGCACCCAATTAATACCTCCAGGTGAGAAAAACAAGTGAGAAAACCCCAGCGTTTGGGACGAAATCTCCCGTCTGGTGGCAGAGTCCTATTGTGGCAAAAAGCCCAGGGGTCAAATGACTGGGGGCGATATGACCAGGAAAAGGAAACAAAACAAACAGAAGAATCCAACATTAGACTCCTATTTTGGGGACAAAAAAGATCAAAGCATGGAACAGGAGGAAGACAGTCAAGTCAGAACTCCTACACCAAAAGCTTCAAAGGAAAATATGAGTTGGTTACAGGCCATAGAGGACCTTAAGAAGCAGATAAGAGAAGCGGAGGAAAAAATGGGAAGAGAAATGAGAATGATGTAAGAAAATTATGAAATGAGAGTCAACAGCCTGACTGAGGAAAATCACACCTTAAAAAACAGATTAACTCAAATGGCAAAAGAGGCTCAAAAAGGCAATGAGGAGAGGAATGCCCTAAAAAGCTGAATTTGCCAGATAGAAAAAGAATTTCAAAAGCTCACTGAGGAGAATCATTCCCTCAGATTTAGAATGGACCAAAGGGAAGCTAGTGCCATTAAGAGGAATCAAGATGCTGCTAAACAGATCCAAACAAATGAAAGAATAGAAGGCAATGTGAAATATCTCATGGGAAAAACCACTGACCTGGAAAATAGATCCAGGAGAGATCATTTAAAAATTATTGGACTACTTGAAAGCCATGATCAAAGAAAGAACCTAGAAATCATCCTCCAAGACATTCTCAAGGAAAATTGCCCTGATGTTTTAGAATCAGAAGGCAAAATAGAGGTTGAAAGAATCCACCGATCACCTCCTGAAAAAGATCCCAAAAAGAAAACTCCTAGGAATATTATAGACAGGTTCCGGAATTCCCAGATCAAGGAGAGAATATTACAAGCAGCCAGGAAGAAACAATTTTAATATTGTGGAAACACAATTAGGATAACACAGGATTTGGCAGCTTCTACACGGAGGGATTGAAGGGCCTGGAATATGATATTCCAGGGGGCAAAGGAGCTGGGATTAAAACCAAGAATCACTTACCCAACAAAACTGAGTATTATGTTTCAGGGGAAAATATGCTCATTCAGTGGAATAGAGGACTTTCAAGCATTCTTGCTAAAAAAAAAACAAAACCAGAGTTGAATAGAAAATTTGACATTCAGATACAAGAAGCAAGAGAAGCTTGAGAAGGTAAACAGGGAAAAGAAATCAGAAGCCACTTATCAAAGTTCAACTATTTACATTCCTATATGGAAAAACAATAATTGTAACTTATGAAACTTTTCTCAGTATGAAAATAGTTGAAGAGAATATATATATATATATAT